>NW_016690385.1:195223-370420 GCF_001604755.1 Lepidothrix coronata
TCTTTTAGAAACATCTCTTTGTAAATGAACACTAACAGAAGAGGTAACAATGTGGGGGAAAAAACTCTCCACAGCCAACAAAACCAAACCCAAGAAGAAGGAAAAAGGTCCCCCTCTTATACTTGCACATTTGCTTAAAAATAAATGTTTGCCAAAGTTTATTATACTTCCCTTAGCCAAAAATCAAAACAAATTCTCCTCAGCACTGCCAACGTGTTTATTGAATCACATGACTGGGAACGGAGCCAAGCTACCTCAAACTGCTGTTCCTGTGGCATAAACAAACCTGAAACTGGAATAAAAGGGGCACGAGGCACTCAGCTGTTCAAATTAGATAAGGCAAACTCACACTTGTCGTGTAAGCAGCTTCAGGGTCATCCTCCAGCACTCGTGACAGACCAAAATCGGAGACTTTGCACATGAGGTTGCTGTTGACCAGGATGTTCCGTGCTGCCAGGTCCCGGTGCACGTACCCCATGTCTGAGAGGTACTTCATGCCAGAGGCAATCCCCCTCAGCATTCCAACCAGCTGGATGACTGTGAAGTGGCCGTCGTGCTTCTGCAAGGAAAGGTGCAAGTTCAAAGAACACATTCATTTCATTCTAGCGATGTTAACTACAGCTCTTATTTAAAACACATTTGTAACCCAGCCAGCCAACATGCTTGTTTTTTCAAGTATTTGACTTGGTCTGCAGTGTATGCCATCTCATCTCCCATTGTCCAGTTTATCCCCATTTTCTTCCATATTTTCACACATTCCACAGTCTTCCTGCTGACAAAATTTAACATCTTTTATAATAGGTTACTAAGAACATCTTCCCCAAACACTGTTTTTTAGTACAAGAAGGAGAAAGCACACAAAAATCCTCTCTTCATCTTTTACTCTCTGGCCTCAAGAAACAAAGAACCCTCTTTTTATTATCTCAGCCTTGATTGTCTGCATTGAGGTACTGCTGCTACCTCACTTTTTTTGCTTTTTTGGGGGAGGTTTCTTTGTTTAAAAAAAAAAAAATATCCCAGAACAGCCCGGAAAAAGTCTGGAGCTTTATCTCATGTTTGTTCTGCACCTAACACCATATAATCTCTGAATACTAGATTAAAAAGGAGACTTGGGCTGAAATTCAGGGGTTATTCCAAAGCTTTTCCAAAGTCTTCCTGGAAGAAAGCCCTTAAGCACAGCCCCATGAATACAGTAAGCTGTTTAACTCCTATTGGTGTTGAACATGTAAATAAGAGTGTCATTAACCACACTTGTCCAGCTGGTCAGTCTTTCTGGGCCTCAGTTTCCCCATCTGCAGCATTAAAGTTAACATTTCTTTATGTCCTACATCAGACAGCTCATGAATTATGTAGCAGTGGGAACCAAGTGAGTACATGTATAGAAATGTGATTATGGGCTCTTTGCCTTTTTTAGGTCTGCCCTGTCTACCATTTACAGCAGACTGCTTACAGGATTATTTTTGTGACCTCAGCTGGCAGACATTTAGCTTCTCATGGATTATTCAGTGAGCCAGGCTTTTATGTTAGGAGGAACAGCCAAACAAAAACAAACAACTCTCTCCTGCAAGCAAGTTAACTTTTCATTTTCTCCTCCAGCACCTTTAGCATTGGGCAACAGAGAAGTAGCAATGTTCTGATCAGCATTCAGAACACTTCTACTGCTTAGCTGGTACATTTAAGCAAGATGATTTTTTGTAGGGGAGAGGCTTACAGTAAGTTCAGAAAATTAATTAGATTCACCAAAGCAACGGGCTGAACTGTATAGATATGCTTAACTTTATCCCTGGTCAGCAAAGTATTTCAGCATTTCCATAGTGATTCAATGGTTTGGGGCCTGTATTCAGCTCATCAGGATATAAATATTTAAAGAATAAATAAAAGAAATCCAGAAAGAAAATGGTAAAAGGAAAATACCAACACATTTTGTCAGCTAGAAGACCTCACAACCTCAAGACACAATTGTGATAACCAGACATTTTACAGAAGGCCATCCCCTCTTATGAGCCTATGACATTCCTTATCACAGGACCCTACCACAAGAATAAGGGTTATTTCAGAGTCCAAAATATACCATATTTTAAATAAAAACATTCCATCTAGCAATTAAGATAATATTCTTAAATACTTTAAGCCTCTTCGATAAAGGAAGGAAATGGACTTTATCCAATGCTTTATGTAATGAGGCCACACAGGATTTGGGTTTTGCTTTTCATTTAATACTTCTAAATGTTCAATTGATTTAAAAATTATGAAGCTGGCTGCCAACAGTTAATACTCTTCACACCGTGTATGGATAACTCTTTTTTAGCTAACTGTAGAATTAGGATTTGGAACAAAGTGCCAGCACCTGACTTTTGCAAAATGATGGATCAAGTCCCTCCCACCTCCACAACAAAACACCAAACAAAACCAGCCCCCAAACCTCTAGATTTCACCTCCTGCTTATCTTCCTTAACAGCTGCATTCTTTCAACAAACCTTGGATTCATCTGCAACACCTCCCTTAACCTTTTGTCCTCTCACATCACAAGCATTCCTTCCTTCCTTTTTTAATTTCTGCTCTTTCAAACCTAGACCATGCTTGATTAATTTTTCATAAAACATAACCTTTTTCTGCTCTTTCCAATTCTCAGTATTTGCCTTACCAGTATAGCAGTAATGCCTGAGTTTAAAACAATCTCATGCTTTTGCCATTCTCTCCCTCCTTTCAAATTTCTTTCAGCTTCTGCCTTGACAAAAAAAGTTCAAACTTATTATCTTCACCTTTGAAGAAATGACAGACCTGCTAACATACGACTTGCAATTTTATTCTGTCCTCCTTCTCCCTCTGCATATTTCTCCAAATCCTCTACTGCATCTGTTTTCCTCATGCTTGGTTTTATATTGTTTCACTGCTAGCCTTGCTGTCGGAACAACTACATTTTTTCCCACCAGCAAAACAGTCTTCTTTCTCAAGTCTCTTTTTAATCACTTCTGCATCTGTTTCTGCACCAATTGTGTTCCTGCACAATCTGTAAACTGTTACCCTTCAATATATCCAAATATCTGATCTGGATACAGACTGTGGCCATACCTAACCCTTGGAAAATTCAGCTAGTTTGATAAAATTATTGCAGATATGAATCTGGCCCCGTATCTTCAGCATGTGTAAATCCCCAGGTACAATCCTTTGGCAACTTTCCATTATCTTGTTTCATTTGCTTATTGTTTAGGGACATAAAACACTCATCTGAACGATAGGGTGGTTTTTACCCAGGGTTTTATTCTGATTCCCATAGCTTAGATTTGAAATATGCTTCTGATAGGATTCCCTCTGGGCTCTTAAGGGCGTTAATCAATACTGGCAGCCATTCAGACCTCAGTGGACTCACCACATTTATCCTATCATTCCATTAAATTTTAATCAGGCTTTAATGGCTTTACTAAATAAACTTTTCTCAACAGCTGAGTATAGATGCAATGTCTGAGTAGTTGCCACTGCATTTATGCAGCGGTGCAAATGCCCTGAAAAAAAGCATTCTTATTCAGCTACAGTTGGCTTTTGAAAACCTTATGTAAGTTAAATATTCTCCTCCTGTTACAGACCTTTCAAGAGCAGTGACATATAATGGGGCTGGTCAGTTCCTGCAGGGGAGGAAGGATGATATGCAAAGTTTCTCTCATTCCAGCTCCAGCGTGCACTAGTTCAGTGCTTTTCTACAAGCCCATGGAAATTTTGTTCTAGAGAAGGTTTTTTTTCTATTTAACTCTTCAGTAACCTTTTGAAGGCTTGGTCACTGGATTTTTCTGTATTGTTTCTAGACTTCCATCTATTCTAAAGTCCACTTTTTTATTTGACATATAATTCAGAGCACTTTTATGCCCTTATGCTCTAAGAAATGTGCAGGATTTGCTATAGGTCTAAATATTTTACTGCAGATTATTTACATCTTATTTTACATGGAGAATAGCATTGAAAATGATGTGACTGTGACTAACTTAGACCATACTCACCAGCGGCAGATCCTACTGGTCACTATGTGAAAGATGTAGTTTTTGTATGCATTTCTTGTTACTGTTCTACCATGCAAAGAAAATTGTAAGATTTTATCAGCTTAAATCTTCCAAAATTCAAGTTGCAACTTGGTATTGCTAGGCAGTGTAACCCATGTTTCATGCTATCACGTGTAACACAGTCAGGTTTATATTATTGGCATGGAATGAGGTCAACTGGTAATTTCTTCTTTAGTCAACAGTTAACAGAGTTCCATGCAGATTTAATTAATTATTATTAATAGGTTTTATTAATTCAATTAAATATAATTACTCTAGTTCATTTTAATTGCTAATGAGTGATCTTAATTGACTCTTCAACCGTTAAAAATGTGGGAAATCTTTATATTATTCAAAATATTTGCACGATGAACCCCTTCCAAGGTTTATTATGAGATGCAAAACCTGCCCTCTATTCTGGACAGCACAGCAGTAGTAGCCTTGGCGTCCTGCTTTCCTCAATCAGCTACAGCAACAAGGAAGGGATGTCCTGGAATAATCAAGTGTCTCTGCCCACACTGGTGCACTGGAATACAGCTGACACAGAGTCACAGAGGTGGAAGGGACTTTGAACAGGGAGTAAATCATCTCTTCAGTCTGTGTCATTCCTGACATGCTTTTCTAACCTGCACTTAAAGACTATCAGGGCCATTAGTTCTTATCCTATACCATATCTTGAATAAGATGCCTCCCTTGAGCAGGGGCTTTGACTGGCACAGATTGCAATTCCTCTTTGCAACTCTTTCATATGCCCATGAAGACTAAATATCTCTCTTGCCCTTTCTTTTGGGCTTCACACTGGTTCAGTCCACACATCTCATCTTCTTGGCAACTATTCTTTTTGATTTTGTTGTGGACTCTTTGTTCACCTCCTCCATACATTTCCTGAAGAATTAAGGTCCAAACAAGAGAGTACTCTGAGCCCTCACCAATGTAAAGGGATAGAAAAATTTACTTCACAGACTTTGAAAAGGATACTCTTCTTTCTAGTTTCCAGGGTGCCATTTGCATTTGTCACAGCAATGCAAATGCCCCTGACCTACTGCAAATTCCAGAGTAATTTCTTTCAGCAGACTTCTGTCTGAACACTTATTCTCTGTTCTCTACTCTAGAGCTGATTATTCCAGCCACAGTGGAGTACTGTACCATTGTCCTTACTTATTTCTAGTTAGTTTTAAGCTAATTAGTTACTAAATTATATCTTAAAATTGTTGTGGTGGTTTTAAATTCTAGCTCTATCCTGCTGTCTACCTGAGTTCCTACTCAGCTTTGTATTGCCTGAAAATTTCAAAGTTTAGTTGCAGTCTCAGGATCCAGAAGTTTAATAAAAATATGGGAAAACACAGACTGCAGAAGAGCTCCACCCCATATTTCTTTCCATCCAAATTCCATTCCCTCCATACAGAATGTTGCCAATACAGTTTCCACCAGTAGAAGTTTCATGAAGACCGTATTTCTCCAGCTTCTCATCAGGATCTCATGGGAGAGTTTTCCAGCCTTACTGAAGTCAAGGTTTAGGAGATCAGCTGTCTCTCCCATCCTCACAAAGCCTGCACCCTGTTACAAAAGGAAACCAGACTGTTTGACGGAATTAGTTCTTGACAAATCCATGTTGGCTCATACTTATCTCCCTGTTATCTCTAAGGTGCTTATAAATACTTTTCTGATAATTTGTTCCAAAAATCTTTCAGCAGTTGACATTAAGCTGACTGGCCTGTAATTTCTTGGCTCCTCTTTTCCCTTCTTTTAAAAGACATTAATGACACTGGCTCTGTTTCTGATCCTCTGCTTTCTTATGTATTCTTGGCAAATTCATAAGGAGCACACTGAAAGAGTTCACATTACCTATAAAATTATTTTTACCCTCAAATACAAAACAGTTTTTAATAAACTTCTTGTTGCTTGGTAGTAAGAATATCTACAATATTTAATGCCTAAGTAAAAATATCTACATATTTAAAATAGGTATTTATGAATGAAATTCTTACAGCAGTATCAGAAATACTGTTTTCTACCTCCCTTTAGCAGGATAAAACATTGCTTGAGAACAAATATTGGCTCTGTAGCATCAGCAACAGCTTCTCAGGGTAATCTTAGATCACACGTTGCTTACAATTTCACTGTTAAGGTAATGCATTATTTCAAATTTACTTTCTAATTGCTCAATCTGATTTTGGTTCAGGAAAAAAAAGAATTATATCAGCAGTTTCCAGTGCAGGTTTTCTTCTTTACAGAGTCACTTTTGAAAGCAAAGTGCCCTCTTTTTCCTGCCAGGAAGGAATGTGCCTCCAATAAATAAAAGTGCACAGGAATGCTGAGTGTGAAGGCAGAAGAAGGAATATTAGTTATGAGCTCTAATGCTGCTGCCTCTCTGAATGCAGATAAATAATAACAGGAACCATTAAAGTTAGAGAAAGCCATCTGGCTTCTTTTCCCCAAAGCTGACTCTGTCTAGTGAGGCCATTTTAGA
Source organism: Lepidothrix coronata (assembly GCF_001604755.1). NCBI lineage: Eukaryota > Metazoa > Chordata > Aves > Passeriformes > Pipridae > Lepidothrix > Lepidothrix coronata. The sequence goes on from NW_016690385.1 coordinate 201,725, forward strand.
TGGATATACAACATGCACTTTACAACATCGTTTTGTGGAACTTGCTAAAAGTCTTAATTTTTCTCTTTTCTTCCTTTCCCCCAAACTTGCTAAATGGAAGTGTCTGCTGTAGCAGCCAAACTGTAGTTGAAAAAAGGGTGAGCGTGATAGCAAAACCGCTCTGAGAATAACTTCATAATGATTACTGCAAGAAACAGCAATATATCATAATATTTTCTCCATCTAGTAACACTTATCTTAGCCTCTGCTAGACCTGCCTCGAGGAATTAAAATTTTGGGCTGGATCCCAGGCTTTCATTTGCTGTACAGTCTGCTGCAGTTAGTGCTCTCGGGGAACTAAACATGTTTCTTATAAACTCTTTGAAAGAACAAAATACATGATTTTCACCTACTATGCATGCCTGTAAATAAATCTAAATTTTTTTAGCAAGTATTTTAGTTCTCTGAAGTGAATGGAAATGTGTCAGTCATAAGTTTTCAGGCGGGAAATGGAGCATTACAGTGGCAAATAGTAACAATGAAGAACGCAGGACAACCCTGTGATTACACCAGGTAAATTACACCTTTCTCCTCCAGCTCTGAGATTCCCAAAACTGGGCCAGATTGGAGCATCTTTCAAACCTAAACATCTGTCTATTCAGCGAAAATGCTGCAGAACCTGAGGAGCTTGCTTTCCCACACTGATCCCTGGAGAGTGAATTCCCTTCCTTATGAAGAAGGTGAGCAAGTACAGTGCAGGGGATAGGCCTGATGGATTATTTTAATGTCAGGCTGCCACAGAACATGCTACAATACCATGAGTTCTCAACTGATTAATATTGCTGTGGCCCTGGTTCTCACCTCACTGCACGACTATTGTCAGCACAGCTTGGACACTGAGCAGCAACAAAGCACTGACAGTTTCTGGTGGTCTTCAGCTGCAGAAAAATACTGAAAGAAGTTCAGTACCCTGGTGATAGGGGTTTTTTTTTGTCCATTTCACGTGATGCTATGTAGCCAGCCACAAACATCCCCCAAAGGCACTTTCTAGATGTGTTCCTTTTCTGTGGTTTAAATCTGTGCCCACACTTCGTAATGCACAAGGAGGGTGAGTGCAGACCAGAGGCAACATAAAGCTCTCCAAGTGTCATTCTTGGCAACTGAACCCAACAAGCAGTAGCCCTCTCAGGCACACAAGCCACCTGGCCTCCTAATCACCCTGTTCTTGTCCATGAGTGGCTAAATCCAATTATTTTAGCCAAGAATGGCCCTTTAAATAGAGTTGTGAAAACAGCAGATGATATTTAACTCATAATAGAGTGAACTCTATAAATCTGTGAGCCATAGATTTAGAGAGTGGGCTAAGTGGGGGATGATGTGTCAGGGTGAAAAGAAAAAACACAGGGAAAGGGCTTTTGTAGGAATTATTGCAATCATCTGACAGGGCAAGGCTGAGGAAAATGTTGTGGTGTCCAGCACAAACAGAGAGGGAGTGAAACTGGGATTTGGACCTGGGTTCTGTTACTGGATCACCCTCTGAAGTGCTGCATAGGTTTCAGTCCAACGTAGCACTCATCGCCATTTCTCTTCCACAAAAAGAGACTGCATTTGTGTCATGTATGAAGACTGCAAGATCACCAAGCAGTGGTTCAAACCCCATGTGATTTACCTCGTCATGACCATGCTCAGAGGACAGACAACTCCAACAAACAGCAGTGGCAAACTGCCAAAATGCTCACTATAAAGCTTTTGTGCTGTTTTGTTTGTTTGTTTGTTTGTTTTTAATGTCTAATTTTCTCTATGGTTGTTGTTTGTTTGTTTGGTTTTTGTTATTATGTATCTCTCTTGGTTGTCTTTCTTGTTGTATCTTCTATAGTCTGCATCAACAACCCTGAGCAAACATATCTGACTACTCCTATCCTAATTACTAACCACATCTTTCTATCAATACAGATAGCTGCCCTTTCAACCCTCCTTGTCTTTATTACTCTCCTCATGTGCTTGCAGAGTAAGTGATTGCTAAAATCTCTATGACCCAGGCAGGTGAATAAAATACGTCCCATCCAAAGTCTGTGTGTGAAACTGGTAACAGGAAATTGTACCTGGATTTCCTCAATTTCCCAGTATTAGCCACTTTCTTTCCAAGCACAGATTACTTCTATCTGGCAGCTGTTGGAGTAATATTAAAAGAGGAGTGAGGTTCTAGCCCCTGAGGAAATACTAAGCTGGAAGCCCACATCCTTTTTCAGAGAAATTTCTCTGAGTGTTACCAGAAATGAACCCACATGAACCTTATTTCTGGTCAAAGAACCATTTTATTGATAGAAAATTTCAGGTGTACTTTTGTGGGATGATTAACTCACAAGCCTCAATCTTATATTTTTAGGGGGAAAAAAAAAGAAAACTGAGTTTTGTCTTTTGGAAATGAGTTTTATACAATTGTAAAAATAAGACAGTATTTCTGAGGAAAATTCAGTGTCAAGTGTCTTCAGCAATTTAGGATATCTGATGATGCACAACCACTGTAATTAATTGCCATCATCTTACATAATTGGTTCTAAGTAGCTGATGCCTTTCCACTAAGAATATATCTGAAGCATCTTCATATTGCAAATCCATGCCAACTTTTTTTCACTCAAAAGCTGAAAGTTAGCAGCCAGCATACAGATATTTTGTGAGGTGGGGAAGACATAATTTAGATGAGCTTGCTGTTAAATTCATACTAATAGCAGAAAGTAGGCACTGCTATCTGTAAAAGAGGGAATTAAAAGCTATTAAAGTTTTAGCAGTTAGGGATCAAGGTGGGGAGGGAGGCTTTACTTGGAGCTTGTGACTCATGGTGCGACCTGGACTGTCATGCAAGCAAATATCCCACCAAGGCTGTGAGGGGGGGGATGGCAAATGGAGTTCTTGTGGAATATCCTCACATGGTTCATTGCAGAATCTCGCTTTGAATTTGTAAGACTGATCCATTTTTGCAGGCTTTTGGAGGAAGACAGTGAATATGCCAGTGAATTTTTGCAGGTTGTGGTATGTGGGGAAACATTTCTTCTGGTGAGAAATGGATTGTTTTCGCCCTCTGTGTAAAAACATTGCACTGTTACAAGTGATCCTTTAAATAATAAGAAAGATAGACTATCTTATAAGCCCTTCCAAATCTCACAACATTTGTTATATTCACTGAATGCTTTTCATTAGGATTGCTAAAGATAAAGCCTTTCTGTTTCTTTGTATCTTCACAAAAGCTTTTAAAAGTGTGTACTTTTATCTGCAGGACACAACTGTTATTAATGAAGCAGCTGGATTTCTTTTTAAATAGGTTACTTTGCAGCCATTTGCTCTGCTAATTACTAACAGAAATGCTGACATATCTACAGTGCTTTGGGATGTTGAATACTATCTAAAGTACATTTTAAAAGCATTTTAGAAGAATAACCCATATCTGAATTGTGAATTGAAACTGTAAAATAATATACATGGAAAACAGCTGCAGAAATTATTAGCTCACATTTCCCCCCAGCAGATTTGCTTCCAAGTATATCCCATGCAATGTGAGAAATATTGCTTCACAGTAACATCATCATTTTGCTGATCTCAGTTTCTATAAAAGTATCCTAGTAAGTGGTAACTATTCTGATAAATGGATGCATGTGAAGAAAAACTGGGATATAGATATCACACCAGAGCAGTTCAGAGAAAGGTAATTCTCCTTCATGAATTATTTCAGTACTTGGTTTAATTCACTTTGTGAAATTCTGCACACACACACACACACACACACACACACACAAATGCACAGGGCAATATTCCAGGCCCAGACAAGTCTTTCTGGGGCACTGCTGAAAAATTAGAGACCATGGAAGCTGCAGGTACTCAAATCAATGGCAGTCTGTCTGCTGCAGATGGATAGAGAGATGCGCCAGAAAGGCAAGGGGGCTGATTTTTAAAGACTACCTGTTTTGTAAGACATGGATGAGATCAAATGCTCCACAAAAATAACTTGATTTTGAGAAATCAGCAAATTCTCACCAAAAACTGGGGTGCTGGCACGTCTCTGACATCAAAGCAGATATCTGTTGTGTGTCTTGATAACGAAAAATAAAAAACTGTTTGGGAGAGCCAGTGAAGAGGACAAGAAATGTAAGAGAAAAAACGCTATGCAATAATAAAAACAAAAAGGAAGGGAGAACCAGAGTCTAGAAATAATGGCTCTGGTGTATTTTCGTCTGTTCCAGATGCTCTTCTCTTGTTGCTACCCCTTTTCTCAACCAGCTGTCAACAAGTACTGTCTGTATGACTTCCTCTCTCTGGTGTGTCTTCATAAAATGTTGGCTGTTTTCCCCTCCTGCTTATTCACTCTTTTCTCTTACCAATTCCTTCTTCCTGCTCCCAAATCATCCTTCTATCACCACCACTTAGATTTTCATGCAGGTGTTTCCACAGCTCCTTGTTTAAGGTCTCTCATTTGGAAGACCCTTTCAAACAAGTTCACAGACCCACAGGCCCCTGATCCCCTACCTTGAGCTTGCCCACAACCCCAAATTTACCATTCTGCAGGATGGCAATGGCAGGGCAGTGTGCAAGTGAGGGCTGGTGTTTACTTTTTATGACAAGTTTGAAATACTTGACTTTAAAATTATTCCCACAAGGTCTTATGACAGTGGGTCTCTGGAGCATTTCCAGGGGTTCTGTTAAAAAAAGAGACCACTTTAGGATAAATTTGGCTTTAAGGGGAGGTCATCCTTTCCTTCTATTTTTCTAGGAAAAATTAAATATAATTGTGCCAACATATTACTCACATTTTCTGTAGCCCTTCTTTAATGTTTATTAGTGACCTTTGGGGGCTAATTAATACCAGGACATTTAACCCATGAACTGTCTTCTAATTCAATTTGTTAAATGCAAGTAACCATGAATAATTATAAATCAATTACTGAGTGTATTCTACACTGCACCAACCAAAAAAATCATAACAGAGTATTTTTGAAGGTGATTGAGAAAAATGAACCACCTCCATAAGACCAGGCATTTATCCTTCAATTTATCTTTTCTTTCACAAAAACACTTTTTGAAATACATTTTGCTAAAGTCAGGGACTACTTTTGTAGAAGAAATCAATTATATTCCTAAGTTTAAATCTTCTTCTTTCCCAGCCATGCTCTAATATATCACTGTACCTCAGAAATGTACCCTGGGGAGAAAGCTTCTATTCTTCACTAAAAATCCATGAATAACATTATGTAGAAATTAATTTGTGATAAATGATTTAAATCTTAACCTAGAATGGTGTCTTATTCAAATGTCATCAGAAAATGGCACCTCACCCGCAGAAAGGAGTCAAGGGATCCATTCTCCATGTATTCAACTACAATCATTACTGGTCTGCCTGCAAAACAGCAAAGAAACACATTAAGATTATGAACATATTATGGAGCTTTTATAATTTCATTTGTTATGTGCAGATTATTCACAGTAGTTAAATATGTTATGTATTTTCAAAATCCCCATTTATACCACAAACACAATAACACAATTCTCTAACTCTCTAAGACTTATTTCCTATCTTTTTGGGTTTTTTTTTGGTGCCGGATTAGCTCAATGTTCATCATTCACTCCAGTGTATTCTCCCTTAAAAAGGATCAAAGAACAGCCTGCTCTCTCCAAATAACAAATATTTTTGGAATATATTTAAGGCAAAACCCAGATATACATAACCCATGTCCAAGTAATTACAAACTCAGTGTCACAATTTTCCTCTCAAATTAAAATATCTCACTGACTTAGGACAAAGAAGACAGATAGAAGAGGATGTCACAAAAGAATCTCTCCTAGATTGGGTGTGTGTATTGGGTCTGTATAACCCAGCAAAACTCTGAATTCATCTGTTTGTAAATACACAAAATATACAGAATGCTACTCAAATCAAGATTTTGCTCAACTAGCTCAGTTTTCCTGTGAACATTTATGAATTAAAATTTACATTTCAAGGGAATAACAAATGGAGCTACTGAGCTTCAAAACAGTGCCCCTGCTTTCCTGTGGGTAATCCTTTGGCACTCTAAGCTTTCCAGAAAATCTTCTGTAAGGTTCTCTAGAGGTCCAGAGGATCTCATTACAGCTTTTATGCTCCTTGGATTCATATCCTTCAACTTATTTGTATCCAACAACTTATTTTCACACTTATTTTTAAATGCAACTATTAATTCTCCTACATTCTCTCACAAAATATTTCCCCCTCCAAAAAAATCTCACCTGTATTTCCTTTTGCTCAGACCCTAAGCAGTCCTACGGTTCCAGGGTGGTACCATTTCCAAATTGAAGTAGAATAACACCTTACATTTATTTCCTAAATTCTACTGAAACCTGAAAATAAACTTCTAAGCTGGGTACTGAACTAAATAGCATTTCACTGTTGCCCTTGAATAAACTACCACTCTAGAACTGTTTGACAGTAAAGGGCCAATCACCCTGCCAAGGAGGCTGCAAAGCAACAAGTTTTTTAGAATGAATATAAGGGAGCCATTCTAATACACAGAAAACTAATGTAATGAAGAAGTATGTCAGTCAGACTGGGAAGGAGATAAAAAGTCTTAAAGTTAAAAATCTTAAGATGGCAAATTTTTCTTTCCCTGAGAATGCCTGTCTCTTTGGGGCTTGTGGGAAACCAGGGCTGACACTGTGAGTCTGCCATTTCGCTTTTTCATTCAACACTAGCTGTGCCAATAATTTTCAAATCCAAAAGAAGACTCCTTAATCGCTTTTTTTTCCTCTGTGTCTCAAATTATGTTTGTGTTTTATTTGGATGAGGGGATGAGAAACAAACACAGTGTTCAGGCTGATAAAGCAGAGAAGGCATTTTGATTGTTCCAGCCCAACTGTCCATTGTTGTTCAGTTTGTTTAATAGTGAAAGTGTTTAATAAACTGTCCACAATATATACAATAAGCCACAGCCAGATATTTCTCCTAAGGTGTTACAGCTAACTTTCAATTTAAAAAAGGGAACGATTCATTTCTGTGTTCATCCCAGTAGGTTGACTTGGAGTTCCAGGAACCCCAATGATGCTCATTCACATACTTCAATCTAGTCTTTCTGTAGTTCTTCACAATATTTTCTCATTTACTCTACTAAAATTTGTGATTATTTCTGTGTTAGGCCTCATGTTTAGGTCCTCAATGAATAGACCAGTGCTTCATAATGTTGGCACATATTTTTTCCGTGTGAAAATTTCCAGGTGCCTTAGCAGTCTTTTTGGATAGCCTTTCAGAAGTGTGAAGAATTACCAGCTTCTTTTTATTTTAACTGAATTTTTAGTCTCAGCTGCAGATGAGCACCTGACACCAAATCAATTATATTCATCTACATCCATTGGTTATACCCTGGTTTTGCATTATAAGCTTAAACGATACAACACTTTTAAGCTCTTAGAGATCACAGCATTTTAAAAATTTATGTTTTCTTTGCTTCAGCTTGCTAATGATGGCTAGCTGGATAGCCCATTCTCTTTAGTTTCAAGCACATGAATGACCTAGATTCCCTTACCTTTATCATTTTCTTATTGTCAAGGGGCTGACACCTCCACATGGAAGGAATATCCTGTAATCTAGAGAAGTAAACGAAGGGTAGCCTGATGTTACAGGATCTTACTATATGCAGAACTCTCTCAAGCCAGTAGTAGTTTCTAAATTTTTGCAGACAATGGCATTTTTCAATAAATAGGGAGGTAAAACTGGCTTTCAGATGGCATATTTGGCCACGTATAAGTTAACCAGAAATTTCTCTTTCTGGATAAATCAAAAACCAGAACACTTTTATGGAAAATTTACATTTGAATGGAATAACAGATGGAGCTACTGAGCTTTAAACAGTGCCCTTAGTTTCCTGTGGGTAATCCTTTGGCACTCCAGACTTTCCAGAAGCTCTTCTGTAAGGATCTCTAGAGATTCATGGTCTCTCATTATGGCTTTAATGCTCCTTAGATTCATATCCTTCAACACAACTTATTTTCACACTTATTTTTAAATGCAACTATTAATTCTCCTACATTTTCTCACAACATATTTGCCCTCCAAAAAATTCCTACTGTATTTCCTTTTCCCTCCCACCCTATGCTCCTATAAACTTCTAGGTTAAAGTAACTGTAAAATGTATGCATATGCATTTATCTGTGGATTTAAATAAAGAGACTTCAGTATTTTTCACTGGATAATGCTTATGAGTTTTTAAACTACTCAGTGTGGTCCTTGAATGACTTGACGTGTCTTAACACAAAACCAGCTCTTCCACATGGTAGCACAGGAATGGCAGGATTCACTAAATACACCAGAATAAGCAGCATTTTTCTTCAAACAGGCTGCTGTATATCAGAAGACATATCATATCATCAATAAATTTAGTCTCTTAAGCTGATAGCTCCCCACTGACTCAGTCTGTATCACTCAACACCATTCCTAAATTTCAAAAATGAAACTGGCTCCATCACTTGATTAGCTCAAGCAAAAGTCTTAAATCTGGATCCGAACACTGACTTCTCAAATAATCTTCTTTTAGTGTGACAGCACTTGATAAAAGCCATCCTATTTTGACTGCAAGTTTAATGTATCATTGAAGCTGTTTGTGTATTACAAGCTGGATCGTGACAGTCTATACAGTGAGACTTTCAGTCAGCACAGTGTTTGTCTTTGGAGGACCTGAACATCAAAAATGTCTCAGCTGTTGTTATGGTTGCTTGAAGAAATAGTAGGCTATGGATGACATTGGCTGATGTTACTTTCATTTTAACTGCAAAGAGCAGATATCATCCTTTATACCAAGGTACGATTTGAGTCCAGAAAAACTTGTCTGTGGTAAAGCTCCCTACAAACACAAAAAACTGCTTTTGTTTCAAAGTGGACTACAAAATCGACTTTGAAAAATAATACTGGGAGATTTCTGAACTACTGTAATGTTTGTCTCTAGACAAAGAGAAAACACAAAAGGACTATTACTTAGATTATAAAAATTCATGTTGTTCTCAGGGTACTGAGAAAGATGAATTCCTCATCCTAAAAATGAGAACAGGAATGAATAAATGAGAGGAGGTCAGAGAAGTCTCTGAGACAGAGAAGCAATCTTTGGTTATTTTATCCAGGGGTAGGCTAATGCAATGTTGGAAGGCATTGAATTATTATCCTAGGATTGCTTACACACACAAAACAAAGACAAGTTAAACAGGTTTAAGAACAAACAGCACTGGGATGCAGATGGGAGTCGGGACAACAATAGGAAGAACATCAGTGTCAAGATCCACATAAGAGGAGGTGTGGAAAGAGGACTCTGAGAAAAGTCTCAGCTGAGGACTTGGAATCAAGGAGCTAAAAACTGCAGATGTTGCTGGAGGAGAGTGCAGAACTTCTTGTTTGAATTGGAGGAGGACAAAATAAAAAATATTTGAAGGTGGATTAAACAATCAAATCAGCCAAACAAACCAGTCCTGCAGCAGTTTTAGATACCTGACAGGGAGTATTGTGAGAAAAACCAGTTATAAAGCAGAGGAATTACAAAGTGTTCTGAGGCAATAGGTCTTAACCCCAAATATGGATTTTACATACTATGTATATCACATTCACAATTTGCAGCACATTAGTGTAACAGATTTATCATTTTACTACAGACTCAACAATATGAAATTATAATCATGACACACACTGACACCACAGCCACATTCACTGCTTTCATATTTTTTTGTGAAACTATAAATATTCCCACCCTAGACATGTGTGATATTGTCTAAAGCAGCTTCCCCTCCTTGCACAGGGAGTGACTGTGGCTCTGGCAGATCCATTTGAGTCCTGCTATCTCAGAAAGCCAGACTGAACACGCAAGAGCAATATCAGTGCCTGGAATGATGCAGGAAAAGACATGAATTAAATTTATCAGAACTTAACTGAATTTATAGAAGGTGTGGGGGTTATTCATTGTTTTGATGCAACTACTACCTTGTTACAAGAGGCTGACTGGTTTTGACAACTTTCCCTCAGAAAGTTCTTCACTGGAATCCTCCCGCCCAGCAATGCCATTTGAATAAAGCCAGTGTAAATGACAAACAATCTGTATTGATGTTTCAATCAACAGAACGTTTCAATCTTGTATTTTCCATTCATCAATCTGCTTGACATTTTTTTAATAAGCAGGAATGCAAAAAAGAAAAAAAAAGAAAGTCGTACATTGCAGAATAATGTAAAATACCGATAATATCTAAAACTCACATCATATTTTTTATTTATGTATTTTTTCTCACAACAAAAAATTTTGATAGCATGTAATTTAATTGAGTGCTAGACTGATGAATAAGGAGGAGAATTTGAAGTGTCATATCAATGACAAAATATTCAGCTTGTTGTCTCCTGTTGTCATTTTAAATAATGCAGCAGAGCCTCCTTTAATGAATTTTTTATGTAAGATTAATCCTCCAAAAAGAATAGTTAGCACATGTTTCTTTTCTGCAGCCTCATAATGAAATCTTTAATGCCAAATCTGGGAGTAGGCCTGTTGACATAAACACAGGATATTTATTCTTCCACTTAAAACAGCAAAGAACTGTTCTCTAGTTCCCGTAAGAAAATCCTGCTCCATCATTTCTGCAGATCAGAATTCATGTGTCTCAGAAAAATCACCTGCTTATCAGGCATCTTTTCATTCCAAAGCCATGTTCTGCTTCTGGTTCCCCGCTAACTTATCTCCTGCTAAAGCTGGAGAGATAAGACAGACTCAAACACAGGGGCACACCCTTAGTCCTGTGCCTTTCAGTACCTGGACAGCAGACAGAGCACCCACAGGGAAACTGTCCCCACTGGAATGCCCAGGGCTTGGAAGACATTCCTGGATCTCCCACTGGTTTTGTTCACTGCATATCTCTTCAAATAAGAGAACCACTTGCCATGGGACTGCAGCTTCTTCTCTCCTGCTGCTACTACTACTAATGCATTGATGTGCACCAGAGGAGAATTAATTTCAGTGAATTAAAAAAAAAATAAATCCCATAATACAAAATTGATGGAGGAAAAAAGAAAGAAAGAAAACTAAAGACTATGCAAAAAGCAACTGAAAAAAAATTCTGCTGGGTTTTACATTGTTAGACCACACTAAGACACGTGAAGCCAATGGGACTTTTGCTGCAAGCCATCCCACTTGCATTACAGACTTACATCACAAAAGGTCCCTGACTAAGCAGCCTCAGAAAATAAAAATTGCAGTTCCAACCTCCTTCTTGAGACTTCAGGAGCCAGAAGAGTAAAAAGGATAGCACTAACATACATACATCCTGCTGCTATGGGAAATCACATAGATAAAGCTTCCTTATCTTGCTGTTAGTGCTCTTTCTATTTTCCTGTGTCTATACAACACTTATCATTAAAGTTAGTTCAGTAAAGGGAAGATACTTTTGCAAAATCAATAAATAACACAAAATACATGAATGATCATAAGGTATTGTCTAGTTTTCAGTAAAGTATGGCCATACAGCTGTCACTGCCAACTGAAGAGAATGCATTCTATCAACACAATATTGTTGAAAATCTTGTTCTCTTTTTTTAAAATGATATATTACTGTTTATTATAGATTATTTATTAGATATTTTTTATTGTTTTCTATAATTATATATTAAATACTTTTCCCTTTAACCCACTGGTAAGAATTTATGTTGGTGTGTTTTGGAATCCAGGAAAAGTCTGTGTGTATACTTATAAAATACTTTCTCAAATATTCTAGCCCTCCCCTCCTGCTGCAACCAACACTGTGAGTGGTTCTCCTGGTTTCTCACATGACAAAAGAAGAATGTGCTTTGGACAACAGAATTTTTAGCAGCCTCTGTCATGTTGTTCCTGCAAACCTTAATTCACATAAATTCTCCAGTGGGCTTGCAAAAGATATTCTGGAAAATTTTGAGGGAAGAAAAGTGGAACTGCAAGGAGAAAGCAGTTGTGTTGTTCCCATGATTTATTTTCTGATTCTTGTCTTTCCCTGAGAGAAGCAAATGAAATGCAGTAGAGGGTAAAACCAGAAGAAAGAGTTTTTGTCACTAGCCGGAGGTTGGGTACACAAGAGAGAAATAATGGCTAACATTATGTTATAGAAATATATATTATATTATAGAAAACAAAAACTGGCACAATTGTTCCCCCTGAATTTATAGTTTACAAACATATATCTTTGAAAAAAAAAGTTGATTACTCCGAGTTTCCATTTGTTGGGTTGTTTATCTGTGTTATCTCTTTCTGCATATTAATAAATATACAAACAATATGGATGAAGAAAGTTCCATTTTATTCCTGCTGCTTGTGAATACTATAAGCAGAAATAAAAAAAAAATACACCTTAATCATCAGGGTGAGGTGTCTTTTCAGAATTCAGCAGTACAGATGGAGGAGAACAAGACCTGATGTGTTGCAGCCCGGTTTTAAAAGCTGCCACATTAACTATTGCAAGTGCGTCTAATGCACCTCTTTTGAGAGCCTTATACTATTTTTCAATAAAAAGCAGAAAAATAGATAACTGAATAAAAACAAATAAATAAACAAATAACCTATAAACAGAAAAATCCATGCTATGTATGGTGAAAAGAGAAGGTGAAGTGACTTGGCTGAGGTATCACAAAACACAAGTCCTCAGGCTGCAAAGAAAAGCCGTGGGAACCACCATGTCTGCAAACAGGGTGCACAAAGAGGCCTTGGCATTACCTCCAAGCTCCTCTGATCCTTTGAGGGCACTGTGCCAGCCTGGGCCCTCGGGATAAACTGATGTACTTTAAAATATAAACTGAATTATGACAGTTGCCCAACAACTTCCACAGACTGTTACAACAGGTGATGTTTGCTTCAAAATCTTGGTCGTGGTACTCTGGTACCCTGGAACCAGCCAGTCATCTCCACACCTTATAGAGACCACTCTGCACTGACTTGAAAGAGGTCTTAAGAGGTGACAAAATCACAAGTCAGAAGAATGAACAGCGCTCAAGCATTGCATTTTTGACCATCCCATCTCAAATCCTCGATTATTTCATCATGTTTTAAATGAAGAAATCACAACACTAAAGGCAGCATTTATCACTGGATAAGCAGGAGGGAGGAGATGGATTAGTTTCTTTACAAGAATAGGCAGTTTGTTTATGACCAGCCACAAAAAAATTTGGCCACTCAGTTTTAAATTAATTATGCTCTGGAGGAAGAAAACATCCAACTTTTTAATAGCACTGATTCTGTCATAAGCTTTATATTGCTTGAAATTTGACTTAGAACTCCAAAAATTCTGGCACTTTTGCTTTAGCACTGAGGCAGAAAATAAGAAAAAAAAATAATAATAAATAATAAATTCTTTTCAGGTGCAGTCTAAGAAAGATACTTTTGCCCAGTTGGATTAACCTCACTATTTTTATTATTGAATTTTAGCATATTTCACTTAAACTAATGACATTTCACCCTTAAGTTACTCAGTGTTCACACCAATCTACATCCTCTTGTGGAAAGAGGAAAGGATGTTCTTTGGGTCAGAATTACACTCTGTGTTTAACTGCATCAATGATTACTTGCCCTGTTGACCCCAGAGCATGTAAAGGTATTCAAACAATGTGAAGTCTGTGTATTGGGAGCTTCTGCACTTCATGATACATAACAGATACTTAGACAGTATAAGAAACCAATCTTACTTAATCTCTATTATGAATTTTCATATTATCATAAGTGTGTTGTATTTAGAAGTTATAAGCTACAACATAAATTTGAAAATGAGCAGAATTTTAAAAAAGCATACATAATGCTGTAGTGCTTTTGTGTTTTAATAGTATTACAGTTAAAGTATTACTTTAATCCTATTCTTAGGTGTCGTTTTTTTGTTTATTCGATACTGTGCCTGTTTATGAATTTTATAAGATTCTGACATGTCTTGCACTTCAGGATATCCTTTGAGTATTTTTTCCATTTAATATTTCAGCAAACATGTCTTGTCCTATTTCCCTTTAGTCTACATGATGATTAAACTTGTAAGATCCTTCTGAGCTCTACAAAACTGATGATCCACCACTCTTCCTTCATGAGAAAAGCATCATTTCTCATTTCCAGGAGTAGTGGAAGCCACATATCCACACCCCTGAAGTTTCTGAAACCCACAGAAGAAGCTTTGGTTGTAATAATGTGTGGAGTGCTAAATCCAAAATTAAGAAAAGAAATCATCATGAGTCAGGACTCCAACAAATAACATTATGCACTGGACCTAATGTTGGGATATTTTTGTGATCTCATGAGTTGTTTTTTCTTCCCTCTTTGAGGGTTTGTACCTTTAGGATGTGAAGGCACACATTCTCAAACTTCTCCCTTCAAACTCTGATTTTGACCATCAACAAAAGTCAAGAGTTACAATGAAGATGGGTCAAACAGCAAACTTTAGATGGAGAGGTTTTTAGACAAGCATACACATTCTGAAGAAATAAGAAAAATATGGAAACTCACTGACACATGATGAATGAAACTAAAAGCATTCATCTCCCATAGCTTAACTCCCATAACTCCTGTCTCCCACTTCACAAAGACTAAACCAATTCTGATTCTGTTTTTACATCCAGTGCTTTACCACTGGACTAAAAAGGGAGTACATATTTTTTTTCTTTCATTTTGAAACAAGGAATAACTGTGTGTAGCTTATTTACAAATACATTTCTCTGTGTATCCATCCTGCTCCTCCTGGTCTCCTCTTCAAATCTTTCTGGTCCTGTTAGTAATGAACAGCAGCTTGCTTCAATTCATGTGCTTGCTACAATAAATTGCCACATTTTCTGTTGCTGGACTTTTAAAAACATGTGACAGTAGTATATATTATGTAAAAATGTCCACATATGCAAACGATTTTTTCTGAACTTCTAGGACTTAAATGTTTGGAATTGTTGGGATGACCATCTTAACATGAAATGAGCTATTTAGCAAGGGTGGAGAATGAAAAACCTCCTCTTATCATGTCCTGCACTAGAGCTTAATCCCAGTTAAGCCAAAACCCTAACTGACCAGCACAAAAAATGTTTCTACTTACTGCTCATCCTTACTTTGGTTCTGAAGTACTTCCTGCCTGCCAAATGGAAAAGTCCATGTACATTTGGACTTCTATTCTCAGAAAACATGTGCCATTATGCATTAGCTGTAGGGTTTATAGGCTGGACATGCCAGTGAAATAGCAGGGAGGATAGAAGAATAAACTGAAAGAGTCATTTGGTTCAGATATCCTAGAAAATGCATATGCAATAGAAGAATCCATTTGTTAGTCACTGAGAAAGGATTAGCAATTTTCATTTAACCACAAATACAGCAGTGTAGGTGCTGGAATTCAGAGTAGGGGAAAAATGCATTAACTGGAAAAAAAGTTTCTTTTCTCATTATTGGAGTATCATAATTATAGTTGAATTTCACCATGTACAATTGCTCCTTGATGGTTCTTGTTGAGTAATTTCATTCAATAAGAGTCTGTCAATACAATTCTTTCAAATGTCAGTTTATACAATATCAAGAATAATGGGCTCACTCAGGTGCACCTGGAAATTGTAATAAAACATTAATTTTGGACAAAACTCATAATCATCTGGTTTAGTACTCTACAGTTATCTCTGAGTTTTTTGAGGAGCTCCCTGGAATAAATGCAAACATTACAATCTATGTTATACAATGAGCCATAAATAACCAGGCAGTAAAGTACTGAAAAAGGAATATTCTCTGTATAATGTACTTTATGAGAAGTCCTGTTATTATCTAGTCCAAGACAGGAGTGAGTAAACTGTTCTGTATCACTTCTACGTTTCTGGAAAGTAAGTGCACTCTCATTTCTTACATTCAATATATTTTTTTGAGGTTCACAAGGGTGGATTGTTTTATCAAGCCTAATTTTTTTTTGCTTTCATTTTCCTGGATAATTAACCATGGCAAATTAAGTGGTAGGAAATAACTGATGCTCATACTTCATTAAAAAGGTCACTTCAGGATACTTTCACAGAAGATTCAGAGAGGTGCTCTGTGAATGAAACAGGGAACAAGGGTCCAGCTGCTGACCGTGGGGAGATCAGAGCAAACAGTGATGGTCATGAATATGGCAAGAATAATTTTGATGGTTTTTCCCCCTTTCCTGCCAATGCAGTTTGAATGCTGAATAGCATGAAGGGATCTGGGAGGTTTGCTTAACAGGAACTTTTCCATAGTTTTTAACTATGAGCCTGACACTCATCTCTGGTTCTTGTCAATAATAAAAAAAATCAAACTCAGGAAAGGAGTTTATCTTGAAAGGAACAGTAAGAGAAGTATTTGCTGTCCTTTCCTTTCTTTCCAGCTCAGCAAGCTTAACAACCTGTCTGGCTCTTCAAAGACAGCAGCACACCATGAAGTTTTCTGTCTGTAACTTCTGCCAGGCAACGTGGGCAGGCATTTACACAACAAACCTGTTCCACATCACTTTAATCAAGACCTACAGGAGTACACAGCAAGAGTAGTAACCTAAGAATTTCCTCAAAATGGAGCAGAGAACACTGTGCTGAGCTGGAACTTGAGGAAATAGATGTAGCAATTGCAATTTATCATTTGGGTTTTCACAATGTATGTTTGTGTGTGTGTGTACAACAGGAAGGGCTAAGCTTCCATAGCTTATGCCAGTGTATTTATGATGATGAGTGTAACCTGCTAAGTGGTTTAAGAATTCTATTTAATATATTCAAGGTTATCACTTGACAAAAGAGTACTTATTATCTGTCTGTCATTGTAGTCCTGCATCAACTAAGTCATGTGAATTTGTACTGCTAGCAGGTGGAATAACTAGAAGCTAAGTAATTTGTGACAGAAATGATGGGTAAATCAAAAGGAAGCTATTGTCTGGAAATGGGCTTGTTTTTGTAAAAATCCAGGGTGTATTTTGGAGGCCTGCTGAAAGCTTTGCTTCTAGTGAAACAGCTGTATAGCAGTGACAGACTTTCAATGTAACTATCAAATAGAAGCACTATTGCTTTAGCAGTTATGTCTAGGCTTAAAAAACCCTCCATTTAAGGCAATCTATTTATGCAGAAAGATGTAATGCCCCATCCCAGCAGCATAAATTAATCCTTAAATTGGTTAATCTTTAAGTTCTCTTTTTGCATAAGAGAACCTCTGCAGACACCAAATCACATAAAACTGAACATGAGCTGTCAGTGCAATGGTAAAAGAAATTCACTCTCCTCAACTACTGAGTGAGAAGGAGAAAGGGAAAAAATGAAACCAACAGCTGCATTGCCCTGCCAAGCTGTTTTCCAGATACTTAATTATATCAGCTTTCCAGTGTAGTTCTGTGTTTCACTGAAACCTCTGTGGTGAATTTTGCAGAAAAAAAGACGTAAAAGCATTTTGTCTTTAGTAAGGAATAAGTTTTCTGAGTATTTGGAAGGCAATCTGCCACTTAGCTTGACTTAAAAGTTCTGGTAAATAAAAAGCATCTCATTATCTTTGTTCCCAACGACCCTAATAGCAGAATAATGCCGGCATTTTAAGTCTCCGTGTAGTTAAATTAACTGAAATCTTACACATTGATGCCATTAGGTTCTAATGCAGCAGTTGTTAAATGTTAAGTAATCCTGTTAGGCTCTGAAACCTACAGTCCAACATGAGCCCCTCATCTCAGATAATGGAGGTGGGATCACTGCGCCATCAAAGGCAGCAGTCGGGTGCACTGCCCTCCAGAACTGACACACAAACAGTCCTCTCACTTTTAATGAGAGAGAGACATCCTGAGACAGCATCAACACTGCGATGGGCAGCTGATTTTGCCTGCCTGCTGCTGTTTTAAGAGCCAAACCCTTTGGCTCTCTAAGGCCTAGAGAGAGATCCTTAACTATCTCTCTCATCCATGTGAACAGAGATATCACTGCTTAAATCCCTTCTTGGAGCACTGTTGCTTTGGATGTCTCTGTTCCAGAGAAGAGGTCAGGTGTTCAGTGCAGAGTTTTTCAATACAAAGGAACAAAGAATACATCCTTTCCTTCTCTGTACTTAAGTGATCAAGGATTCAGTGATGAACGCATATTTTCCACCGAATCATGTGCAGTAAGAGATTCAATTCTGACTCTCTTGCATCCCACATCAGTACCCCCTTGTGCAGACTTGAGTTGGTTTGGGTTTTTTTCTTTGTTTGTTTGTTTTTGGTGTGGGTTTTTGTTCGTTTGTTTGTTTGGGCTTTTGGTTTTGTTTTCAAAAAATGCAGTGAATGTTTTTTGCCCACAGGTGAAGCAAAGCTGGTTTTAGCAGCCTAGAGAGTTATCACAAAATGGCAATGTCTTCCTCTGGTCATCTCTGATACAATAGAGGCAATTCAGAATTAAGATTGTGCTTAACGTAGATACAAGTATGATGAAGTAAAAAAGAAGAGTTAAACAGCAACACTACAGGTAAGACACACCTGTTGAGAACAATTTCTGACTTGCACTGCAGAGTTTGATGCCACCTAATCCCCCATCATGCACAAGAACACGTCTCATCCATTGGATTTATCCCAGTTCTTTACTGGCTTTCAACTATGTGACAATCCTCACTTTCCAGAAGGTGGGAGTCTCTCCCTTTCTACGGGGTTGCTGCTTGGCTCGGATTTTATTGTTTGTTTTCTTTTTTTGTTGTTGTTATGATCAAACAATAACATTTATTCCATTGGCTTGCTAGATACAGGCTACACATCCTGTAGTAGCATTTCCATTTTTTCCTGTTTTCAGTGTTTCATCAGACTGAATCAAAATTATTAGTAAAAGACATTGAACAGCAAGGCATTATGAATGAGTTTTACTAAACAAACCACATTTAAGAGTTTTGATTTAAGTCCACTAAATGTGATAAAAAGCTTTGCAAGCACTCAGAAAACAACAGTCCTGAGGGCCTTACAAAATAAACTTGTAGGTAGGTACGTAGTTGAGAAGCCAGTTCATGAGTGCAGTTAGGCCATTTCTAATTTAATAGAATCAGTGGGATGCTCTACACAACACTATGCTCAAAACAGAGAATTTTATGGGGCATCCAGTATTTCCTCTTTGACACTGATGCATGGTTACAGATACCTGTAAAATAGCTAAGGGCCATTAAACACTCAGAGATATCCCATGGAGAAACAAATATGGAAAGAGTTTTGAAAACTGTCAACAAAAGAAACCCAAACGGTCATTAGAAAAGGCATCAAAGCTGCTGAGAAGCTTCTATTCAAAGAAAGAAAGTAAAAAAAGAAATAATACCAATTGAAAAAAAAAAGAAAATAGTCATCTTGTATTAGTGAGGCCTAAAATTATTGCAATAGATAAAATGGGGTATAAAGAAGTAAAATTGTTTCTTTTGTATAGCAAGTCAATAACAGTTTTTCAATCTTTTCCCTGCTTTTACCATATTTTTCTTCTTTAAGAAAAACTTTAAGTAACATTAGAGGTGAGATGTCCTGAAAAGATACAAGTGTGACATTTAGCCCATGTACAGATTCATTTTACATAGAAATATATAGTTTGGAAAGGAACAGAACTGAACTCTGATCCAGTTATAGCTATAATTGAGATACATGTATTTATTCTTTTGATGGAAGATGGTGTTTAATGGTTCCAGAAGAGAATGGATAACACATCCTTTCTTGGGATGGATGCCTCTAATCTACCCTTCTATCGTGTTTCAGGCCAGTGTCTGACAGCAGCCTGTTTACCTGGAATGAGGTTATCATTCCTGGCTTACACTCAACCTTATGCCAACCATTTGAGCTCCCTCGTGCCATCATGAGGTGGTTTGAGATAGAAATTGAAACTACAAAAACCTACAGAGGATTCAAAAGCTGTATTAACACACAATTGAGTTATCCCTCTCCAA
Source organism: Lepidothrix coronata (assembly GCF_001604755.1). Classification (NCBI taxonomy): domain Eukaryota; kingdom Metazoa; phylum Chordata; class Aves; order Passeriformes; family Pipridae; genus Lepidothrix; species Lepidothrix coronata. Next base: position 221,560 of record NW_016690385.1, read on the forward strand.
ATTTGTTTTGCTTCTGTGTTTTAGCAAGGGAATGTACATTTTTAGGCAAGAGTCACAGAGTCACATAAATGCTGAGATTTTACAGTGGCATTTTTGAAGTTATCTTTCTTTGGTGCGTATGGACATGCTTCATGAAATGTATGATTAGAGTGTACCAGACCTGCTCTTCCAATATTTAGGTTGGCCACTTCACTACAGATTAGTTTCCCTCACAATTTCTCCTTCACATTGATTCAGGAAAATGATTAGTTCCCAAAAAATAATAATTTTTTCCGTTTCCTTTTGGTCCAGATTTTTATTGGAAGGAACATTTAATCTCCCTGTTTGACCAATAGCAAATTTTATTTCCCTAAGATGTGTGGAGAGATGGGGCAGAAGGTGAAAGAAAAAAATCGATGTGGGGGAATAGGCTGGAATACCTACCAGAGGAAATGCTGGGGGGTAAAGATCCACCTCCTGACACTGGATGTGAGGCCAGGATGCTATTTAAAAATCCCGCCCTCAGGAATCTCGAAAGAGACTTCACCCCAATGGTCGGAAAGGATCCTTTCAAAGAGATAAAAATGATCATTAATTAAATGACTTGTTCTTTGGCTGACAAAGGAAGTCGACTGTTTAAAGAAAGAACAATCAAAACTCTTCAGTTAACAGTGGTTTCACTGGAACAGATTTAATAAAAAGCAGTTAAAAATCTTTGTTTGCTTTTTAACCAAGTCATACAATACACGGATTTAACCAGAATAAGGTTTTCTGCATACTGTGAAAATGGAGAATTCCAGCACTTCTGTGAGGAGCAGAAAAATTTGGTATTTCAACAGCAAATTACACCTATGGGGTATTCATAATGCATTCCAAATGACTCTACCATGGAGGCATTTGACAGTTGTGTGCACAAATCAAAGGCATACCAGCAGAGGTGAAGTTGTACTAGCAAAGCTGTTGTGTTAGTTATACTAGTATTCTAAAGCCACCACCTGACAAAAGTCATGTCAAACAAGGGGAAAAGGGAAACAGAATTTGCAGCTGCCTTGTGTCAGGGCAGCTACATCAGTCAGAGCTTCTGTCACATCTCCCAACACCTTGTCAATATATTGATACAGGCAAAAACCAGGAGTACAGACATGGCCCCTTTCTGCTTTGCTCTCACTGGAAGATTAACATATTTTATGCTTTCAGTATAATTAACTGTGTATTCTTCTCATTGCCTAAAAGCACAAAGAATCTTTAGCATTTGATCCAGCTTCCAGCACAAATACAGTGATCTGGAAACATCATTTCAACTGGTTCACGTTAGTGCTCAATGAATGAGCATTGAGGGTGGATCTGAAATGAGAGCTCTACATCTTAGTTAAAGGCAGAGAGTCAAGATTTTCCCATTTGGCAATAAATTTAAATTGACAGTCAGAATAATCTGTGTATTTTTGCAAGCGTGTCTTGTGAGCACCCATCCAAAAGCTTAGGCAAGGGCAAGTTTGATCTCATCATCTTGTGGGTATTTCAGAGTTGTTCTTCTAAGAGACTGAAAACATCTTGATCTTTATACACAATGAGAAAAATAAGTGGCCCTCAACCACTGGGATTTTTTTTTAACTAGTAAGAGTGAGGAAAATTTACCCTCAAAACACACATGCATTTGCTGAACTCAAAGTAGCCTAAGAGAGCTTTGAATTTTTTACTTTTATTTTCAAGCTAGAGTTCTATTGTTTCTCCTCAATACACTTTTCCTTTAAATTTGCTAATTAGACTTGCTGCAGTCTGTGGAAAAAGAATTCATTTAATTAGTGTTCTAGATGAAGTACTTCTATATCTGGTGGCTAAAGATAAGGCATAAAAGCTTTCCCTCTGGCTACTCCAGAAAAGTCTTTGGCATTCTTGTAAAAGTGTTTCTAAATTCCATTACTTTAATTTTAAAATATTTGCAGAAGTGATCATGGATAGACAGTACAGAATGAAATACACAGAAATCCAATTTTAAAATGGAAAATTGTTCCATTAACTCCAAGATGTTTGGTACTAAACAGCATCTTAAAACATAAAGTCTAAAAAATGAACATACAAAGACTTCCCATATAAAACAGCTTCACTGTTTCAAAATATAAATTACACCAACCATAAAGTACAGCCACTGCGAGTCACATGCCATATGTACAGACCTTCAGAAAACCCAAACAGCTTGAGCTTCAGAATTGACATTTTCCTTTATTTAAATGCTGTTAAATTGCAAGTAACTCAAGCTTCCTAGCAGTCTTACAATAAGTAACTTTGTTATAGGAAATAATGAAGTTTATTTCACTTATTATAAATATTCAGAAATAAAACCAAAGAACAACAAATTTAAAGCAATTAAATCTGTTAATACTAGAGCTAGAGGGCTAAAATTATTGAGGTTTTATAATCAGCAAATAACTAAAGGAATACATATAAATAATGTTTTTCACACTTTTAAGTTAGGATTCAGTTGCTGGGTGTAAATGCTTTGTGCCATTTGAGATTCTCTAGAAAATCTGAGACATTCACAGTTAATGTGACCTTACATGATTTACACTCTTTGAAAGTGGCAGTGAGAGGCAAAGCAGCAGTTGGGTATCTAAGAGTAGGCACTTAGGGTCATTTTAGGCAACTGAATCCCACCCAAACAGTCTCCTGTCACCTCAGAAATGTCTCTGATTAGGTAGAACACAGAGTTAGAAGAACAAGACCTCATTTGGTCTCTTCCAGCAGTCCACAAACAGCTTGGGAAAAGGACAAGGTTGATAACATTCAGCCCTGATCAGTATCCACCAACAAAAAACTGCAGAAAAATGAGAGGTTGAAAGTTCATTCATCTTAAAGCGTGCATGGTCATAAATTAAAATACATTGTATGCCCCAGAATGGACAGATGGATGCTTTTGGTTTTATCACCTGGATAATGTGGGTAGGGTTTGACACTCAGTTACATGACTTCATATGTGGAAGTTGATTACCACTGCAGGTGAAGAAAATTAATTCTTTTTAAGCCACATCAATCACCACCAGAAAGGCAGAGGCTTGATAAGAAATTTGGGCATTTATGGCAGTTTCAAAGCTTACTCAAATTTTTACTTGTTTGCATAAAGGTTCATGAAATTTTTGAAAGAATCACAGAATGGTTAAGGGTGGAAAGGACTACTGGAGGTCACCTAGGTCATCTTTCTTGAGAAATGCCATTCTGTCAGTGCACATCACACACAGATTAGTGCTTTACACCCATTCTGTTGTTCTGTGTAAAAATTGACACTCATTTTTGCAGTGGGTGCTCTTACACTAATGAGAAGACCTTTCAGTGTGAGGTCTTACCGGTTCTAAAGTGAGAAAAGGAGAAATGAATATTAAGCCATGATTCCTCAGTCCCCTGAAATACAGTTGTTATTTCACAGAATCATAGAAACCACCGGGTTGGAAAAGACCTCCGAGATCGAGTCCAACCCTTGATCCAACCCTGCCATGCTTCCCAGACCATGGCACTGATGCCACATCCAGTCTCACCTTAGAAACCTCCAGGGATGATGACTCCACCACTTCCCTGGGCAGCCCATTCCAATGGCTGATCATCCTCTCTGTAAAGAATTTCTTCCCAATACCCAACCTAAACCTCCCCTGGCACAGCTTAAGACCATGCCCTCTTGTCCTACTGCTGGTTCCTGGGAGAAGAGACCAACCCCCACCTGGCTCCCCCCTCCTGTCAGGGAGTTGTAGAGTGAGGAGGTCTCCCCTGAGCCTCCTCTTCTCCAGGCTAAACAACCCCATCTCCCTCAGCCTCTCCTCACAGCACTTGTGCTCCAGTCCCTTCCCCAGTCTCATTGCCCTTCTCTGGAACTGCTCCAGCCCCTCAATGTCCTCCCTGAACTGAGGGGCCCAGAACTGGACACAGCACTCGAGGTGTGGCCTCACCAGTGCTGAGTCCAGGGCAAGAATCACTTCCCTGGTCCAATTTAGCAGCTTACAGCCATGGACATATTGAGGATAAAACCCCAACCTGCTCCATAGTTACACACTATGTATCAACATAATGCCACCTTAACAGGGGAAACTGCGTTAGTTACAGATATTAGTTGGAAAAGTGCACTGAAACTGTAAAAATACGTGGCAATACTCTGAATAGCTGACACTTTGTGAAGTGTACACCATTTACTGAGTCCTGTGACACCAATTTATAACTCAGTGTAAATTCTTCTGTTTCACAATAATTACAGCTAAGTGCTTGTGCTCAGAGGCAGTGGGGGAGTCCTGAATCAATTAGCCTGCCTTCCACCTTCAGCTGTTGTTCCAAGGGGAATATCATCCCACAAATTGTTAGAATTTGATAGGGAAATCACTGGTACAGCATCCTGAACAGGCATGGTTTTAGTAGCATATTATCACACTGAGCAGAAGGGCAGGAGTAGAGATTGCTGGGTAAAGGAAATCCATATGCTTAGTTCAGCTCCAAAGCACATCCATTAATTCACACCCATTCATTAGCACGGCGTGGTGACAGCGTGGTCAGCCAGGAGAAACAGCCATGTCCCCTCACACCACAGGCACATCCCACAGCCTTGGGCCAGTGACAGAGCTGTGCTGGAGAGTCCTGGATCTACAGTGGAGGAGAGTTCTGCCTTTGGACAGATGGATGGGTGGGTGGGTGGATGGATGGATGGATGGATGGATGGATGGATGGATGGATGGATGGATGGAGAGAACGGCACCAAACACCCCTGGTGCAACACTTGTGGGAACACAGTGGACTAGAGTGAATGTTTGAACAGGGGGTGGAGAGGCCCTTGTGGGCTACAGTAAAAGCATTTGAAAGCAACCAACTCGTGCTTTAAAACTCTCAGGGACTGAATAAACAAAGAAATCTTAAACTGACCCATTATTTTTGCTGCTGAGGAACTTTCTCACCAATTCCCATGAGTTTTGCACCCATATAGTGCCAGCACAGCACTGGCTGTTCTCAGAGGCCCATGTGCCACCCTGTCCTCCTCACCAGCTGCTGGCTTCTTTGTCCCTCTACCATCAGCAGAACTTGACTGGATGCCATGGTAGTCTCTGGGCCCACAAGACTAACTGGGATGGCATCTGAAGCTGTTAAGTTGTGCAGGTACAGACAGGCCGTGTCATCAGTTTGTTCTGTTTGTGCCACAGTCTCTGAGCTTCCCTGGGAGCAAACTAATCTTTTTTTTTTTTTTCCCCACTATAGCAAATTGTACCATGAGATCTTAGTGCAGCTTGTGAAGATTTGCTTTTAAAAAGGAGAATGTTTCTAGAATCTCTGCATTATGTCTAATGACATGGCTACAGTAGGTTATCAGAAAACATACTGAAGATGCAGACTGCCCTTCAGCCCTGTTCTTTGTAATTGCTGTTTTTTCTTATCTATTACACTTGGAACTGATTCAACACTTTCTGCAGGTGGAACTGACCATTTCAGCTGCTGTGGACTTTTCAGCATCTGACAGCTTCAAATTCAAAAGTAGCTCTTTTGGCTGCTTAAATTAATAAACTGAAATGAGAAGTTCTAGAGAGGTCAAAATTACTGTCAGTTATTTCATTTTACTAGTACCATGAAAAGAAAACTTTAGTCTTTCATTCTTTTCTCATTCTTTTGTTTAGAGTTGGGAAAAAGAATAAAAATAAATAGTGTATTTGATGTAAAAAAATGCACTGGTATTTTTTTCTATGTAGTCAGTTATCTTGATGCTTTTCATGCAGGGATTGTAAAACCCAACTAAAAGAAAATTCTTAGGAACTTTGCAGATGAAGGCTTTGGGGAAGTGAGTAAATGGGCTATAATGAGCTCTTACATTGTTTGGCAGGAAGCAACTGTCTGTTTTCACTCCTACACTGCGTTCTTGTGCAGGTGGGACTGAACGTTTAGTAATGAAATACCGGAGGACAGAATGCACAAAGAGTTTTCCTGCTTCTGCATAGAGGAATTATCCAATTCTATCACTTAATGCCTGGGAGAAGGCTGACTTCTGTTACAGCCACCTTCCATTCTAAAATAAAGCCTGGGTTTTTTTGTTGCTAGTGTTTCCTCAGGGAAGCCAGAAGAAGGGTTAGAGCATTTTTTTCTAAAATTATTTGTAATATATCCATTATGGAAACTGCTGAAAATCAGTCAACTTTCCTCTCACATGATTTTATTGATTTATCCTTCCTAGACCACCAGGAATTGAACATTAGTTCATAATCTTTTATGGGGGAACATATGGAGGGTTTTTATAAGGAGGGGGAACATATGAAAGGTTTTTACAAGGAATGGCTTTATAAAACCTTGAAATTATGAAGTCAGAATACAATTTCTAAAGCATTCAAAAGGCTTGTCTTGAAATGGAAAAAAAAGAAGATCAGAAGCAGGCTAAAAATTATCCCTTATGAATTTGTTGGATCATGTTTTCAGTACATTCAAGAAACATGAATCTATACAGTTAATTTTAACCATTTTGAATGAACTAATCTGGAGATTTAGAATATGTTTTTATTTTATTTTTGAGCTTTTTGACACATGCAAGCAAAAGTGACAGATTAGCGTGCCTAAATTTTTACCCACATAACTTATATGGTTTTGGAAAATCTGATTCTGAAGATCACTAAACAATTTTTGCAATATACATGATAAAATATTAGAGCATAATAACAATTAACAAAAATGACTCTGCTTACCCCTGTTGCAGTCCCAGAACACAGAATGGTTGATGTTGGAAAGGACCTCTGGAGTCACTCCAGTCCAACTGAATCATATGAAAATATCCACATTACCTTACAAACAGCACAATGAACACTTTTGAAGGCTCCATTCTGCTCTGGGGTTCTTAAGCTGGTAAAACCAAACCTGGATGTAATACATCACGCTGTGCAGAAGGCAATTTATACTCTCATGTTCAGCAGGGAATTTTCAAAGGGTAGTCAAGTTTGGTTTCCCCAGATTCCACCAAAGTAAATGACATCATACCTGTGCAGTCACAAATAGTTCTGTCATTCCTCAAAGAACTTTTGAGAACTCACAGGTGTTTGACCGCCTTTGGCTGAGCAATGTTTTGCATGACACCACAGTAAGTAATTTAGGTGTCTGGATTATTTATTTTCATGCTTTTGGGGTTTACTCTTCAGCTTGATTTTAACTCTGAATTTCCTTCATTGTATTGGTTTGAAAATAATAAATAATTCAAGTGTTTTGGCCTCATTTCAGAGGAGCAGACCATTATAACCTAGTTCTTGGTGAAAACATTTTGAAAGGCCTGCTTTTCTGTGTCAGGTCCCCTAATCTCTGTTCCAGAGTTAAATTTATGGGGTCTATCTGGGCTCTTGGAGAAGATAAACAGGACAAAGATAAGCAGGGCAAAGCTGCTGTTCAGGTCTCCAATCCTGGTGAGTTTAACCTTGAGATCCTTGTGAAAGACAGTGCTTTCCTACAAACCTGAAGTGCAGGAGTTCTCTCATTCCTTGACTGGCAGATGGTAATAAATCCAGAGTTAGGAATATTTACATAGAATGAGACTATTTTAGAAACCCTCAATTATAAAAAGTTTTGGCTTTACTTATGACTTGTCTGGGACAAAAAGCAAATGCTGAGAGAAGCTTGCAATTCCTAAGGAGGAACTGATGTAAGTTCCAGAATATCTGGGGAGAATATTAACATCTAATTTAATTTCCCTCACTGCTTCTATACAAACAGGAGATTTGGGGGGAAAAAAATGAGGGAATTGCTTGAAAAGAGTTCTCCAAACATTATAGCCATTTATTTTGGGATGTGTTAAATGTCAGTGCACACTGAAGTCCTGCTTTGCTGAGAAGACTGGTGTGAGAACATTAATATGATTAAGGCTTTTAACAGCAATAACAACTGCTGTGTTGAATCATCTTCGTAGTCTTAATGGAATAGTAATTGGAAATACTGTGTTTCTGTGGGATAAAACAACCACAGTATGTTTAAGTTGTCTATTAAATAAGTGTTTTTCAGTCAGTGCTAGACCGAAAGTAGCTTTAGCACAATGCTAAACAAGAATTCTGAAATCTTCGTGTATTTATAGTTTTTTATGATACCCAGAGCCCTGCTACAAGCATTGTATGATGTACCTTCGGATTTCTTCATCATGCATGGATTATCAAGCTAGCTGGGAAAAAAATACTTTAAAATTACAGTTTTAATTATGGAATACATGAAAAACAAAGCCTGCAATATTGGCCAAAATCTTTGTGATTCATTTTGTATTCATCATGATTTTAGGGAATTATTAATCCATTAATAATTAACATTATGAATTCCATTTCAGTCGTCTTTGGATCACCCATTTTTTGTGATTTTGGAAGGAAAAATGCGGAGTAAAGTCTAAGTATTGTTATCATATGGAATTCTTCATCCTTTAAGACAGAAACCTCTAATGTGAAATGTTGATGGTGTCTTACAAATGGGGTGGTTAAGAAGTTCCAGGGGCTTTTAAATTTTCAGGTGTCTATTTTCATGGCATTTCCATAAAAAGAGACTGAGTTTTAATTTTGTACTTCATGTTTAAAAATTGCCGTAACTTTTAATTTAATGAGTTAAAGAGCTTTTCATGGGTGACATCTGAAGAAGAATGTGTTCATGCAGCCCGAGTTCTACAATGAAAGCTCTGATTATCTACTCTTTTAGCCTTGCTATTCTGTAACAGTATGAACAAGGGGTAGGAGATAAAAGCTCTCCACTTCTAGACAGTAATTAGTATCACTGAAAAAGTTTTCAGTTTTCAGTAAAGAAAAACACCTGGGGCTAAGGTTCTAGAGAGTCAACTGACAAAAAGGGATTCTTTTTGTTAAAAAAATCGAAATCCTGGGTGAGGATTCCTTTCTATTCACATATCAACCATTCACAATTCACAGTTCAGCAATATCAGTGAAATTAAGAACACAGCTTTGATTTTCTTTTTGGTTACAAACACCAAATGACCCCCTCAAACAATGCCAAGGTTAGAAGTGTAAAGATCGTTGTCATGACCACAATTGTGACCTTGGGTGAACTCTGATTAGAACATGCTGGTTTACACTTACAAATCTACGTGTCACACAAAAACCTTCTTTGCTAATGAGGGTGTCCCAGACCACACCTGATGAACCAGGTTAAAAGCCAGGCTGTAGGCAGCTCGTGGATCTCTCTGATGGGCTAAGGAACATGGAGAGGAATTCTGCTCTCTTTTTTTTTGGAAAATGCTACTGACCAAAGACAATTAGCTGTGCTTGTTAATCACCTCCTTGTTGGTATCAGTGTATTCAGAGGATTTTCTCTCAAGCTCAAAGACCACTTGGTGTTCAGTGGGGATGCCACATGGTAAAAACTCTCTCATCTTCCCTGTGGTAGTTCTGGCAACGGCTATTCTGGCAAAATGGATGCTGGGCAGTAAGTGTTTAGAAAGGCCATGAAGTCACATTTTTCAATGCTTATAAAGGCATTCATTGAAAATTAGAAGTAAATTGCCAATCTTATCTAAACCACCAAAACAGCATTTGTATGCTGAAGAATGTACTCAACTACAGCTGAGAGGAAAAAAGCAGAAAAGGGAAAGAGGGGAGACTAATTTCTAAAGTGGCTAAATTATTGTCATTCTACGGAGATATTAACAAGTATCTGTTGTTTCAGGAAGAAAGGAAATAAATTATGTGAATTCTATCAGCAGTACAATGGTTTCTTTCAGATTTCTACTACTATGAAAATTCTGTACTATGCTTCTCTAGATGAAATATTGAAATAAAGTCATCATCAGCTAAACTTATTTACTTTCAAATTTTATTCAGCAGAAATTACCTTGTTAAAGTTTAGTAGAAAAAATGACAATATTTACCAATTCATATAGTCATGAATCTATTCTGGAATGTCTGACTGAATACATTTGCCTCTTAAAATGTGTTTGCAGGATTGTCGTTAGTGTTTTGTGCTTATTAATATAACATAATAGAACATATTTAAACTGAATACACCATCTATTAAGGTGTTTAAAAAAATATACTTTTTTTTCCCATATTGCTTCTCTCTTTCAATTGTGTCTCCCTTAACAGCTTGATCATCTACTCCTGATTTATAAGCACTATGTTTATCTGTGAAGAAATGAAGGATTTAAGGAGCAGTACTTTTTACAAACTGATTTTCCAACCAAAACTTTAGGACTCTGGAAAGTTTGCATCCAAGTTATTTACTCATCTGGAACCTGAACTATGTATGTATTAAGAATTAGAAAGATAATTATAGTCAATCAAAATGGATACAGCAAGACTCAGTAGAGAGGAAGTAAAAAATGATATTTGGAGAAGAAGATAGTGATGGGCTCAGTTAATAGATTCTGAATAAACAATTTAAGAGATGAAAACTGATGGCATTATTTTGTGTGGATGTTGGTGACAGTGACGGAAGAATGGTGGGAGAAGAAATAATTTATCTGCCTTGGCTGGAGCTGCAATGCTGGGTGAGATCAGGAAGCAAAGTAGGCAGGTACAAATCTATGTCATTAAAGTTCCCACTTGTTCTCCAGAGCACAGCACAGAAAATACACATCACTTTTCAACAGACCATGACTCAAACAAGTCTGAACAGATTTTCACTGCATAATATGACTGTTCCACTTCCAAATTTCAAAGATTTCTGGCTAATCACTGAAAATGGTTACTTTCATCAGTTTTTACTTCTATATGCTGGAAGATGAATCTGTATGTGGGAATCATGTCCCAGCTAACAATATTCCATCCAAGTGCTTTGTTCCCTGTGTGAGGAGAATGTGTCAGGTTTGAGATGAAGAGAAGCTTCTGCTCTCTTTCTGTCCCATCCAAAGCATCACAGCTACAGTTGTTTATAGCAGTCCTTGCACTAGAAAGATTATGATGTTGCAAATAACCAAAGGGGTTTATTTTTCTCACATCTAACTCTCATGTTTCTATAAAATACAACATCAGATAATGTATATGAGAAAATTACCAATCTGTATTTCAATTCTTCTTCTTCACATGAATAAAGATATGTCAGGCTTGCTGCCCTCCATTAGAAATTGAGGTGTGAGCCTTTAAGTTGTAGTAAATATCACAATACAAACTTTTGAGGCAGAGGTTTATATGACAGACCATGTGCCACATCTGTGCAATCACTCCCATAATTATCTGAGGAACTTGCATTTTCCTGGGACTGGCGGCCTCTCTATTTTGGAGTGACAGGAGATTGATCACATTGATCATTTTGCTCTCATTTAGGTAAATACATGGACCATAACTTGTCCTTACATATTAACTTGCAGAGCATTGCAAGCACTGCCCTTTCAGCTAATTACTGGTGTTGGTCTGGAATGTTCCGTTTCATCACAACTTTGGCAAAGTGAACTGGTAGCCTTAAACAACATAGAGCAAGAAAAACCTACTAATTTCATTTCTTAATTCACATACTTGCAAACAAATGTAAAATTTAAAGAAATGTGAACCAGAGAAGGGGCACAGCTTTTCTGGAACAGTTTTTATGACTTGAACATTCATCCAGTTAATTAAATTTCAAGCATAAAAGCTGGTCTATTTAACCTTGCATATTAGGTGAATTGGGGTATGTTTACACATTGTATTCTCTTATTTATTTTGTGAAGGTTGTAACTCAGAGAGCTGGTAACTAGAACCTGGAATCATTACATGGTTGAAAGTGCTAACACCAATACCGTTGGTCCATAAAGTTTGTCAGAATATCCTATATGAGAAACAACAGATAATTGTGCTCTATTTTCAGGATTGGCACAGACTTTTACATTAGTTTTTAAAAGTTAAGGATCTTAACTTATCAATAAAAATCTAATTGCTATTTTGTACCTGTTTACTTTAACGAAACATGGATTTCTGGGTTTTGCAGAAGTACCAAGATACATACTTCCATTCTCAGAAGCCTCAAATCCAATGGACTAGAGATGATTAATATTATTTATAACACTCACTACGTTTGACAACTCTTCTGTAATAAGATTTCAGCATTATTAAATTCTTTAGTTGTAATGATTATGGGTTCAATAGCATTTTGCCTCCTGGGTTTCTAAACACGTCATAAATACGTTTGGAATTTATGATCTGAAAGGTCTTTTCCAACCTAAATGATTCTGTGATTCTATGATAAACATGTAAATCCCCACAATAACCCCTGTTCACACATGTAAGGCTTATCCAAAGCATCAGACAAATACAAACAACACTGTGAGGGAGAAAAAGAACTCTTCATGCACAAGCAAACTTTAGGCAGCATTAAGATAATACACTGAGAATAACTGCATCAAATCAAAAGCATCAGGGATACATTATTATTTTGATACACTCATGTAAATTTGAATTTAGTTAAGCTGGTAAAAATGACAGCAGTTTCTCCTACAAAAAGAAACAATGGGGACTTAACAGTCACCATGATTATGTCTCCATCTTTCATCTTGTCACCTCAAGGGAAATCTGTGTTCCTTGGTATCACACATGGACCTACACCCAGCATCTGCCATGGGACAAAAACATGGAATTATCTCTAATATTTTGATATCTAATCTCTAATCTAGATTTATCCCATACAAATGCAGTCTGAGTATAACATATTAACTCAAATGATCATGAAACAGGTAAAACTTGGTATGACAAGACTTCTATCCTAACCAAGACACATTTCAGCTTCTTTTTAAGAATCAACTGTAATCCACAAAAATATAGATATACATTCCCCTACCTGTGATAGCCTTCCTGGTACATTGTTTTAACTCATATCACTGCAACCTACAGTGCCTTTATTGCCACTCTTTCATTCTTTTTAGTACAAGAAGTACAACCAGAAACTAAGAGACTAATGGCAGCACAAAAGAAAGAAATGTAGTAAGTAAATTAGTCTGAGGCAATGAGATTTCAGTCCTGACTATATTACATCACATAATTTTTCATACTGTAAATTGCACTCTGTGATTTAATTCTTTTTCCTTAGTATTTTTCTCAGATTTCCCCAGGAAATTTCTGATGAAACTGCAGCACAGTCAGGGTAATAACAGCTGGGAAACTGCCTTCAGTGGTTCCCCATCAGCCTGGAAGGATACAAATAGTATGGTCCAGAACTTTGGGCACTGTGCTGATTTCTCCTTAATGACTGCAGTGCTGGAACTAAGAGTATGTTTCTAAGTTTGACAAAGACAGCAAAATTCTTTGGTATGCCAAAGAAATGTGTGAGAAAACACAGAACAAAATTCTGGAAGACAAAGCAGGTCAGTTGAGATGGCAGTAAAGAACCACATAAATACATCCTGGAGGAAAGACTACCAGCCAGCTGTTTCACAGAGGAGGATCCACGGGTAATAATAAATCAAAATAAAACCCAATTATGGTTGCTATTGAAAACCACATGTATTTAGAGATGAGTAACAAAGTTTACATTTAAAACAGTTATTTCCTGCTTGTTAGTGGAAGGTAAGGTTCAGCATCAACTGTATCCACTCTTGAAAGCCATGCTTTACCCATACTTCAGACAAGATACTAATTGACTGGAAAGAATCCAAAGGAAAGCATTAAGAATGACCAAAGGTCACGCAAACATACACCATGAAGAAAAACCTGGCAGAATCTGGTTGAATTACTGAAGACAGTAAAGACATTATAATGGTCTACAAACGTAAAATATTGCTGCAAAGAGGAAAGGCACAAACTGTTCCACCACCGACAGGAAAAGAGTTAATGGCTTTAAGGTGCAGTAAGAAAAATAATTCAATTTAACACTAGGAAGGTTAAGTACGAGAACAGTTAAACACTCAACTTTGCCCAGGGAGGCTGTGGAATCTTCACCAGGAAAGGTTTCAGAGAATAGGATAGGCAAGTCTTTCCAGACTAGTTTAAATGTAATTGATTGTGCCTTGGGGCAGGAAGATAGACCAGGTGACCTCTCAGTATCCTTCACAGCTCAATGCTGAATATTCCGTGAATTACAAGAGAATGATTTATTGTTGAAAAATGGTGCAAAGTTTATTTAATTTGCCTTTTAAAAGAACACAACCATGCTTCAATTTTGAGCATACTGTAATGTTTAACAATTAGACTGAAGTTTATCAAATAATGCTTCTGATATAATCTGACTTTGCTGGGCTCTAAAATACAGCAGAACCCTTCTTAGCCATCATTAGCAATTATTCTCAAACTCAGCATGTCTTGGTATCAATTCAGTGAGAACACCTCATTCCCAGCAAAGATCTAGCAAAAATAAAGTTGCAACAGGTCTTTACCAGTACTCAATTACATGTATATTTACTAGCCTGTTTTTGCCTCTATACAGAAGAAGAAATAAATGTACAGTTATCAAAATAAATCAACCAAGTACAACTTGTGAATTGGGATTTATTGGTTGCTTTATATACACTCTTTAACCCCCTCACTCCTTTAACTGTCAGCTGCAATTGCCATTGTCATTTATAATTTCTCTCATCATTGCTTATATGGTTTTCCTTAACAGGCAACAGATCAGCCATGGCATGCAGCAAATCTGTCAGCAGAGTGCAATCTTGTCTCCCCCTGTTATTCACTGAATCTTCTGGTTGCAGTTGTTAAAAAAACCCCAACCCTTCAAATGTCTCCTACACACTCTTGCCCTTTAACTTTTTGTACCATATTCTTCTCTACTTTTGTGGTGGAGGAAGAAACTGCATATTTTATTCAGTAGATGTATGGAAATGCAATAATTTGTGGTTAATAATGATGCTAATTACGGAAATTCATGACTGTGCATTTCCTTTAAAAGAAAAGAAAAAAAATAGTCTGGACATATCTCATCTACAGGGCTTTATATTTTTATGGCTGTTAGTAGGAACGGTTTTTGTCATCTGTTTTTCTACTAGAACCATATCTCCCATCAAAGTATCTAAATATCTTTGAAAGCCAGGTCCTGCATGTCTGAGTACGGAACACCTATAGGCAAAGGATCCTGAAGAAAGTGAAATCCTGTTTCTCAGATGTAACCTATAAAAGCGGAATTGTAGAAGTTCAGCATGTTAGATAGTGTATCATGGGCAGATTAAGCTGCTGCTAACAAGATGCTTGTTTTACTGTCTGACAATATGCTTGTTCTTCACTGCTTATCATCCTGTGAAAGATGTTGCAGCAGAATTGGCAGGTATAATGTATAGCTTCCTAACTGCAAAAGAAGAAAGCAGAACACAGAAATGTGACTGATCTGAACTGCAGGAAACCGTAACAGCCCTTTGATTTTTGTGAAAAAAGTTTCTCAGAATGCAGTGCATGAAAGACAAATTTAATTTTTCCTGAGGTTTAAAAGCCAATTTCTTCTAAGCATGTTTCATTCAGGAGAACAAGTATTGTGTATTCTTAATTTTTGCCAGCAACCTTCAACAAATGGATGCATGGTAGTTTGCCAGTGCTATTTGAAATGTTCACACGCATGCATGTGTGTGTAAAAATAGCTCAGTAATATCAACATTAATTATGTTCTTCGAGTACCAGCCATGAAGGGTAACCTATTTGGCAAGAAGGCTACAGATACTGAGTTTTGTCTGTGTTAACAGCAATCATGTGCAGAGCTCTAACTTTCAGCTCTGTGTTTTGGATGATATTCTAATAAATTGATCTCCTAAACTTGGCTAACAATGTAGGTTTTGTGTTAATTTGCTCACCACAGCAACATTGAATTCAGTAATGTGTTGTGATATTTATCCATGAAATAGGACACAAAGGAAAATAAAGGGAGTGAGCCAAATTCAAATTTACAGCTCCACTTACTGAAAAATTTGTGATACGACTGAAATCCTGCTGTTTTATCTATCATTATGTGTATAACTACAATATGGTTTATCAGACAAATTCAGCTTTATGTAAAGCCCACTGGCTAATATATCACACACACAGTGTCACCCTTGTTCTGTGTCACAGTGGATTGTCCACAATCAGAATGGAAGATATCCATGAATGAATAATATCTTCATACCCTCCTGTGTTGCATAAGGTGGGTGCAAGTGCCTGACGTGGGTTCAAGGAGTGGATTTGAAGACATTTTGGCCTCCAGCAAGCCCATCTGTGCCTGGAGATGCTCTTGGTGTTCCAGTGGTGTAGTGAGACTACTGACAGATGAAAATGTAAGACTTGAAATAGGTTACACTGTGGGTTATAAACAAATCTATAATGCTAACATGGAATTTATTAACATCATATGTTTTCTGCTGGTCCAAAAGGTTTTGCTTTTCAGAATTGCATGATAAATACTGTAATGTAGGTCCTGTCTTTTTGTGTATAATCATAATCATATTTTCTAAGCTATCATGGTCCAGCCTATGTCAAATAGTCACAACTTGGCTCTTAAAAGGTCAGCATTTAAACTTTGCAGAATCACACTTCCTGGGAGTACATGACCAAGGCAAGGATATTTCAAATACTGTTACAAATTTTCCTCAATCCCTTTGTATAAACCCGAAATTATGTGTATAACAAACACATGTTCTGGAAAATATTTCACCTTCTCAAAGGAATTCTGAACTCCACTTAATAGTTGCAACCTGTTAACAGGTTGCAGAAAAGGGCAATATGAGATTCATTACACTAAGGGCTCAAAGGCCCAGAGCACAATGTCTTGGCTGAAAAAAATGAATTAATTATGTCCTGCATTTTTGAAAAATGAAAAAGGGGTCAGATATGAAGAGCTACATGCAGTAAATTGTAGTGAAAAAGGATCATGATGCTGCTTTGCCTTCCTTGTGGACAAGGTAAGGTGCACTGCTTTTAGGGCTTTTGTTGCACCGAACAGGTTATATACAATAATTTAAAAAGAAAATTAATGATTAAAGCTTTGAATTCAATCTGCTAGATGACTGACTAAAGATTTCAGAGCTGGAATTGCATTCACAATTTGAAAGCCACTAAATCAAAACAGTGAGGAGACAATAAGGGAGTTGGAAGTGTCATTCCAAACCCAGGCTCAGTGTTTGAGGATGTGAGTTTACATAGAACCAAAAGCCTAGGTGCTGTCTTCATTTAGCTTCATTTTGGGACTTTTCTGAAAATTCTTCTGGAGAATATCAATATCCATATTGGTGGTAAAGGAAATGAATGCCTTAAAAAGATTACTGTTGTATGTGTGACAGGTGCAAATCCTCCAGTAGTCAAAATTTGGAAACAGAAACAATTCCTCATAAATCATTTTTAACAACTGAAAGTTATTTAGGGTAAAGCTTGAGGGGAAGGGGAACAAACAGGTTATAAATATAATAAAGCCCTCTCATACCTTGATATTTCATATTGACACAGTATTTCATAGCACTGATTAGGCTGTGCTTTAAACTGCTGTGTAAGATACCATCAAGCTAAACTAACTACAGATTCCAGGCTGGATTTCCTCTAGTACAGTTACAATAGTCAGAGACCATTTTTCATGTCTTTTGTAGACATAGTTATGCTGTCAGATGTTTGCTTTAATTTATTTTACAGACTTTTGATAGGAAATCTGCAACACAGGCTTTGACAGGATGTAGAAGTGGAAGACATTTTCTGCATAGCCCAGCTTTCAATGATGGTCACATATGTTTGTACTGGAGAAAGAAGTTATTTTTCCTATACTTGTTATTGAAATAGCAGCAGCTTGGCCAAGGACATAAAACTGATCAGAGCACGCCCTGAAACACCCAAGAAGAGATCCAAAAATTATCACTGTATTAAATCCATAAACACTAACATTTATGGATGTTTACATAAAGTGCCTAAGCACCTGTGATAAATTTGCAAGGCAATGAGCAGCCCTTTTATGGCAAACCATGCAAGGAATGGTGTTGCTAAAAGAAACCTAACAGGAATAAAGTTTTCCCTGTGACTTCTGATCAGCAATACAAGTGAGTGATCAGATCCAGATTCTGTGCTATGGTGTATCTGCCTTGGCCCAACAAATTGCCCTTGAAATGAACTCTCTGCTAACAGAGAGCTTGTGCTACAGCAACCGTTCTGCCTACTGCTCTCTGTGATTAGGGACTGTGGTTAGGACAAATGAGAAATGAAGCAATAAGAAAAAGGAATTAAACCTCTGTTTCAGACCTACTTTTGAGCAGGCTTAGTTTTTTTTTTCATCCTGTACAGTACATATTACACAGCAATTTTGAAAACAGCATAATTTAAAAGTTAACATCTGCTTAGCTGGTAGCACCAGATAAAAGCTCTCATTTGTAATGAACAGGAGAATTTGTTATTGCCCCAGTCAATACGTATTGACTTGGTAGAGCACTTCTGCTTATTACAACCAAACCCTTTTTCTTTTTTGTTCAATAGTCAATGACACTGGAATGGAAGGTACTGCTTATAAACTGGTGCAATATATACCAGCAACAGCTAGAAGTTAATGACTAAGGGTTACAAAGAGGAAAGCATGTGCTAAGAACAGCATAACACATCTATTAATCAAATTTACTGCATCTGATGTGCCTTTATAGGTTAGTGGAATTGTAATGTACATCAGATAAATAGTTTTTGCTGTTATTAATCTTAGTTTCAGCACAGAACACCTTTTAATCATGCTATCATTACATAAATAACTCTGCTAGGACAAAGTTCTGTCTGACTTTTACAGCACACGTTTTAGTTACAGGAAATTTCTGTCCCATGGTGGATTCTGCAGTTCTACACTTAGGATTTAGTGAAGTGCAAGACAACTGTTCTTCTCCCAGCTAAAGTCATGTTGTTCTCTAAATAGCACAGGTGGGGCTGTGTAAATGCAAGGTACCATCCTAAGGATAAACTGGAAAGAGGGAAGCAGAGCAGGGTGGATGTGTCCATTGCTCAGCCTTCCTTCTGGCTTCTTCCTGCAGCAGAGCAGAGCTGCACAACCTTGTCCTTCACACTTTATATAACTTGGACTTTATATGCCTTGGGGTGAAATTTGCTGATAATTCATGTAGTCTTTTTTCATTCTATAACTGCAGTTTTATAATTGTTTGTTTGTTTGTTTGTTTGTTATAAACCTGCCTGACCCAAAAATATTTTCTTTCAAACTTTCAGTACTATTTTATATCAGAGAAATGCATAAATTTTTAGGACAGTGTAACTATAACAGTAGCACCTACTATTTTTATATTACCTTTAAACAAACATTACAAAACAATAATAAAGTTTGTTGACAGCTTAGGGAAAAGCAGAGCTGTTAATGATGACTTTTTGGCTTACAGGTGTCTATAATCACCTTTCCTGTAGAACATTAACAAATGCTGGAGCACTGATTTATCTGTTTGATTCTGCTTTCTGAATGCAATCTTGATTTCTCTCTAGGCTCATGATGAGTCATTATGGAAAGAAAATTTATAAATGGGGTAAAGATTAAACAATCATGCCATGGCCAAGTACATTATACTGTATTCTGTGTGTGCCATTTAATTGGATTCAAACAATGTTCATAAATCACAGCCATTTTCATTTTTCAGGAATGAGAAACACCCTCCTAGATCCACCATGTGGATCCTTGTCATACCTGTGATACTGGTATTGGGGAACACTGGTGGAATTTAATTGCTGCTATGCTACTGTTCAGTATGAAGCAAGGAGCTAAATTCAATTAAGTTCCTACATATTTACATCTCTTGACAAAGGCCCCCAGTGCTGCTCAGCCTGGGTTAAGTTGTGTTCTTGTTTGCTGTCAGCAGAGCAGAGCAATGGCGAGACTAAAGCTGTATCTTTTCTGCAATGCCAAGGATTTTTTTTAGTCTAGTAACCAAACATACCTAAATAACAATAAATTTTTCCTTGCAATACTGTTTTAAGAAAGAAAAAGATCCTCCTCTTCTTAATTTAGAACCATGGGGAGACAGATTTGCACATGGGCGTGTCATTCCATAAACCTGTTGAAATTCCATTCCAACAGCACGAGTTCAGGAGCTATACTTCCCTCTTTCTTCTAGTACTTTGTGTTTTCCAAACACAGCTTCTGATGTTGTAACAAAGTGAAAACAGGAAATATTCATAACATATTTACTGTATTTACTGTGAAGGTAAGAGGACATTATTGTTTTACACACATAACACTTCCCTTTAAAAGAAAAATATAAGTACTGCAAATTAGCAAGCAACATGGCTTAGTTGAGATGAATCAATTTTGAAAAGAAAATAGCTTTTTTAATTCCAGTTTTTTAATTCATTAATGGAAAAAAGATGGCATTAAAGAAATTACATGCATGTTAATGTCTTCTTACTTAAGTGAGCACTAGATATTTCAGCATTTCAGAAAAGTCCAGAACACCACTAAAAATGCTGGATTTCAGAGGCAAGGGATATTCTTGGCAGCTGCAACAGTTACATAGAGTAAGACATTTTGTAGATTATTCTGGAATTTTAGTAAAGTGCACAATAAGTTACAAAGTGTTTACATTGTATTTCTTTAAAATAGGAAATTTATCTCTTCTGGTACTGAAACCAGCAAGTCTCCACCAAATATATAATAAATACTTCTGCAAAAAGAAGAGTATAACTGATATTTTTCGAGACAATTTGACTTCACTGTCAACTCAGTTACTTTTATGGTTTTCTCCACTTGCCTACAGGCAACCTCTCCAGTCTATTTCATAAGACCCTGTAAAGACATCACTCAAATGAGGATGATTGTTGTTAAAAACTAAAACATTTCTAATTGAAAACAGATAGGCTGTGCATTTCCTACTCTGGTCCCAAACTTTGCAGTATCAACTGTCACTTCACGATTTGGAAGATTTCTGAGAACTGTAATCCATACTGAATGTGAACATAGATGCTTAATTTTGATACTAAGTGACACAGAATGGGAAAACCACCATCAAAGTCTTAACTAAAGATGTTAGTGACTTACTTTTTGTAACAACTCCTTCGAGGCGAATTATATTTGGGTGATCAAATTGTCCCATGATACTGGCCTCCCTCAGGAAATCTCTCCTCTGCCTGTCCATATAGCCACCTTTTAGAGTTTTAATTGCAACAGGGATCTCTCTTTTTCCTGGTGTCTTCAGACGTCCACTGCACACTTCTCCAAACTCACCTTAAATAGATTAAAATATAGGTTAGATCACTCATAGTGCCTGTACACAAAAATATTCAAGAAACATCTCTTAGAAGTGGGCAAGTTCCTGAATTTCATCACATCCCCGAAAACCAAAATATTCAACAGTGCTTCACAACAAATAATCACCTTTCCTTTGTGCCACACTGCGAGATCATGGGGGCTTGTATCACTCTCAGATTTTGAGACTGAATTTTGATATCAATATTGTGTGTGATATATAACTGAGAATGCCACGAGGAAGGAATGTAAGGACACTTGAGATTTTTATTCCAGTGATGACAAAATATCTATCTAAAATATCTGTTTATAGCAATATTTATCTCTAGGGTTGAAATGCACTGAGACCTGTATGATAAGAAAAGCCCTGAGACCATCAGAATACTTGGCTATCCTCAAACTGTAGGAAGTATTTAAAAAGTACTTTGTGCTATGATGTCCCAGAAAAGCACTTGCACATGATTTATTTAAATAGACTCACACACCTACTTGAAATTAATTATGCATTTCCCTATTCAGACACCCAAAGGCCAAGAGTTTCAGCAAATCTGGACTGAGTTGCATAACGAGAGGAATGTCAGAACTTTTTCCCCCCGATGTTCTCCTGTGTACATTATGGCCTGTGAGGAACACATGTCCCTGCATTCCCTTCACACATTTACTAATCGAATTTGTATGGAAATCACAACTTTCCTTTGATCTTGAAGTCACTCAGAAGCTATTTAAAGCCCCTACCAAACATACTCTGGATGCCTGCAGGTCACTTTTCAATCGGTCATAATTCAGCAAATGAAAAGCAACGTTCACAAAAATATTTCAAAGCACTACCCAGTGCAGGGAACTTCCATAGCAAACCAAATTTTCTACCCCAGTCATCTGGGAATCAGAACTGCAAAAAACCAAAAAATGAATAATGAACAGATATATATGTCGAACTGGAGGAAATAAATTGTTACCCCCTCCATCAAGTGTTGTCTGAACTAGTTTTCCTTAAACTTTAAGGACAGAAGAAAAGAAAAGAAAATAGGAAAGCTCCATCATGTAATAGTGTGCCTTCAGATATGAACCAAGTCTAGAAGAGAGAGTCCTTAAAGGCAGCAGCTTCACTTCAGAAAATCTGATGTTGCCGGATTAGAATGGATATTGTCATACAGTTTTTATTTTATTAGGTTCTGTCATTTCCACTAAAAGAAAACAAAGTTTTATTAGTCAATAAGATCCAGGAAGAGTGGAGGGATTAAAAGAACAGTTTCATAGCTTGTCTTTTACTTCAAAGACAGAGGTATCAACAAGTGCAAGAGTACAAGTAACAGATGCTGAGCATAATCTCTGAATAAATTATCAGCTTCTGAAACAGATAAAAAAAAATGAAGTGTCCCAGGTCTCCTTTCCACAAATCCCCCCTCCGCTCCCCTTCCCCCAATTTGTTTTTTCTACTTAATTTTCAAAAATAAATTAAAGCATGTGCTTCCCTGAAGATGTGTGCAAATATAAGATATGCGAAAATACATGTCACAGAATCACAGAATCTGCTGAGCTGGAAGGGACCCACAAGGATCATGGAGTCCAACTCTTAGCCCTGCACAAGACCATCCCCAAGAGTCACACCACGTGTCACTAGACTAATGTTCTGGGAATCTTTTGGCAAAAGTGGAAGTTGTGGAAGGATTTTCCTATATAATTTTTCCCCTTTAGAAGGCTCTCCTTAAAAGTTTGCTTGCCTGACCACTGAAAAAGTAGTAGCTAATTCGGACTTGTAAAGTCCTACCGTAAAAGAAAGTCATGAAACTTGAATACTTTGAAGGGAACATGGTATATTAATCTTCTATTCTGTGATATGTCCAGCAGAGCCAAAACACATCTCCAAAGCCACGATCTTATTTCATCTTACTGTTTTTTTCCAAATTAAATGCCTAATATGAGAAAAATTTCCAATTTCTTTCTCTTGATGAAACAGTGAAAAGTAAAAATACTAGAGCCTTAATATCCAGATTTTTAAAGAAATTTTGTGATCAATAAATCTGCAGAACTGCAAAATCTCATTTTTGAGAATAATTTGGAAAGCATAGGGAATAGAATAAATGATTTTGCTAACACAAGGTTATACAAGAGTACTACAACTTCAGAATTTCATCCCTCAGGGACTGTAAAAGGCTGTTCACCAAGTGTTTTTAAATAAATTAAACTGAAAGAGGCCAGAGAAGGGCTTACAGTCCCAAGATTTATTATCTCAACATCTAAAGCAGAAGAAGGAATATTGTGTCTTCTCCCTGACCTGTTCCTTTTACCTTTTTCAGATGCATGATTTGTAAAGTTAGAAAAGAATTTCACTGCCCTTGGATATTAGGATTGATAAACTGCTGAACATAAAGACTAAGAGCAGGTTTTTTGTGACATGATGTCAAACAGACAGTAAGTGATCATCAGCTCCCAGAACACACAGTTCCTACATTTAGAAACCTAAAGTGTGTGTAATAACTTCTAATTCTGTTTTAGATTAGATGGAAATCAATTTAAAGCATTGTGTTATTTACATGGAGAGTTTGACAAGATTTCATCCCACAGTAACTTTTCTGCTCTTTTCTTCAGATAAAGCATTTTCAATGTTTTTAAAGACAAGGGGGAATGTGCTCAACAAAAGGGATTTTTTAAATCTAAGAATCTAAGTCTCATTGCTTGGGTTTGATGATAAACAAGATAAATGTTGACCCTGCAGCAGTAAAGGTTCATGACTGCATGTGTAATAAGTGGAAGCTGAGAGTCAGATGTCAATGAAGTCGACAGCTTTCCTTGCTCCAGGGAAAAAGCTGATGATAACTAGAGGAAAAAATAGAGTTCAATGTCTGTTTAGTTTTAATAAAATTTAAATAATCCCTGGTTTAATGATCTAAACCTCACACATCTTACTGTGTGTTACACACTAAGAAGCTGATTGAGCAGTCTGGAAACTTAGCCTGTGCAAACCACAAGTCCCTTTTCTCACTCAGTCAGAGCATATGTGTTTTTTAAAGTGAAATAGGAATAGTCAGCCCCTTAAAAGTGTGACGTGCAGTCTGGTATTACTACATGGGATCAAAACAAATGTCTTGCAGCACAGACAGTTGCTGTTGCTACAACTGAAAGGTCACAGCACCAAATACAGCTTGGCTCATTTTCCCATTTTAGTCATTACACCTGTGGGAGAACTAGCAGGAGATTGAGATTATAAAAAGAATATAGTCTACTCTCTGTGAAAAATTGAGGAGTTGGTCCCTTCCTTGAGTTCCAATATTCTAACAAAGGAAATAAGAGGCTAATTTTACCTGTTAAAACAGACTTGACAAAGTACCTCTGGGAATTCCTTCTTTGAAGAGGTGCTGAAGCCTTAAACCAAATAGCAAGAAGTGAGGGGGCAGAAAAAAGTGTCATGGGCAAGATAGAAACAAATAATATGATAAAATGTCAGTAGGTGCAGCAAGCTCAATATGAGAGTTGCTGAAAGGGACCATCTGAAGAAAAGCTACAGTAATGAATTGATGGCAAATTTTGGGAACTGGCAAAAAGGTACAGAGTGATCTTTGGAAAAAAGCAATATGAAATCTGATGGAATATTTAATATTAGTGATTAAAAAAAATCAGCCAAGAGTTTTGAATCCAAGAATATGAATTACAATATTAAACAATACTAAAACTTTGTCATAAAGAGCAGATAAAATAAAAGGGAATTGCACCATTTAAACAATAATCATTGTAACTATTGCTAGAATGTGAACTTCATTAATGCATGTTTATTTGGTTGGTGTTATCACAAGCTAAGCAGCTAATACAATTAGGTCCTGTTTTGCTTTTTGGATTGTAATCTGCTTGTTATTATGAATTTTTTATCAAACTGCAAATTCCATTTTGGTTGTAAACTGTTTCCCCTACTGTGTTTACCTTCCTGTTTGAGACAGGAGGATAGAGGGAGAAGATATTAGAAGAATAACAAAAAAGACCATTAACAGCTATTAACTTGTATAATTTTTCATTCAGTCAAAAGGTCTATAAAACAGTAGTTTTTTTGGCTCAGATGAACTAGATGTAAGACAGGAGATGATGGGAAGCTGCTCAGGGGCAGAAATCTGTCTGTGCATCCATCTCGAATCTATATTTATGGTCAGATATTGTTACTTTAATGGAGATATTTTGTGTCTGCACCTGGAGTAGGTAAAGCCTGAATAATTTAGAGAGGATTTTGCAAGTTATGTAGTTCACTTCACCTTATTTTGTCCAAAGCATCAGAAAAAAGGACAGTAATTCAGAGTGTTTGCAGATGTGCTGGAATGCCAAAAGCATGTTAGAGGGGGAGACTAGGAGAGCTGAGATCAAACTTTCAATTAACTGTCTCCACAGAACATTGTGGTTGCCTTCAAAAACATCAGCTCAGTAAAAGTCAACCAGGAGGACCTGGAAAAGGGTTTTAACAGAGGCTGCACCATTTTCTTCTTGAAGTAATCTCACAAACTCAGTATCTGTTCTTAAACTGTTGCTGCTCTGCTTTTCTTATTCTTACCTGCCTAATGAGATGAATTTACAACAGTAACGTTGATTAAATCTACAAATAAATGTAGAGACATTATCTTTTTATTTTGGCTATGAAATCTTTGACTGTTGCTGGCCAAGTGTCATCTTGATCTTTGTTACTACTAAAGGCTATTTTCCAATCTGCTGTTTCTGCTTGAAGTTTTTGCTGCTTTTTCAATTTGACCATTTCTTGCCACCTTCTCTGAACCTTTTTTTAATATCTGATGGAAAATCATCGTTATTTGGAGCAGTCAGTGTGCAAGCAAGAATTTTAGACATTTTCCTCTTTTTTTAATATCATATAATACTACCTTTATGTTACTAGGACTTGACACCGAAGGATCAGACCCAACTGTCTGTGTAACATGGTTAATAGGGTTGGTTTTTAAAAGATGAAAATGAAAACTTTTAGTTCTTGAATGCAAATAATTGTTGTTTGAAAAATTAAAGTTACAGAAATTAAAAACGAAAATCATTGACCAAAATAAATTGTTAAAACAGAACAAATTTAAGAAATGCATCAATATCTTCTTAAAAGATATTGATGTTTCATTTTGTAAAAGATGTTGATTTTTGGTTTCGCTTAGGTGAAGATTTAAGTATCTTTATAAGTAATTCTCCTGTGATAAGAAATGCATTTTATATCCAGTTGAAATGTTTAATATAGAATTAGAGAGAATTCATAGAGAAAGTTTTAGGACTGTTGTGAATTATGCTGATATGTTATGTCCCTTGGTAGCTATTAAAGAACTGTGTAAGAATTTGTAGTCTCTGTGCCTCAGCCATGGTATTTAACCTGTATCTTGCCTGCATAGAAATAGGTTTAAATTTCATTTCAAGCAGTTTGCAAGTCCTAGTAGGTGAATATTTTTGTAGATGGCAAATTGCCCAAGTAATTTTAGAAAAATAAAAAACATAAGAATAAAATGTCAAAGTATACACTCCCCCACATAAAAGAAAAGGGGGAAAGAAGCTGAGCAAAGAATTTTCATGAATTAATTGAGAATAAGGACACAATTTTAATCTGAACTAAAATCAATAAACCCAATCCCTGCCTATGGTATTCAACTGCTTGGAAATCAGTAGTTACATTAGTGTTAGTGTTAATGTAGTTCAAAATGCTTTATAATCCAAGATATCAACATCTATATTATGTCTGAAGAAAAGGAAGAAATAAAAGAAATCAGATAGAATGTTTTCTGCAGAAATCAGCCCTCTGGAGGCTCTCTCAAGCTCATAATTTCAAAGGTGCACAGAACTACATATTATGTGGTTTAAGCAATCAGGTGGACTGAAGTACTCCAGAGATATGGACTGCACTGGGAAACAGAACTGTCCCTCTTACTTTCAGGTCAATACTTTTCTCCCCTGTTTGTTAGCAGACATGGTTTCATTTCTGTTATATTATTTACATCACCTTTTCTAGTGCATAAAGCACTTCTGAGCAACGCTGAAGTTATTTCCGCTCTTGTCAGTGTAGTAACGTATCATTAAATGAGGGATCTTAAGGGACAAATACTTCTCCTTTCTAGAGTGACTAAGATATATGAAACAGAGATAAAAAAGAAGGATCACAGTGCATTATGTCTTCTGACAGTAATTTTCCTGGCAATATTCTTCAACATGAGTTCTTTGGTGGGTTCACTATGAGCAAATTAAAACGAGGTTTTCTTTCCACTGAACCCCTTTTAAAAGATGTAACTGATTTTTCAAGTCTGTCGTATTGTGAATGATTTCACTTTTTTTTTTTCCTTCATGGCATTAAAGTGTAAGAAAGTAAATAAGGTTAAAGTAAGTAAGTAATAAAACAGCATTATTAAAGAAAGCCCAGTAGCTCAAAGATGGGCACTGGAGCATGGAACGTACTAAATAAATTTACATTGAGGTGAACATCTGTGCAGTCAGTATTGTAAGCACCTTTAACACAACAATTTACAAAATTTAGTCACTTTTAATATCTTGAGGACACAGAGAAATATCCATATTGTGTAATATGAAGACAGGGAGTGTTAATCTCCTTTGCAGGAAGAAATTATATTTCAGAGCTGGATTCTGTTCCTACATCCATCAAAATTTCTGACAGAGACTCTCAGCTCTCCCACCTTCCCCTTCTGTTGCGGCTGAGAAATGATTAATTCTCCTCAGCCATTATAGGGTAATAACACAGAGAATGTAAACTACCACAGGAACTCCAGACTCTCCTTGTCAGTCTGTTTTTTGTTTTAATTTGTTATAACTGTAAGAAATGTTGGTGGTCCTTCTGAATGGCATGTTGGTCATAAGCTGTGCATTGAGATCCACTGGTTAGGTAAGTTTGCAAGGCCCTTTTCTGGCCTTGTCTCTCTAAGTCCTCAGTAAACCATGAACTGAGTAAAACACAGCAAACAATCTCAGGCCCTGGACAACAATGAAATGTTTTCTGCCCCACATAGTCAGAACACAAGAAATGGTTTTACAAGACTGTTTTTACAAGTATTTCACTTTTGTTGTGTTACCCTCAAGGGTGTGTTTTCTGTCACCATTGAGCTGGTGACACTACCATCAGGACCTCTAGTGAACTCTAGAAGGCAGCCATGAGCCTTTAACCCTACAAAGACTTTCCAGAAGTGAATGTGTGGGAATACTTGCACATCATTTTCCTGAGCAGTAAAACCTGACAATTAAATCAAACCTCAGACAAGAGTATAACACAATGCATGGAGAAGACATTGCACATCAGCAAAAGTAGGATCCCTGAAAACACAAGGGGCACTTTGTCTCCCCTAGGGAAAAAAGAACAATGTACATACAGGATGAATGAACTTCTGAAACATTATCAAACAGCTGTGAAGTGGCCTATAACCCCAGTGAGATATTCTCAACTGAAGGTAAATGCTCCATAGGTGAGAACAGTCTAAAACAATTGATCAGATGTAATTCCTTTCTGTCTCCACCACACACTTGAACTAACTGGGATATAGGAGGAGATCATGAAGCTATTTTTCCATTCATCCTACTTTTCAAGTCCCCATCACCTTTCATACCATCTCCACCTCCTTATCAGAATTTCCTTTTTCCCTTCTGCTAATGATCCTTCTCCACACAGGAAAGCCTGTCCCAAGCCAGCCTTTCCTTTCTCTCTCCTCATCCTCCTCCTGTTTTTTATTTAAGGATAACTTTTTCTCAGTCTTCATTCTGAACTTATCTCCCCACAGAAAGAAATTCTGATCTAATTTCATGCTCAGTGACTGAGAACACATGACAATAACTATGGCAAATGCTGAGTGACACAAGGGTTTGAGTGCATCTGGAAAAAAAAACAAACCCCTAACAAACAGGGCAAAAAACCAACCCTACCCAAAAAAATTATAAAGCTTTAAAAAACATTTAGGATAAAATATTGTGTTGGAGAATCTCCCTTTAGAGAACTCCTGATTTAAATATGAACATATTTGGAGCATGAGCTGGATACAATACCTCAGTTACACCACACTTTAGAGAGGACTGTCTGAGAAACACACCCACATTTTCTGCTATACTTGACCACTTGTGTTATCCTGGTGACTCAAGAAAAGCAGCCTTGCCAGGCCTGGACGTTTCTTTTTAAAGCGGGTATAGTTTTACCTGCCCCAATAACTCTTTCAATACGAATTCTTGAAGGATCTATCTCCTTTGCAAACTCATGGACAGCAAGAGATGGGTCTTCATACGTGTCTGGATCAATGTATGTTTTAAGTCCTGGGAAACGCACTGCAAAAAAGCAGAGAATAACAGGAATCAAGAACTTTCACATTGTGCACTGCAACAAGATTTATTTATTTATTTATTTTTAAACTAGACAACTGAAAGGATTGGAAACAATTTATTAAATCTTCCACGTTTAAAGTTCCAGAACCCAACAGAAGAGGATAATGACCCCAAGTTACTAATGCTTGCTACTGATTTCGCAGAACCAACTGCAGAATGCATGAGTTGTCCCCATTTGGACCATCAAAGATTGAGCACAGGCTTAAACATTTCCTCTTATCCTTCAAGTGGCTTATTTAGGCAAGGCTTCTAAGACACTAATGAGCTGGTTCTTACAACTCTATAGACAGAGAATGATTCTCTGACAACCCAACACAAGCAAAAGCATTCCAAAGTACTGACTGAAAGTGTAAAAAGGTCCTGCTGGGCTCTGCTCAAATCTTCTGAGGTGTTCTGGGTGACTGAAAGCATGGATACTTCTTCAGGATTGCTGCAGTGCATTGTTGCAACAAACATCCTTCCAGCTTGCAATGATGACTGATAATCAGTGTTATCATATAGAATGGAGAAAATACCAGTATTAGTTTCTTTGAAGGTTATTTATACCTCTAGTTACTGTCAAGTTTGCCAGTTACATGAGTCCCAGAGTTTATTCTGTCCCACGGAAAGAAAATGTCAAAGGCCTTAAGAAAACTCAGTCTTTGGTATTTAACTTGATAAGAGAGTGCTGAATTCTTATGCTGTTTTGTCTCTGTCCCAGATGAAAACAAGCATCTCCTGAGAAACAGCATTTCAGGCAGGAAAATTAAGAGGACAATAAAGTTTTTGGAAACTTCTTCCTAAGACAAAATATCAGCCCTAGTTAAATTGTAAGGAAAATGCAATTTTGATTTTGGGTATGTTAAATTACATTCTTCTTCTTTTCTTTTCTTTTCTTTTCTTTTCTTTTCTTTTCTAAAGAAAAGAAAAGAAAAGAAAAGAAAAGAAAAGAAAAGAAAAGAAAAGAAATTTTTTTTAAATTGTAAGCATTTCCTTTCTGAATTCTATTTAATATTTTAGTCTGAAAAGGCTCCTTGGAGCCTCAGTACTTAGCTTATATCCTTAAAGAATGCTTCAAGTACAGCTGGTAAATTTGGAAAATGCAGCAAGTCATGAGAAAATATGAGGTGGTCACTTGAAAGGCTGTCTAAAGTGACACCAAGTGAGGGCTCAATGACATGGGGAAAAGCAGAGCCTCAAGACTAGCAGCCAGGGCAGCTTATATTCCCCTTCACTGCTCCTTGGGCAATTTAGGCAACCTGTCCTTTACTTTGAAAACACCGGTTCCTAATTCACTCCTTTCATTTAGCAGTGGGTGGCTGAACATTCCTTTTGCCTAACAGGTCAAATTTTTGAGATCCTTTCCTCTAAGGATGAGTCCTGGAGGACTGTGCTGCTTTGTCCTCCTCTGGTCAGCTGGAACAACCAGAGAGCCAGGTGCAAGATGAGAACAAAACTATCCAAATCCATTTCCAAGGCTTTGATAATTCCTGTCTGTTTCCTTGGAGATGGCCGTGGCAAGAGTGGGATGGTGCCAGATGGCTTTGGAAGGCTCGGGCAAGCCATCATTTTCTGGCACTCCTGATATCCCTTGTGTTCCTGAGTATCGCATGTTCAAGAACTTATCGTTGTTTCTCTTGGACTGTCTGGATGGAAATCCTTTTCAGGCTGCTACCATGTGATGATTAAGTTCTGGAAAACTTTCAATCCATTAACAGAAGTTGATGTAAATAATGCATCAACTTATCGGGATAAAAGGAGGCTACTGCAGCTGGGTTCAGAGAATCCCTTTAAAAAGAATTCAGCATTTCTCAGCCATTCCTCTTATCACTTAATAGCTGAGTCTAAAGCAGTTCATTATCTGATGAGCTTCAGCCAGTCTGGGAGTGGTCACCCTTATGCTGGTCCTGGGAGCGATTGCACAGTCCCAGGTGTTGTTTCAGGTTGAGTTGCTGGATCCCAAATCCATAAGCAGCCAGCAGCCAGGCAAAGGTTGCTGTGTGGAGGATGTATTTATGCAGGTGCTGTTTAGTGTAAAGGAGGGAATATTGTTGGCAGTACAGTCTTGGCTGCTGGGGTAAATCACAATAATTCCGCTTTATCCTTTGTTCTGTGGAGCACATACATGAGCAGAGATTTGCCCCCTCCAGTGTGATGCTGAGATAACTTGAAATGACTGAGAAGCCTCTGAGATGAAGCTTTGTGTCAACATGAAATACAGGTACCATTTACCCCAGCCTGAAAGACACTGAGTGAGGCTTTCTTTTAAATTCAGTCACAGATTCAGAGGCATAAATCAAGCTCTCCTGCTGGAAGGCTTTTGTCCTCTTTCATTTCTGACCATGCTTGGAAACAAATGACAAACAAATATTTCTAGGAAGTATACTTTATGGGGAAATGTGCCCTTTTCCTTGACAGAAAGAGGCACTTGGCTAGATATAGTGGTGTCACCTGTAAAAAGATTTTACTTCTGGTGACTTAACTTCTGTGTTGATCACGGTGTTTCCAGGGGTGCTATCAAAATGATGAAAAAATAAAATTTTATACCCTTTGTATAATACCCTTGGAATAAAAAGACAAACTAGTAAGGCAACTAATTTAAACTAGGTAGCTAAACTAAACTATATAAACTAATGTACTGCCCGTGAGAGATTGGCAGGATTTTCTTTCACTGTACTGATCAGTGAGCAGGAACATGAGGGAAGACAACCCATTCCACTTCTTATTTCTTGGGTGGCTGGAAGTGTAGATCCCTAAATCCAAAGAGAACTAGATACAAATAAGTCACATAGTCACCAAGAGAGGAACTTTGAGGCAGAAATTTAATGTCAAGAACAACTGAGACGTCACAGAAATATACCTGAAAAACTGATTAAATGTTAATAATTAAATGAAAAAAAAACCCATAATAACTAGAGTGAATTTAGTGAAATTGTTCAAGAGGACATAATCCCCCCCACCTTTGATGATGCAGACAGTAAGGAACTACTCAAATGACCAGATTAAAATAGCAGGGGAAAAAGCTTTCCAGGAAACAATGAACATTCTTCATTTAAAACATGATATAGATATTATGTAACACAGTGTTGAACTACTTACAATGTCCATTTTGCAAATGAGCCCTTCTTTTCTCCTCAGATTTCATTTTGGCCTTTATGTACCACTGGCATCTTTCAAGAAAACAAGTGAGGTTTTAAATAAAATACTTGCCATGGATAAAATAAATGTACATTAAGTTTTATCTGCCCTTTTATGAAAATCAGAATCTTTGCATTTGGAATACACATTTAGTTATGAATCTAAAGAGGGAAATATGAAGAACTACAAATAGATTACATACAAAGAAAAACAGATCAGAGTTGAATTATTAGCATGAAAGTGACTACTTGAGTTTAAATTTCATTCAAAATTTTATTTCAAGTTTGACTCCTTCAAAGAATTCTGATACTTTAATAAATTATCACTTCCCTGCATTCCTGTTTGCATATGTAAGTTAGTGGTAATTAAACCTTATCCTATTAACTTTCATATACAGTGGGTGAAAAAAGCTTACATTTTCTTCCTAATTGAATAATAAT
This sequence comes from Lepidothrix coronata, assembly GCF_001604755.1. Taxonomy (NCBI): domain Eukaryota; kingdom Metazoa; phylum Chordata; class Aves; order Passeriformes; family Pipridae; genus Lepidothrix; species Lepidothrix coronata. The sequence continues at coordinate 254,448 of NW_016690385.1, forward strand.
GACTTCACTACATTTCATGAAAAAAAAAAAATTTTTCTTCACATCAGGATCACTTTTTTCTTTATTTTTGCTGAGTGGCTCTGTGCAGTGCAAGCCAGGCACTGATTTATTATTTCTTCTAAGATAGCAAATATCATACAGGATAAACATTAGGTTTTAGCATATGCCTCTATGATTGCTATAAAATTGCAAATCCTTGGCAAACAACCCAAAACTCAGTGGAAGTTCATGAATTGTCAGCAACCATATCTGACAATGCAAGGGTATATGTTGCAGAAAACTGCCACACGGCAAGTTTTTGGGTTCCTGGTAATGAAATCTCCCCCAGCCTGAATGCTGCCAACCTGCTAATGCTGATTGAGAGGGTCACATGGTAGCAGCAACTGTCTCAGTCAAGAAAAAACCAAAATATTTGATCTTGGTCTTAAAGCACGCTCTCACCCACTGAACAGCCTAAGAATTATTATTTAGAGGGAAACCTTTTGGTCTAAGGGCTGTTGAGGCACTGAACCCAGCGGAGAACAGCAGTGCCCGTGGACATGTTATTTAGTGTACAGACATACAGTTCCAAAACCAGCTTGGAAAAAAATGACTGTCCTCCCTATGTACATTACCAGCCTCATAAAATTAAATAAACCTTAATTAAAGGCAGTATATCTACACAAACGATGATATGAGAAACAGGTGAACACCCCCACCTCATTTCAATGGTTAGTTTAAACTGCTGGAACACAGTAGGAACACTCACAAATCCATTCACTGCTACACAGGTAATGATGAATGGGCAGAAGATTCTGTACCTTGTGGAGGGAAATGCAAACCAGTGGACTCTCAGATTCTGCGTAAGCCTAGGGATTGGAAACCACTCGCTGTGACCACTAAGGATGACAGAGCCATTTCAGGACCTGAACAACTGGTCTGTAGGGTGCCAAGTGCCAGGAACACTAAATAGGAGTTCTTATACTTCAAGTGTCTGCCCAAGGGAACAGTCAAACATTAAGAAAGACTTTAACCCTGTCCAGTCCTCCCAAGTGTGGCCCCAAAGTATGACTACAGTGGTCAGTGACTGATCACCAGCAGAGGAGTCTCCTCATTCTCTGCTCGTGTTGGCTACAGAACAATCAGAGAGGAATAATTTCTGTAATGATAAGACTGAATCATACTGAGCTTTAACATCACATTTCCTGAAATTAAGCCAAGATCCCCTGTCCTGTGCCTCCAAGTCTCTGCTGCTTTCATTTTTCTCTCTAGGACTGACAGTCGTGCTTCCTGCTTGCTCTGGGTGGGTAATCACTCAGCAAAGTGCAGAGCCAGGTGCTCATTTAACCCAGCCTCTCCACTATGAATAGACTCATCAGCAGCCTGGAGACTCGACAGCTCATCAAATTGTTAATTCTAAACACTGGAGCAGAGCACATCTGTAGGGTACCAGTCGCATTTTTCATGCTGAAATTTGCCTCCAGTCCTAGAGTAAATTGAGTATTTATTCAAAATTTTCTTGCTCTGTCTTCTGTGGAATACGCTCTTATCACTGCATTTAAGCAGCACTTCAAAATGAATTCGTATCTTACATAATTGAAATGATCCCTTTGAGTAAGGCATTAGAAAGCTAAGAGAATCTCCGATATCCTTAATGCTGGCAAACAGGAGGAATAAACCAAAAGAAACCCATTTCCATATTTTTTTTTTCATTCCTGAGTTTAGTGAGGTTTTTTTTCTAAAGGAAGTGTTTGAGTTATGCTTCAGGATTTCACATTAGGATTCCACAGTTATTTTCTCTGGAAGTTTGTCTAAATAATTCCTCTCTCTTCTGAAAGACCTTGCTGTTTGTCAGCTTCTGTAGTAATGGCAGGAATATTTACTTAGCTTCTAAGATTATTTAAGGTCACGGTATGTTCCAAGGTTAACTGCTCTCATCAAGTTCAACAGAAAGTTAGACTTAATTGGTTTTATTATTTAGCAGAAAGAACATTAATTCACATAATGGCAGCTACTGTGGTTGCTGAGGTATTGCAAATAAAACCTCTGGCCTACACTGATAGAACTTCACTTTCTTTTCAAGTTAGAGGTAATGCTATACCAACAAAACAGAAATATAATTACAAATTTAAAAGTGCCACACAGTCCATTAATATCAGCCCTGTCTCTGATGACCATTATCACATTCAGAAGATTTAAGTGTAACATCTTTTCTGGCAGTGTAAACACAGGCCCTAAACCAGGACAGTGGGAGTGCAGAATCCTTTCCTAACTCTGGATTTTTTCTGTCCCCAAGCCAGGTAAGAAGGAAACTCCATGGAGAATCCTACTCAGATGAAGGCTCTTCCAGCATCTTTTTTTGTGTGTCTGAAGGAGGGAAAGGGGAAAAGGATAGAGAGGGGTCAGAGCCCACACAAACTCCAAGGCCTCACAGAGGAGATGGGATCATAATCTCTTTGTCCTTTTAAATTTTGTTTTGCTTCCAAGTGGAAGCAGGTGAAGTCCCGAAATCACTCAGGAAACACCCAAGGCTCAGTGAAAAAGGAAAAAAAGGCACCCTGGAAGGAGTTGTACCTGTGAGAATCTGAGCTCCAGCAAGGAGTGGTGTTCCTACCTACACATGTCTTTTTTAGCATGTCCAGTTAGAATTTGTGAGTTCCCTTAAAACCTTCACTGTGCAATTCAGCACGGCATCTGGCCACTCAAACCAAAATGCTTCCTCATCCAATTTGCATAATGTCATTATTTGATCCTAATCAACACATCCACTGAAGAAAGGTGGACAAAGAGCACTGCATTGAAAGAATTGTAAGCACAAGAATTGGCTAGTTATAAAAAAACCCACATGGTCCAGACTGGTGAATTCCCCTGCCAATGCAGCAGTACTGCTGCAACACAGATTTAATTGGGATATCTTCAATCTTAAAAAAAAAAGCCAGAAAGCAATAAAACAGGACCTTTAGGAAACTATTTTCTGTTTGCCAGTGATACCACAAGCAGAAGAATCATTCTAGTGTTTCGGAGTATAGTATTCCTTAGTTTAATTTCATAATATAATTCCTGCTTTTTATCTTAAGAGATGCAGAAATGTGCATATAAAATAGGTGCATAATTTTGTATGACTTTTCCTGCAAATTTAATATAGTGAAAGTAATAAAAAATGGTCCATTCAAGTGTATTTAGCAAGCTACATTGCCAATTCCAAGACATCAAAAATCCCAGGGTTGCACCCTCCAAAGCTTTGCAATTTACAGTTATGAGATTTTATAAAATATATTGTAGGAATTTTTTCTTTCTTTTTTTTTTTTCTTGTAATGTCAGAGCCTTGAAGGTGCAGCAGGTACAATGTGTTTTTAAATTTTCACTCTGGAGGCAAGAGGTCCAGAAACTGGTTTTTAAAATATCCAAGCTATTTCCTGATTTCACATAGTTGCTTATCTGCCCAAACTGAGTCTTTATGGAAAACAACACTCACGAGAGAACTGTGAGTACGACCCAAAGAAGGCATTCACCCCACTGTTTAATCTTTATTTCAGCACTGAAAATGGGGTTTAATGATTTAACTATTATTCTTAAATTCTGAGTTTTAGATGGTTCCAGCCCTGCCTAAATGAGAATGCTGTAGCTTTAATTACCTCCCAGTGATCAGGAAGAACAAAGTGAGGATGACCAGGAGAGTGAATCCACCAACAGCAGCAGTGGCAATGACAAGAATCTGCCCCTGCTCCGCAGCCATATCAGAAGCTGAAAGAGAAGCACAAAGAAAAGAGGTTAATGCTCCACCATCCAGGGGTTTTGAAGGATGGGTGAAAACATTTCAGTGGTCAAAAGTTACAAATCGTTTATAATAGTTTCCCCTTGCTTAGCAAGGTCATCAGATGAGAATGTTTGTGAAGTGAGAAACTATAATCCATGTCCCAAGCAGGAGGAAGGGGAGAAGGTGTTTACAGGCTTTTAAAATGAGGAGCTGGCATTATCAGAAACTTGTAGTTGACTTAAGTTTGAATATGACAGGATTTTGGACACAAAACTGCATTTTCGTCTTTAGCTTTATTTATCTTAATCCTGCATCTAATTCAGAACTTCTCTCCATCCACCTGGCCCATGAAGTCATCAGCAGAGCTGTGTGTGTAAGAGATACTAAACCAGCTTCAGGAGGAAGCAAAGTAGAAAAAGAAAAATGTGGAGCTTCACAGACACTTCAGCATGTCTGGTGTTTATTTTTATTGACACAAAATGCATAGAGTTTTCCCACAATATGCTTTGGGGATTGTCAACGCTGTAGCTGAAAAAAAATAAAATTAATTTTCTTATGCCTCGTGTTTTTCTCTCTGCTTTTTGTAGGATGTTTAGGAGTTAAAAAAGATCACCTGGTCTCCAGACACTTGCTTTTTTTATTAATGTATTGTGTATAATATTAAATTTTTACATTGACAAAGCACCTACTTACAATGAGATTGGTCCTCACTGTCCAAGTACTACATAAGTAGAAAAAGAATTAGGCTTGTTTTTTTCTCTATCTCCTGTCTTGTGACTTCAGAGTTTTATTTGTTGAACTCAGTTACACTTGAACATTTTCACCACATGACATTTACCCAATTCTTACTTTCTATTTCCATGGGAAATAAAACATTGTTTTGAAAGGAGAATAAATAATTCTATTCAATGACCTCTGACAAGAGTAGTAAAAAAGAAAAGAAAATAATTTTTACTTTTGTCAGGAAAGCAACTTTGATATTTTAAACTTGCAAACTGTTCAATAAGCAAAATCTTCAACTTTCTTTTGGCACCAGTTGATTACAGCTTAGGGAAGTCACCAAAGCTGCTGCCTAGAAATCTCAGCAGGCTATATTCTCTCACTTTGCGGTTGATGAAGCCCAATACAATGCACACATTGCATTCAAAGCCCCATAAAATGCTGTTTCCAAGAAAAACATTTGGCTTCTAAATAATATTTGTGTGAGTTTAGAAACTAGCAGTGTAAACTGGCTTTGTAATAGTAGTAAAGCAAATAAAAACAACAGTAGTTTATGTAAAATTTTCAGCAAAAAAGCAACTTGTTAAATTTCTGCCATTAGGTTTCTCTCCATATAATTTTATGGAATCATGCACAGGCAGTAAATTACAAGGCGCTCAGTATCTGTGGTCATAAGCTTTCTGTAGACAAGTTAAATATACACATTTTCCAATAAATGATGTAGCAAATACTCACTGAATAGCTAATCTCCAAAATGATATCTAGTGATGTTATGGGAGTTACAGTGTGCTGTATTATGTTCCACAGAGTCAGATTTAGTTGGAAAAATACAACATAACAAATATCATGCCCCACAAGTAACAAGGCAAATAATAACAGGCTCTCCAAATAAAAAGCTGAATATTTTCAGACTAGTGGGAGTCGTGCTAAATGTTGCAAAGATTGTTACAGCCAGGCACGGTTGGCAGCTGTGATGGAGAAGGTTTCAGAGGAGTCTTTCTTGCCCATCTCTGTGATGGAAGTGAAGGAACAGCCTGCAGCTCTCTTTTTTTGTTTTTAATAGGAGAAAGATGGGTGAAAAAACAGTGAATTCAGCAGAGGAAAAGCAAACCACGAGCTCAGATAAATTAGCTGTGGTTTCCGTCAACAGATATTCATTGCCAAGGTAACAACTCAGGGCCTTTCTTGGTGCAAATGTAGGGACCAACTCTGTGGTCTGAAGCAGCACCCTGCAGTTATGGAGATGGAGAAAGTCGTGTGCCCTGGATCATTTCTCCTGGATGGAGATGCTATTTCCTGGAGTTCTAGCTAAAACAGAATCCAATCTATCCATTTAATAATACATATTTTCTATCAGGAACCAAAGTCATAGTAATGAAGGGGAGAAATTCTAGCCTGGCTTTAGTTCTTTCCACCTCTAAGCAGTATAAGTTTTAGCTGAGACTGTAAGTACTTAACAAGTGACCATTCTGGTTCTCTTGTTTGTATTTTACTGTATTAGCAGAGATGTCAGAGTCCAATACATTAGGATTTCTTTTTCTCAAGTAGCCAAATAACTATAAGGAGCTTTCAAACCTGAAACTTCCAGATGACCTTAATTTACTTGTCAGATAAAAAAGTCAAATGACAGACAAGTATAATTGGAAAATGTGGATTTCTTAAAAACTGACAGAGAGGCAGGTAAGGTAAAATGATGGAAATACTTATTTTTGCTTGAAGTGATCTTTCAATAAAATCAATAAAGGCACAGTGCAGTGAACATCACACATACAAGCACATGTGTATGCACATACAGAGACTTATCACACGCAGGTAAAAGGTTCCATAAAACACTATTTAGGCAGTGAGAAGACAGTAATCAGGGACATTCAACATTTTTTTTTCTTACAGCATTTTTCCATTCTAGATTAAATTCAATATGTCTCTCAATCTCTGTTCTTTTCTCATTTCTCCAGCCTTCTCTTAAGTTCAAGTTGTAAATACTAAGAACTTTAATTGCTTCTGGTCTGCAGGTTCTTGAATCTTTTTTGTAATTTCCTGTTTTTTTCTTCCTTATTTTTCCTGTGCATATTGGTATATGACCCTGTGTTTCTCCTCAGAACTAGTTTGATTATTCAAGACAGAAAAACTCAGTTTAAAAAACAATTATGGTAGGTTGCAAAGTCAAGCAAGTTCCTGCAACCTTATTTCATGTCTTTGTGTGTACATATTAGACTACTGCATTTAATCACAGAAGCACACAGCATTTTTCTCCCAGAATCTCATTTTTAGACAACACTGTCAGTACTCATACAGCTAAAATCAATATTTTGTTGTCTCTATGCTGTCCAGTGCACAGTCTCATATCTGCCAACTCTGCACCATCCAAATCCATCCAGTGCTAGATGATCAGTAGCTCTGTGAGCACAGGGATGAATGTGGCCGTACCATGTATGGGGCCATATTCCATTTGTTGAAGTTGATAGACAAGGGGGTGAGGAAGCGCTGGTGCAACAGGAATACATAAGCCAATAAATTCATTTTGACAGAAAACGTACTTTAAAAAATGAGTAACCTAAGACAAGGAAAAGGGAGAATTTGTTACTTATCCCAGCAGATGATTCAATAGTATTCTGTAATGTTTGGGTGTCAAAATACTTCAAACACATTGTACCTGCAACTAATGTGATTAGTCAAAGTGATGACTTCATTTTAAAACTGCAGCATGTATATAACACATTATTAACCAGATAAACTCTTCACTTCCCTTAATCCTCATGCTCAGCTTGGGTTATATGCCTGAAATGACATTTAAAGTGTCTAATTGCATGGTTCCAGCTTCCTTGCTTGACAGCATGCCCAGATATCCCTCCTGCATCCGGCCTGGTGTCAGTTCTGTGCCTACAAGCTGCTCTTGACATCCATACCCTGTCTTGGCTCCTTTCTGGGTTCTTCATCCGAATGTGTGGAGGAGGAGCTGCACTTTCCCTCCTCTCTGGGCTGAAGGGAAATATCCTAAAGCTTCTCCATTTCCTCACTGGGCAGACTGGAAGAAATGGTGCAGACGTTTTAGTCATGGTACAAGAGGGTGACAGACAGAGAGAATGTTTCAGCTCTGCTCTTTCTTTTCTTTGAGCAAATTTCTCCACAATATTTTAAAAGTTTGTGTATTTGGTATAAAAGACCTGGAAGGCCTAATGACAGCTCACTCCTCTCTCTTAGCTACATCCTTTAGTTATTTCAACTTGACATCTATCAGGCAGCAGACCTTCCAGCAGACTTAAAGATAAAAAAGTGACAAGAAAGACAGCTAGACAGATAATAGTGAGCAGCTGTAAGATAGATAAGTGTGGATGGTGAGAACTGGAGCTCTAATAGACAGGAACTGTCTGTCAGATGGCTCTACAAGGCATTGTAAACAACAGTGCTTGAGAACAACAGATAAGTAAAACACAGTGTCTCATTAGGGTAACCTTTACATTTACAATGAGCTGATGGGCTCCAGTCAAAGGGGGAATGTGGGAAAGGGAGAAGGCAAAGGAAAGGTGATCTTAAAAAGGATGTTTAGGATGAAAAGACAGTGCTGTCACTAGCATAAAGATGTAAAACTTTTTGGTACATGTTCACTTGAAAAGCTTTCTTTCAAGTGTTTCCCCTCTGACCAGTGGAATAATGGAGAGCCTGTGCAAGCAGGTTGAGATCCGAACAAAAAAAAAGCAAAAGCATAATCTCCATTTTTCATTGGTAATTCAATGTATTTCTAAAAATCCTAGGGATGGCTTCTCTATCAAGTCATGAATCAAAGCATGTGCTTAAACCAGTATTGGACCTCTACTGGAATCAATGATTCTAGACCTTTCTCTTGATCTTTGGAGTTCTGGAAAGAATGGAGCTCAAGGGTCTCAATCAAATCCAATGGCAAATCCAAACCAGCATGTTTTGAGGTTGAAAAGTTAAAGGTAGATTTTTTGGATGTGGGAAAAGGGGGAAGAATGTGGGAATCCAGAAATAAAAGAAAGTCACCATCTGTGCTTACGGTAAGGAAGTTAAAGTTTCATCAAGATCAGGTTTTCAGGCCAATTGTTTTTTCATAGTCTTCAATTTTATAAAATACCCAATCAGGTATTCCCATAACATTTCTGAAATGTTTATTTTTTTTATTGTTAATATGACTGACTTAAAGCATATGAAAATCTACCTTGCTTTTGGATTAAATATCATCATGTGTTTACAGTTATCACTCTGTTCACCCCAAGCACTAGTCCATATTGCAAAATGCTAGTTTGTCCCTTAGGTCCCTTCTGGAACAAGCCAACCATTTTGCTTTCAGATTATTTTCTCCCAGTGATGGAAAGGCTGACATGGAAAATACGCTTGGTTTTAGAACAAGCCCTGCACAGGAGAGCTACAGCATGAAAACACTTCACTGCCTAACAGCTGTAAATTATTCAATATTTTACAAATCCCTCTAGGCACTGAGGTACTACAGTAAAAACTACCTCTCTAGAAAATAATTAAAAAAAAAGCATTGAACCATTTATTTAAAAAAAAATCCAACAAAACCACCACCACCAACAAAAAAGTCTTCCATAAAGAACAAGTTAGAAGAGAGAGAGAAAAAAAATAGAGAGGGCTACAGTTACAGATAAAAGCATATTTGCCCCAGGACAAATGGGGTTTTATTCTCAGAATGCATTTTCTTCTATGTTAGGAAGGACCAGAGTTTTTTTTTGGTGATTCAGATAGTTGGTACTTCCAATAGATAAAAGTGAGGTTATACCTCAACTTACAGCCACAGCAGTGGTACCTGTGTGTATCTGGAGTGCATTAAACCCTGCCATCTTTACTACAGGTGTTTTGCCCATAAGGTGCTGAAACAGAGGGACTAATAAAATGGTCAAAAGCAGTAGTTACTATGCTCTGTAAAGGTATTACATATCCCAGCAGCCTTTTAGCTTTAAACAGGGGAAGAAATGCCTGACAGCATCCGCTCATGAATCCCTGCTTCCTTGAAGAGAATTTTTCTGACTATTCTAGGTAACTGCATCTCCTATCACAAAGAAAGTACAAATTTTACTCTTTGGAAAGCTTCATTTATTTGTCTTTGCATCAAGGAGAAGAGTTCAACAACAACATGCTCCCCAAGCAGTGGCTGTCTCAGCCTGGGGGTGAATAAGCCAGGATGTTTCCCCAAAAAAACACATCAGCATTATTAACTAACTTTTGTCATTACTGCTGCATAGTTGGTCTTCTTTCTCCCTCATGCATCACCATTAATAATCACACCAAAATGTCGTAGTTTTCCCACTAATGATGTATCTAATTTTATCCTATATAACTGAACTGACACAGATAGTGTTTCACCCAGTAAATGGGAGAAGGCACGACAGCACTGTCCTGCCAAGGACAGAATGTTTTAGGACATTGATATACACATCTCATAGCTGATGAGCCAATATTTTTTTATAACTAGTCTGTTAATTTTAAGTTTTCTTAAATGCTCATTTTGAATTGCTCTCTTTGTCATTATCTATCCACAAATTATGTCAATATTCAAACAGGGTAAATGGAATAACCTTGGATGTTTACCTACAACTCGTCTGGAATTCTTCTCTTCTGTAACATGTACAATTAGCAGAGAGCTGAAGGATGTTACAAGCTAATGCCAATTGAGAATGATTTTTTTATGAGATTGTTGGTTGATAAATTTTCTGTCAACAGCACAGACTTTTAAAAGATTCTATTTTTCCAGTCTTTTAATGAAAATATTAGCTTTAAATTAATTAAAATCTGGCTAACCAAAAGTCCACAAAAATTAATTGCAAAAGTAACTTGTTTCTAATTTTAACCAGGTAACTTGTTCCTAATTGGTAGAGATGGAGGGAGCTGCAGTAGTCCGCTCTGGTCTAATATTATTTGGTATCTTTCAGAATAATTGAGAAGAATGTATATTAAAAAATCACAAAACTTTCAGCTGAGCCCAAGAGCTAGTTGTACTAGTGAATTGAGAAGGAGAGATGGGGCTAGGATAGAGTGAGTGGATTCCCACTCCCAGGAGATATTTCTATCAGCAGCACCAAGGAGAGAAACGCCACTGGAACCACAGTCTTCCTGATTCAGATGAGCAAGTGACATTTTCACAAACACAACGAGACTCATAGAAGTTTAAATATGGTTTAATTTTTATATCAGTTATATTCCTGGGTGCCCAACACCAGATATTTGTTGCATCAAGATCTACTGAAATTCTTGAAAGCGCACAAGTGCTCAACTCCTTTTCAAACCAATTGGCTTAAGTACCCAAAAAATTGTAAGAAGTGCAATTAGGCATTAAGCACTTGGAAATCTATCCCAGATTGATTTTTGAAACAGAAGTTAAGAAGAAGTGAAATTGGAACACAAATCCCTGGGTGCTCTTGGAAGCACTTATTTAGTTTTGAATCTGTATTTTAGCTTAAGCAACTTGAATTCCAAAACACTAATGAAAAACATGGTATACATAATTGGTTAATTAAAGTAATTTAATTAATGAGTGTTTTAGTGTTGTATCTACTACACTAATTTTACCTCAAATACATGTAAATACCTTGTTTTTGATTTCTTTGAATATGCAGGACGATAAATGACTTAAATATAAAATTATCTAGCGCATGAACATCACACATCGAGCCTTTTTGCAAATTCTGAAGGAACACGTAGGCTTCTTGCTTCTTGCTGGCAAATTACTGGTTGATGGAAATGCATATAAAAATTTTCATTTTTTTTTTATTTGTAGAGTCTGAGAGCAGTAAAAACTGCAGAGGAAAGAGTCCATCACTGTTGTGCGATCTTGCATGAGGCTGCTGGATTTAGTAAAGCCTGACTAAGGGTATTTCTAGATGTCAAAAGGAAGGCCTGCTATAAGGAAAGAAATGATCACAGAATCCTAGAATACTTCAGGTTGAAGGGACCCATAAGGAAATTTTATGGAAGAGAACACTCCTTCGGCTGCAGCGCTGGGCTAAAATTTCTGTTTTTTATTATAAACCCAGAAGTGTGAGTCTGAGGCCTACTTGTTTTTTGTCACACAGCAGTGGTCATTTTGTGATAATCAAATGGTATGGCTTCAGCCATTCAAACTCCCAGTGTCTCACTGTTTTAGAATTAGATGCTACTTCTATTGTATTTATTTTTTTTTCCCTTCAGTGAAACTTACTTTCATCTCCAGTTTCAAATTCAAACTTCTGGCTATAGCCGCTGTATCCTGCTGCCGTCCTGACTCTGATATGAAATATATACTTGGTGGCTGGCTTGAGACCTGTGATGATAACACTTGGAGCCTTGGACCTTGTGGAGGAATAGCTGAGCTGCTCATGTTCCTGAGGGACAAAAGAGGGAAGAAATGATATCAAGTTGAGTTGAACAAACTTTGCAAAAATGATATAACAGAACTGAAGCTCCATATTCTTCTCATGAGTGTAAAATGTGTCTATAAAAGGAGGTGCAGGTATGTATTTACATACTTTGATTCTGTGCTATAGTCATAATGCATGATATGGCCTTGACTTTCACATTTCAGTTTTTTTTCTTTAATCCTGCATATTGACACATCTCTGTGACTTGGGTTAGTAATTACACCGTAGTCAAACCAATATGGAATAAGTACAAGACTACATTCACAGAAAAAATGGCAACTAGAATGGCAGCTAATTATTTCCGCACAATGGACAAAACTAGGAGGTCAGGAAATACTAGTAAGCTGTAAAGTAAAGACGTGGGAGTATTCAAATACCCGCTACTCACTTCTACCCGCAGGTAGTGCCAAAATGCCGGCGCTATCCGTGGGTAGACCTGTGGGTAAAAGAAAATAAAAATTAACTTTTTCTTTAAAGCCTGTAAAGTTCTAGCACAGCTCAACTGCTTCACTGCTGCTGAACTAAATTTCTCTTTCCAGGTAGCCGTAGTGTAGTTGGACATGAAATTCACTTTCAAGCTCTGTAAGGAGGAACACTGTCTCCGAAGTCCCCCGTTAATCTCCTAGCAGTTGATCCTGGGCAGCTGCTGAGAATTCCTGACTCTCACAGAGATCACTGAGAATTATGGTGTGCAGAGATTCTTGGGAATTACCAGTGCAGACCAGCTGCTGCAGTACAGAGAGACCAGTCACATCGATTGCTGGGCAAAAACTAAGAGCTGCTTTGTTAGACAGGTTGCTGACGATGTTTTTATATGAGGGAAGACTGACTGACTTGGAAGGAGAACATTTGTTCCCTGTCATTAGTTACTGTCACTTGATAAATCAATAATCTGTAATATTTTATGTGCTGCCTTAAGGCCAGCTTTACTTCAGTGGAGCAGGATTTGTCTCCAAACTGACAAACGAGCAGAAATGTCCTTGGCATATGCTTAACAATCCAACTGTGACACCCATAGGGCACCATATACATTTATTATACCGTGCAGCAGTATTAGAGTATGTATTAGTTATTCAAAGGGTAATTCCAACCCACTAAGAAGGAAACAATCTGGTTCACAGAAGAGACATAACCAGGAGAAGAATAGGTTACAGTTGGATTCTGTTGGACTCTTAACCTCTTGTGAGAAACTTTCACATACAAACTTTGTATATAAAACAAACAGTTCTATATAAAACATGCTGAGTTGACTTCAGTCATGTGTAAGAAAGTCACATTAGCACAGGGCAGAAGGTATACCCCTATTCCCCCACTATGCCTACAGGGAGATGGCTGGGAAAACCAGATTAAAAAAACAAACACACAAAAGCAACTTAATGATTCTGTTAAGTGAAGGAGCAGAAGGAAGGCAACAATGACCAATATATAAAATAATTGCATTCAATGTTCACTTCAAGCAGTGGAAATAATTTGAAAAACTGTAGTAAGAGGAAGCGTTGATTTGTTCTACAGGCTCTTACCAAATTTTGAAGCTGTGAGGAGCATGTATTTAAATTGAAATAATAAGGTACAGTGTACATGTAATCTTATGGATAGAGACTATAATTAAGATACTATTAACTATAATTAACTACTTCTTTGATTATCAGATTTCTCTCAATTCCTTGAAATCCTATAAGTTCACTTTGAAAAAATTAGTGGATTTTAGACATACTTTTTTTAGGCATTTCAGAAAATATCTATTTTCTTCTGACAGAAAGCCTACTTGTTAGAGTGATAGTTTTTTTTTCGTGTGTGATTAAGCCTACTTAATATCATGTATGTGAGCAAAAAAAAGGTGTAATAGGATAATACTCAGATTTGTAAGGAAATAGAGAGGAATTTCCACACTAATTCATGGACATTTCACGAACATTCAGTGTGTCATGAACAACTAATTTCTATTCCACAGCCTGGTTATATGTGCAAATTCCAGGGACTTCCATGTATAGAGGGGACATATAACTTAACATGGAACTTGGCAAGGGTATGCAAACTTGGAGAACACAAGGTTTGAGCTTATTTAGTAATGAAGCTGCTAACCATAGTGTGTACATTCCTGCCCAAAGAGACTAAGTCTTTTAAGACAAGTTATCTACCAGCTCAAAGTTAATCTAAGAATTAGACAAAAAAAATGACCTGTCATGGCCCATAGATGTGCAGAGACTTTACACTCTGGAATGCTCTGGAAATTTTTAGTTAGACTGTAAGCTACAGAACAGACCAGCGGCTAAGAGATTTCACTGTACCATGTAATAGTTGCTTTTTTCCCCCCCCTAGACTATCTTACTGCCTGAAATCAAGTTCTAAGCATTTAACAATGTACTGTTTTTTCTGACCTGCTGGAGAGATTGCAGAAAAAAATTCATGGAACTGTAAAAAGACAAAGGGTCCTTAAGAGGAGGATGGAAATGGAAATTTTGTCAAAAAATTGGTGGTGATTCCCCAAGATACAAGGACAAGATTTTCTCCTTAAAGTCTGTTAGAACAAGACCAGTGGCAGCAAAGAACTGAGAATGACTTCTGACGAAAAACAATCTGAGCTATATCTGTTGTATGTTATTACAGGCTAATTACTGCTTGTGTAAAACATAGCATTTGGGATACAGGGGCTCTGTAATCAGGGGTGTGGACAGACAGTCATCAAATATAATTCATTATTTGTTGTTAGTAAAAGGCAATTAGTGTGACAAGGGCATGATGGTAACATTTAATCAACAAAATGGGTCCCTCTGTGACTAACAGCAAACTCCTGAGGGGTGGCCACCTCTGCCTGTCCCTTCTGGGCAGTGGAAGGTATTTTAGTTACCTCTGAGGGTTGTCTGGCTTGTTTCTGCCTCACCATCTCCCTGGGGGTGCCAGCAGGAGGCCCTAAAGGGTCCCTTCTTCATGCCCTTTCTCCTTTCTGCAGCCTCTTATGCCATCCATCCCACAGGAAAACGATGTCTAGGAGTACACAATCTTAAAAGTAATAGTGATATCATATGGGAAAGGGGGTAGGATTTGGTATTCCATGTGAAACAGCAGCAAGAGAACATGTCACGTTGGGGTGTTTGAGAAGAATAAGCTTCAGGAGTGTGTACCTGAGGAGCAAGTTTCTCATATTTAAGACAAAATGATTCATAGCTGGAGACTTCATATGGCTGGAATGTTTTGCACAAAGAATTTTTGGACTGGATTCATACACGAGACAATTCTCCAAAGAGTGGATGCTTTGCCATTATTCTATTCTCTTGACAATGACAAGATCTGCAGCCCACCTGGAAAGCCAAAGCTTTCTGCAGAGAGATACAATTTGAGGTTGATGGGGGTGGCTCTCAAGGTTGGCCACTCCTTCTGCTGTGTTCTTTTGCAGGAAGGCTAAAGACAAACTAAAAAAAATACAATTCTAGTCTGCAGAGAAATGTGGGATGCTTTGTTTTATTCTTGCTACAGATCACATGCCCTACTTTAGCAGGAAATCTGGGTTCGAAAATTGAATTTTAAACTGAAGGACTTAGATGTACTTCCTGGATGTTAGTGCCTGCTTCTCCCAGACCTCACTTCCATGCTGTGGCAAAATGTAGATATATATCAACCCAATTACTATACACCCTATTTTCCATCAAAAGGAAGCTTTGAGTGCTAGAAGGAGCCACGGTATGGTCGGTGATAAATCTCTGACCTGAACAGTGACAGGACCAGGATCGGTGGGACTATATTTATTCAGTATTTCTTGAAAACTACAGAGGACCACTAAAAATCTGCAAAATAAAATAAAAGTTTCACTGATATGGCTGTATTTCCCATGATACATAAGGAGTAAGAGAACTGTTGGCCACTATATATGGCTCAGCGTTCATATAAAAGAGAGGGTACAAGAAACGCTCTGACCCTTTACAGTAGTATCAGAGCAGCATTTGTGATCTTAAGATGGCACAGGACTCACAAGGAGCAGTTCTGAGAACACAGTGGCTGAGGGGTTAAACATAAGTTGAAGTTAAATATAATATACTCATAGAACTACCAGACAAAATCTGATACGAGGAAATTCATTAGATCTCTTCCATGGCCTACTGCAAATTTATCTTGGTGAAAATCTGTAATTAAAACATAAATATAATCCAAATGCAAGTGATGCCAACGTTATCACACAATGTAATACTGAGTCTGTGACTAGATATCCAAGTTCAACAGGATTATAGTATGAACTTTGAAAATGTTATCTCTATTTCTAAGGAAATTGTATTTTTCTTATTGTTTGGGTGATTCTTCTTGTCAATGGATTCAGTTTTGATTATAAGAGACAGTGTTGATCTGTCATGAACAGGAATACCTTTCAGAATGAAACTTTTTCCTGCAGCCACCTCTGTGTGAGTATCTGAATCTGGATCTCTCCTAATTTTATACTTGGCTTTATAGTCAAGGTATTTTTTTCATATCTCAAGGAACAGACTGAGTGGATGGAAGTTACAATGGTGCCAATGGACTAAGACTAGACAGCCTAATTTAATTGAGTACCAGGAACAGAGGATAAAAGTTAATGAAAAGCTTTCTGCTTTTGCAATGCACCAGAGTAGCTGGATCTGTCCCATCAACATACACTGTGATGAAATGTTTCCACTCTATAACACCATGAGATTAAATTGTAGTTCTTCACTCAGTGAAAGTAGCTACTTTATTAATGTCATATTCATTCAATACCCAGATGTTCTATTATTGTGATTATTCTCACCATTTTTCTCATGTACTACAAAGAAAGGGGTTTCCCTCTGATAACATTAACCCTTGCAAACAAACAGATACATTTTCACATGCCATACCTGTGTGAACATGTTGAACCTTCCCCCCCCCCTTACTACAGTGGGAAAAAGCACAGAAATGAAGACTTTGTGCACACATGTAAAATATTGATAAAGACTAAACAAAACGTGATGACGTTTTATCACTTGAGACTCACATGGCACGAAAAGAGATTACACTCTGATGTTATAGATGAGAAAAAGTATATATAACTGAAATCTCTAGTGCAAAAAAAATAATAGAAATAAAAGCTGAAATGCAGAATTTTGCTTATAGTGCTCAAATAACCTTAAGAAGATTGACCTTACCAGTAAAGCACTGATAGAAAATCCAGGTACTTTCAGGTGTACAAGATTTGTTAATATTTGAGTGGGAAAGAGAAACATGGCTTTTATCAAAACACTATCAATCCTTACTTTAGCAGCTGAAAAAGAACCCCAAATTTTCTGTCCTTTAGAATATATAATGGGAGCTCCAGGAATTGCCATTCTCTTGCAATACACTCCAAGTCTGGGTTATTTTCTGAATGACAGTCAAGGTATTGGGTTCATTGAGTAACTGAAAAGTCTTAAACTGACACTAGGGAAAGAGTCTCCAAAGGGTTCTGCCAGCTGAAAACAGGCTTAGTGTGTACCTACAACTTCCAAATGTATGTGTGCAGAAACAATCTAGGGAGACTAACTGAGTCTACTGTCAACTGCTTGCAAATACATAGAATCATAGAATAGAATCATAGAATCAGTCGGGTTGGAAAGGCACTCTGAGATCATCAAGTCCAACCCTTGGGTCCACTGCCACCATGGTTCCCAGACCATGGCACTGATGCCACATCCAGTCTCATCTTAGAAACCTCCAGGGATGGAGAATCCACCACTTTCCTGGGTAGCCCATTCCAGTGTCTGATTACCCTCTCCGTAAAGAATTTCTTCCCAATACCCAGCCTAAACCTCCCCTGGTAGAGCCCTCTTATCCTACTGATGGTTGCCTGGGAGAAGAGACCAACCCCCCACCTGGCTACACCCTCCTATCAGGGAGTTGTAGAGAGTGATGAGGTCTCCCCTGAGCCTCCTCTTCTCCAGGCTGAACAACCCCAGCTCCCTCAGCCTCTCCTCATAGGACTTGTGCTCCAGTCCCTTCACCAGCCTTGTTGCCCTTCTCTGGACCTTCTCCAGCACCTCAATATCCTCTCTGAACTGAGGGGCCCAGAACTGGACACAGCACTCTAGGTGTGGCCTCACCAGTGCTGAGTCCAGGGGCAGAATCACTTCACTGGTCCTGCTGCCACACTGTTCCTGATCCAGGCCAGGATCCATTGGCCTTCTTGGCCACCTGGGCACACTCTGGCTCATGTTCAGCTTCCTGTCAATCAGCACTCCCAGGTCCCTTCCTGCCTGGCTGCTCTCCAGCCACTCTGTCCCCAGCCTGTAGCACTGCAGGGGGTTGTTGTGGCCAAAGTGCAGGACCCGGCACTTGGCCTTGTTGAACCTCATCCCGTTGGAATCAGCCCAACCATCCAACCTGTCCAGGTCCCTCTGCAGAGCCCTCCTGCCTTCCAGCAGATCAACACTCCCCCCCAGCTTAGTGTCATCTGTAAGTTTGCTAATGGTGGGCTCAATCCCCTCATCCAGATCATCAATAAAGACATTAAACAGAGCTGGGCCCAACACTGATCCCTGGGGGACACCACTGGTGACCGGATCCCAACTGGATGCAGCACCGTTCCCCACCACTCTCTGGGCCCAGCCATCCAGCCAGTTCCTAACGCAGCACAGGGTGCCCCTGTCCAAGCCATGGGCTGCAGCTTTTCCAGGAGAATGCTGTGGGAGATGGTGTCAAAGGCTTTGCTGAATTCCAGGCAGACATATCCACAGCCTTCCCCTCATCCACCAGGCGGGTCACCTGATCATAAAAGGAGATCAGGTTGGTCAGACAGGACCTGCCCTTCCTAAACCTGTGCTGGCTGGGTCTGATCCCTTGTCCATCCTACAGATGCTGTGGGACTGCACTTAGGATGATCTGCTCCAGAACCTTTCCAGGCACTGAGGTAATTTTTCAGTTTATATCTATTGTCCTCCAACATGAAAATTCTATACTTAAGCCATATGATCCTCCCGCTTGGCCTCTTCAGAGCATTATTATTTAACAGAAAGAAATACTAATAGAGATTAAATCTATATACCAAGGGATGAGGTCTTTATCCTGTACACTATAGCACAATGTCAAAGCTGAATAAGTACCACATTAAAGTAAAGAAGATTTGGAGTTTCATGATTCTCACACTATAAAAGTTTAAATAAAAGCACCAATAATAATTATTTTTTTTATGAGACCATTTGGGCACATCTTCCCTCTTTCTTAGATCCAGCAGTTTGAAGGATATACACAATGTGACCTACAGAGGAAGGTTCATTCTTTTGAAGGAATGCTATTCTGAAGATAGCAATTTTTATTAATCAAAGCTCTAGTCCATTGTGAAATGAAATCTTTAAATTATTCCTTACTTGTCCCATGGAATCAGCTATGATGGCACTCCATAGTCGCTTGAACTTTAATGCTGTGATACACATTAGAATAAAACAGTAGTTATTTCCTAGGTATAGTAAATATGTGATTGATCAGTTCAAATAGAATCCAGTAAAGACAAATAAAAGCTAACTGTGGAGTTTGTACCAACTGTCTATGATCTCCATAAAAAGAGAGCCCCCCATCTCTAATTTATGGATATTGCCTCTTATTTATACTGCCTATATTCCTGTCTCAACTAATTCTCAAAAAGTATTTTCTTTATTTGCAATAAAATATTTTCATAATATGCATTCTGAATTCCTGTTGCCTCATCACACTTCTTTCTCATCTTACATAGATTGTAGTAGATGAGGAGTAATTACACTCAAATCATCAAAATTAACTACACCTATAGTTAATTTTATTAATCCAAAGTCCATCTTTGAGAGCTTCTTTATATTCATTAATTTTGTACTTGATTTTCTCTTTGAGGAGTATTTTGACTTGCAGTCAAATTAACAGGAATTCTGGTGGTAATATTTGAAAAATATTAGAGAAAAGACTCATATATTCAAAAAAGTACTTCTAACAATAATTACTATCTGGTTACAATCTGATCAGCAGGATTAGATAAATTCTGATTGTAATATAGAGTGATAAGAAAAATTACAATAATAGAACTAATAGTAAAAGGTACCATTCATATTTTTTAAATAAACTTGCTTCCTAAAGACCTTGTATCTTTGGTTGCCAGCTGAACAAAAAACTTAAAGTAAATTTAGAAAAGTGAATACAAAGATCTGAAGAGTGGCCTGAACTAAGCTGAAAACTCTGACATGAAAAAATAGAGCCACAGAGAAAATTGCCAATGGCTCTAATATTTGCTTCAGAGAAGAAACCTGCAGCACTTAAAGGTATCAGCCACTTCAGGCTGTAATCTTCTCCTTTCCCTTCTTGACCTCCCTTGTGATTAATCTGAGATGTAACAGTTTGGGAAGCTAAAATACTAAAGTGTGCTTTACCTGTTTGGCCATTCAATATTTTATGTTTTGATTGCCTGTCAGTCAGCTCATCACTTTCTCCCCATATGAAGCGAAGCTGTTGACAAGGAAAGGACCAGAACCAATAACAAGATAACCAATCATAAAGAAAATATAGAAAGGTCAAAACCCAGACAAACTTCATTTTAATTGGATTATACACTTGGAAAGGCAGAAATGAGTTGATGTGAGGTGAACCATGAAAAGCAGAAAATTAAATGAGGAGAGATGAGGGCAGGGAGATTCTAAAACAGTGTTAAAATTCTCGGCAGCACGAGGAGGTGAGGGGTGGGCAGAGCAAGAGCTGTGGTTAAGGTGGTGGGCTAAATGTGACTGCCAGGTGTGAAGGCATCAGATAGGACACTGCTTATTGTACTGACAAAGAGATTAAATTGAAAAGAATAAACACAAGTCTATGCCTTAAGCTAGTGATGGAACAGGGTGCCATTCAGCATATAATAAAGGGAGCTGGCAAACATGGCTTGAATTGTCAGATAAGCGCAGATATTAAATTCCATTTTTCTGTCAGTTATGAGCTGCTCTGATAACCCTTGTTTCCTAATTAAAAAATATTTACCAGTGTAAACTTCTGCACCAGGATCTCCAGGAGTCTTTCCAAATTGAGCATATATGCCAGCCTCTCCAGCTGCCTCAAAGATTATTCTTGTTTTTGTTCTCATTTCAATTTTCTTTTCCCCTGCACTGTTTTTTCCACTTGGAAAGTAGCAGGAAGCTACTGCAAGCATGAACTAGATTACTAATGGTAAAAATCAACTCAAGTATTATTCAGAAGCTTTGCTTTCACCCTTGGACAGTAAAGCACAGCTTCTTCTGAGATGCCTAACATGAAGGTTTACTTCATAATGATATAATAAACCTGCTGGCAAACAGAGCGCAACAGGAAACAGGAGCAGTCCTGAAAATTTGAGGACTGGAAGCCTTCTGCGACTTTCTTTGCCGTAAAACAAGCCCAGGGAAGTCTGTATACACAGCCAGGGGGCTGATTCCCAAGTCACTCATTTGGTGTATGATATTCATAGTTCAAATTTCTGAATGAGGTCCTGATGCCACTGCAGACTGGAGATCAACACAGGCAGTACAAGTTCCTTGTCCCCAAGCTCACCTTTAACACTCCCCCAGAGTCCAGCAATCTGCAGATTAGTGGGTTTCTAAATTAACTGAATTTGCTTCATTATGTTTTACAGCTCATGGACTTTTTGTCCATGAATTTGCTTAATTATTCTTTGATCCAATTTTGCTTGTGGCTTCCAAAACATCCCTAGGCAACAAGTTTAATTACAAACTGTGTTTAAAAAATACTGTGGGGATTTTTTAAAAAAATCTGCTTCTTGATGATTTTATTGAATATACTCTAGTTTCTTGTCTGTAAGAAATAGTGAATAATCATGAATATCAGTGATATGTTCAGTCAATTCCAAAATATCTGTGTATACTGTAGGAACAGTACTTCTAGCTACAGATGGGAAGTAGGTCACTGGATAATGAAGTTTTTAAATTGAAAATGCCAGACCCTGGAGGAAAGATAACAAAAAGGGACAACTCATTTGATGTAAAAAACCTGCAGTGTAAAACTCACAGTCCAAACACCTGAAGGTCTCTAAAGTTGCTGAGAGACATATGGCAGGCAATCTTCTCACCTGATGTGATCAGCATGGGTAACATCACAGCTGTACACACCAAACTGCTGTATTCCTTCCTGGCAGAACTCAAAATTGTGGTGACCCTACTTCATACTGAAGTATGAAGACATTTTTGATGGAAAGAAGCATCTTACAATTGAAGTGGAACTTCAATGCAAGAGCAATCGTCCAATTCTTCACAAGACTTCTACAGTGATGGTGACTTGCTACAGTACAGAGTGGCCAGTGCTCTATTTTGACAAAAATAAAACACATCCCCACCCCCCAGAAAACCCTTCCAAAAAAACCCCCAAAAACCCCCAAACAAAAACCCTCTCTCCCCTGCCCCTCCCCCAAAAAAGCACAACATATTTTCAAAGCTGCAAAAATCAAGTGATTCTACCAATACAAAAATGCCAGGATTTTGACTAGGGTTTGTCAGGTTTGTAACACCTTGCTGGAAAATTTTAACTGCTACATGTGATATATGCAGCTTTGAAAACATCCTTGTGAAAACTACACACTGTATGAAAAACCTCTTGTGGAAACACCCTTTCCAAGGCTTTTCTAAAATATGTTTCAGCCTTTTAGGATGTTGGGACAGGTAGAGTGACCAAGCTTATTTTAAAATTAGTTTAAGACTAGTTTGAATCTTCTGCATAAATACTTTTTAATATTAGAAGAGCAGAGGAAGGTTTTAATTTGCTACAGAATATTTTCTACCTGACAAACACTGAAAAGATCCTTATTGATATACAGCAGCTTGAAAACAAGGCATACTTAGAGCAAAACTGCCCATAGTTGTTTACTTGGCTCATAGATACACATAAGAGAGCTATTACAGTGGTATTAATAAAACTATCTCTTTTATTTACCTAAGCAAAATATCTACTCTCATAGACTGAATTGATTCAGATTGCTATTCTGGTTCTGGAATAAAGAAATGACTGTAGTCATTAGGATTCATTTCAGACTACATGAATGTTACATGATAACAAGTCTTTCATATGCTAACTGTGTATACAGTTCTTTGGGACAAACACTTTCCTTTTCAAAGAAAATCAGGATTTAAAAGTATAGAATAATGTTGACAATATTAATACAGATTTTAACCACCCAACAAAAAGTCAGTTTTGAAGGAAGTATTTTGGCTCTGAAAAAGAAAGTCTGACATTAATGTTTGACTTTAATCACTCCAATGCCAATAATAAATCACAGGCAAGATGGAAGCTGCTGATCTCTATATAGAGATTGCACAGTGTTTTTCATTATGCAAGGCTCTTCAGATATAAATATAGAAGAACTATTGAAAAGTCAGTGAAATATCACGTTTTTTGTGTATTTGTGAGTGTGTGTGTGCATCTTTTTGTGTCTCAGTGCAGGCAGACAGCAAACATTTATCTTGTAATGTTAACTCAAAAGGGCTGAATTCACCTGTGGTGTCATGACTTATATTGCAGAACCTGGCATTACATCAGCAATAAATACAGCATCTTATTTAAATCTGTGTTTTCTTCAAACACCTCAGTGAGCTAATGGAATGTAAAGCAAAAACAGAAATCTTTTTTTTTTTTCAATTAGTTTAACATGAATTTCAAGGGCAAAGTAAGCAATCTAAAGAGTAAATTAAAATGCTGATTTTACACTGACAAAGCAAGATTTCTTCAAGTTTTTTGGGAAGAGCCCATTTCTAGTGGAGCTAACTTAGCAGAAATATTATTTTTGGAGGTGGTAAAAACAACAACAACAACAATAACAAGTCTGAAAAGATGTTAATGAAATTTACAAATTGGTGTCAATACCTTTTTAAAAAGAGCTCCCTCAGTCTCTAAAGAATTATGTGAGTATAATATGAGTACTTGCAGTATATGCAAGAAAAACAGATAGTTTGTACAAGGTCACCACAAATACAAGCTGCATCAACCTGGGGAAGTTCCTACAGCAACATAAATGTGTTTATGAGCAGCAGGTGAATTCCTGCAAAAGACTCTAAAGCCATTAACAGCTCGGTAAGGAGTACATAATAATGGGTTGTTAACTCAGCCATCCCAAGCACATCAAGAAGGGCACTTTGAAACTATTAATACTAATACATTACAACACTGTAAAAGACAAAGGGAGAATTTTAACACTATATCTCTTTGAATCATTAAAATAAACATTTGTGATTTTGTTAGGGTACAAAACTAACAAAACTGCATGGGAAGTACTGGATGAGATACCCTTTCTATGAATTCAAATTGGTTAACAGAGTTGCTACTTGGAATGAAAAGCTCCTCTAATGTGCGTTTTTCATTTCATTTTCACCATGTCCCCACACCAAACCCACAGCTTTTATTTAATACACAGTAAAATATATACTAATACTAAACATGAAAGTAGTATGTTTTAATGCATTAAAATTGAATGGCTCTCCTTAAATGAGCTTCCTCTTTCCCTCTGGATTTTATTCCCTTCTCCCAGAATGACTGCTTTGGGGACGTTGGTGCTTTATAAGAAAGAGGTTGCTGATATTATGCAGTCAGCAGCTTCATCTTCATTTAATGTGAAAAAAAATGTTTAAAGTGGAAAACTAATAATCTGTCCTTTTCTATGATTAGGGTACAGTTGCAATGCAGTCTTGGAAAAAGAGAGAGAGAGAAAAAAGGAACTTTCTCTGGTTTTACCCTCCAAAATGATACATGTCTTTTTATCTTTATCTACCCAATAATCTCTTGAATGCATCAAGGATTGCAGGAAGAAACTTTAAATTAAAAGATATCTCATATTGGAACATTCCCTCATTTAGACAAAGATATAAACCCATGTCTCTCAATTACGTCTTAATTTAATCTGTGAATACACCTTTATGGCTGCAAAACAACAATTTATGAACAGTAAGTCATTTGTGTATTACGAAAACGCTGTGCAAGCTTCAGTTTTTAAAACAGTTTAGGCTCATAGGTGAAGATTTTTAGAGAACTTTAAATCTAGTTCTTCTTTTTAAGAGGGTCTAAAGGAAACATTCTGTCAGGTTTTAGAGAAACTGAGACCTAGATACTGTATTTAATTTATAAATAAGGAAACCACTTTCACTTAGATGGCCATCTTTTGACAGGGACACTAGTTATATTCAGGTCATTGCTCACAAACTGGTCATTCTTTTTGTAAAAATTTGTCAAACTGTCAAACCCAAAGTTGGACTCCTGAGTTTGTGTTAAGGTACCTGAGGGAACTTCAACTCTATTCTCATACTGAACTAAAACTTACTGGAACTAAACTCAGAGGCAAGTACACTGCAACTGGTTGATAGAAACAACAATAATAAAATGCTTTGTGAGGATATTATTTTGTTAAGTTAGGATTAAACATGCTAAACTCCATACCACTTCCTTTTATGCAATCCTCTCTGAAGAGACAATATTTCTTTTTCACAACATGTGCATCAAAACCATCTAAAGTTTGTCCTCAGGAGAGAGCTGAAACTCACTGCACTATAAAATAGCTGCTTCTGATTTTTGACCCCACCTAAGCACATGCTTATGATTAACATCTGATTCCTGCAGTTAACATTATTATTATTATTATTGCTGTGTCAGTAAACAATTTTTAAAACATTTTTTCCTGAGGTTCAAATGCTGAAAGTCTAGCAAAGTGTTTAATAATTCTTTTTATTAGTAACTAACCCCCTCTATCAGTGAATTTAGCTTTCTTTGCTATATTTGAGGTATGGAACTAGCTGTGTTTGTTGTCTTCTAACAGTTTGCATACCTCCTATGCTTTTCCTACACCCTTAAAAATATTTGAAAATCATTTACCCAAAACCATTAATACACTTTTACTACATTTGTGTAGCTCTTCTAGCAGTTACTGGAATAAGAATTGTACATGTACTTTTCCTTGGAGAAAATAGCATTAGGTACAGACAAGAACACAAGAGCAGCAGAGACTTAAATTTGGTTGGCTGGGTTTTTTTTAATCAAATCTACAAGACTTGCTTAAACAGCATTATATTTCTCATTGAGAATTTTTGGTTCAGCAGTAACAACAACAGTCATAGCCCTTTAGGCTGCTTTAATATTAAATACAAAAGTTTAGAAGCTATCTCCAGATAACTGATGACAATGATTAGGAGACAAAGCCAAACCAGGCATCTAATAGAGAAGGCCTAGCTCAGAACTTCTATGATAAACCCTTTGCTGCATGGAATTGATATTTAGATGCCGGATTTCTTTTTCTCCTAATAGTAATTATATCAGTGTCATTAATAATGGCTGCTGCAAGGTCCTTAGCTTTTTTCCTGCAGGCAAAAATTATATCTTGTCAGAGAGTCTTGTAATTGTTCACCCTCATTTTCTGAGACCTATTTTTTTCTTTTTTTAGAATCCAAGGCTTTTACAGTTTTTCTCCTGGGAAACTAGGTTAATAACAGCAGAACAGAAAAACTGAGAGGCTTGTTTAACATCACTTACTATGCTAAAATAAGCTCGGAGATTTTCATTTTAATGATTATATCCCAAAGCACATTTGTAGTGATTATTTTTTAAAAACATTCACCAGACATGGTTCATTTCCCAGGAGCTCTGAACGGCCAAGAGTGCCAGAGGCACTCCTTGGAGCCCTGGAGCCCCACTGTGACATGCTGAGCTGTTCCTGCAGCTATGAACAAATACTAAGATCTGCTTAATACCACTATGCAAAAGCTCTTATGTATCCCAAATACGCAATACTCTTGTTTTGATGAGAATGTGTTGAAAGTGTAATGAAAATGTATCATTGCATGAATCCCGTGTTTCTTGATTCCAGAAACTTGTAAGGAGCAAATTGTTACGTAAGCCTCAAACAACTTGAATAATTTGAAAAATACTACAACGAGAAAGTGTTCATTAAAAAAAAAAAAATTATTAGCTAGAAATTACCCAGCTAATCATTCAGCATTTTATCCTGACTGGCTAGGCACATGAAGTGCTCCTATGCTTATCCCTACTGTTGGAAGCCTTTTCCTGTTCCCCAATCTTGTCACTGATGTTGACTTTCAAATTTAGTCAGGAAGCTTGAAAGGTTATCAAGCAATAAAAGAACATGCCTGGAGGAAGAACTAGTACATCCTAACAATGCAGCCACAACAGCACCAAATGAACTACATCTGCCCATGAGTTATGTCACACAGCCTGCAGGCCCCCTTCAACCTCGTGACAATTGGAGCTAGGGCATATGTTATTCTTCATGATTTAAAAACCTAACATAAAAGCAAAATCTGAACCAAGAATGTAATAACTGGTACTTCAAGGAAATAGGGAAGTTGTAACATAATTGTGGCTGAAAAAAAACATGTTTCTTCTGACTCATTTAGACATTATGCAAGATTGTAATTAAAGAGCTGGAAGGTTGGAGAGGTTTGGCTATTTAAGTAGTAGGAGGCTGAGAGTCGATGAACCTCAAATGTGTCATATAGACCTCACAGAAAGGCACAGAGGAGAAATGACTAATTTTACTTCTCGTTTTCAAAATGTCACACAGAAATTCAGAGTATTGTCTGATCTACAGGAAGTGGCTTAAAAGAAATATCCATATCTTGTCTAATAAGAACACGTGTGGCTCCTGTTCACTGAGGTTGGATTCCAGACAATGCTCGTGTAGGATTAGGTTAATTAACCCGAGAGGATCATAATGAAATATCTCCTTAGCTGGAGAAGACGCAGAGGAGCATCTGCTGTCCTAAACCAGGATGAGTCACACACTTTACACTGCCAGGTCACATGGGAATAAAAGATAGAATAAAACAGCTTGGACACTGGTGTGACAGGGAGCCTGGTGTGTTCCCAGACTGAGCACAGCACAAGATTATCTGTTCCTCAAAAAATGAAGAAAAAAAAGTGACAAGAATATCAGTTCATAGCTCTGTACATCTTTTTGCCTTCAAAGCGCAGTGCATAATCTAATATATATCTACGCTCCTAAGGCTTTGAAAAAATATTGTGTACATATTTCTAGAACAGGTAGATTTGATTTAAACTACAGGATACTACAGGCAAACAGCTCTAAAAGACAAAATTACTTTCTTGTTTATAATATTCCGTATTAATTTTTGCAAAAATATTTCCGCCAGTCAAAACATTATGCACTGATAGTCTTAAATCTTTGCATTATTCCCATCATGTCATGTACCTTAAATTCAGCTACTCAAATTCAGGAGGGCTCATTTTAATTCACATTAATGATTATTCAAAGAAATAGGGGTTTTTGTTTTAATATTAGATTTTAGGAAGGAGCATCATTTCTCATGTAAGTTAAGTAAATACAACTGTAGACTGATAGAAAAATTAACAAGGTCATACTGCTTTCTAATTCTTTAATTCTGGTACTTTGCTCTATCTCTCTGCCTCATCAGCTCTTCATCCCTTTTTCAAATCTCATTGGAAAACTAATTTCCCCCTTGCCTCCACTGCACGGTTATTTTCTCATTTTTATTTATTAATTCAACTCTAAATCATACTGGAATGGACAAAAAGTAATATCTGACATCCCACATATCCTGTCCACTCATTGTCCTATGGAGGTGGCTTAAATCTTTCATGTGAAAATAGCCTACGAGCTGCAAATTGAGTCTCCCAACAAAATGAAGTATTTTGCCAAAGGGATTTGGCTTTAGTGTAAATTTAATCAAAAGACAAGGAAGCAAAGAAATATCAGCCAGTCCCACCTCCCCCAACATCTTGATTCAAAAGATATTCTCTACTTTCTTTGTTTAGAGATATTGCAATGCCTTGGATATTACTAGGGTGCATTCCATTAAAATCTCTTCTCTATAGACAGGTACCCTTAGCTAATTATATATTATCTTGTGTGTAATAGAAAGTATAATCCAGCTGGTGTATTTGGGCCATATGAGAGAACAAACAATACAGTTGCTGATACCTATACAGCTTGGTATGCTTGATACAGCTCTCAGGGAGCATTAATTTTTGATGATTAACTTCATGGGGCTGGGGGGAAAAGGGGAGGAATAAGCATTTTCCAGTTCAGCTGCACAACCCGAAGTGCAGCTGATATGGTTTATATCCACTGTGTTCTGTGTTTCCTTTCCCAGGAGGCAATTCCTACAGAAGGACTCAGTGTCATTACAAGCCTCTAACAAGGCCATATCTTATCCCACTCCTTCATCTGTCTCAAACATGCAACCTTTTTGATGAGAGGTAAAGAGATTATGATGCCCTGGAATCTTGCAAAGAGTACAAGCTTTGGTCACTGTCTGAGTGACAGTTTTGAAGTATAAAAGTTTACTGCTGTTAGCAATGAAACTGAGATTATATTGTTGCATGAAGTTTGATTTTTAAAGGGAAAGACAATACTGCCCATGAGAGATTTTTTCTTTTAGAAATTGTGGGCAGTTTGTGGATGATATCAAGGGATTATAAAGTATAATGTATAGACAACAGGGTGCAGAGTGGGGCAGACATCCTCTATCAACAGAGATAATTTGCAATGTTTACTATCTGAAGAGTCCAAAGAAGGTCTATGAAGAAATGCTTTTATAAGTACATCTCAAATCTCAAAGGGTAAACATTTAACTGAGTCTCTGTGTGTTACTGTAAAGGTTCACTTATCATTTAAGGTGACAAATGTTGCCAACTCTACAGGTTTCAGAATTATTCATAATCTACCTGAAATAAAGTATTTCGACTACCAGGCATCAACACAAAGTATTATTGCAGGATCATGATATTCTCTCTCTGGTTATATCACACAACTATTTAAGCAATGGAAAACCCTTTCCCTTTACTGTGACAGAACTCAGCACCTTGGACTGAATGTCTAGGAATTTTTGTTCTCCTCACAGGTCAAATCAGCTCTCTAATTATGTCCTAGGCTAGTTTATGTTCACTGCATTTGTGACCCAAAAGCTGCAGAATGAACTGACCTCTTGTCACACAACAACATAAAAATGTACCAGTGTATTCATAAACAAGACACTAAAAACCTGTACAGTCCATACAGAACTAACTCACAATGGAATTTTGTTAGTCACAGGATTTTCATTCTACAGGCAGACAGAAAGCCAAACAATATTTGTTTATGATCCTGAATGTTCTACAGTAATTCACTGACTATTGTTCTGGATATGCATGGAAAGATGCATCTCTGTGTTCTGCATTCTCCATCTCTAATTTTTCTTATGACATTGTTGGAAACTGCCCCATTTTGGGTACTGCTTACAGTTTATTTGACAGCTATTTGATTTCTGAAGTTTACATATCTTTCAGGAAACTCCAGGAGCCCATGGCAAGATATGACTTCCATTTATGACCCACAAAATTCCTACTGGTTATAATTAAAAACAGACATGGTCCCTTAATGTACTGCCCAGTGATATATTGACAATTTTTCAAATGTCAACAAGGTATCTTAAAAGAAATAGCAGTAATACTTGTAAAACTTTAGAATCCTACATAATTCTTCAAAGTTTCACAAAGTTAATAAACTGATATAATCAGATGAATTTGGAGGATTGAGTGTTTGTATTTGCTGGAGATGTTCAATTTCTTACCTTGCATATCAGAACCCCTCTTTTCTTTATTAAACACAAATGACAGGTAAAAAGGGATAAAAACAGGACTGCAAAAGTTGTTCCATTTTTCTACCTAGTGTGTTTATTAGTATCTAAGGCTACTGGTTTCTGCATTTTTCTTACCTCCCTAAGACGTTAACAAAATTTCTGACCTTTTCATATTTAACATGTTCTTCAACTTTAGCAGCATTTTTTACTCTCTACTACAGGGATGCCTTTGTGGCAAATTCATACTAAATCCAGCAGACAATTATTTCACTTTCATCATATTTCTTGTGGGTGTGCAACAACATCCCTATTTTGTCACTTCTGCTGAAAACATGAATGCCAGTATTCCCCTCTTTGAGGGTTAGTGGGAAGCCTGAGAGATTACAGCTTCACTTGCTATGTCTACCCCTGACAAGACACAAACTATGCTATTTAACACACAGAGCTCCAAGGTGAAGAAGAACCGGAAGATGCCAGTAGTGCATTTTATCTCCCCACACCTAAGAGGGAAGAGAAGTAGTTAGAACATACTCCTTCTATATTTTAAAAAGGTGGAAACAGAAAATACTTTGTAAAAACAGACAGGAGTTGTTTAAACTGTATATAACAAAGGGCCACAAAGCCTGTGTATGTAGTCTTTCTGCACAAAGATCAAGGCTAAGTAATATCTAGATCTCTAAGGAAAGCTGTTTGCCTTGTCACTCAGCCATGGCAGGTATTGGCAGATAATCTATTGATAAAGGATTTTAATAAATATATAGAGAAGCTTTATAATTTACCATCCATACAAATGGTTATGGGTCTTTGGAACTGTTCCTCTTCAACTGAATAAAATCTCACAATTTCTCATGTTCAATATCAACAAATGAAACAAAGGAACTTCAAGTCATGCTGTGGCTTACTATGGTAATGGATTAAAACCTGAAGGACTTCCTCTAGTGTAGGAAAGTAGGGTTTCCTTGCTTTGGCTACCAAATATTCTAAGCAATCTGTCTTCTCCCTCTTACACTGCTATCAAAATTGTTTGGATTTCTTTCCCAGTTTACCCTTTTTTTCTGCATCATTAAAGCTGCAGCAATAGAGAAGTGCAATCAAGGAAGAAAATCCTCAGTTACTTACAGAGCCTAACATCCCCAAATCTTTCTTTCATGACTGTATTTCTGTCCTTTAAGCACAGATTATTGCTTTATTTAACAAATGAAATCATGTTCCCATTCGCCTTAATTCTGCTGCTTCAGTGTCATTCTAATGTGACGTTTTTAGAGTCCATAAATCAAAATATGTTCAAGCATATGATCCATTTACCCACGTTTGTAAATGTGGCTACCATTTGACAAGTATATGTATGGTCTGCTTGCTGTTCTACTTGATTCTGATGTGAAACAAGGCAGTCATTAACAAGTTAGAAGTAAAACAACAAAAAAATCCAGTACAAAATAAAACGTCTACTTTAGCATACATAGCATTGCGTGTGGGATCAAGTGAAAAGTTTAAAGTGTTTTTAAAAAATACTATTAAAAATATAAAACACATTGATCTTTAGGATCTGAGTTTGGGTGATGCTGTGAGACCTACTTTCTCATAGTACTTGATCTCGTAGTCCAGAATTGCTCCATGGGGAAAGTCCGGCTCTTGCCAGGAGAGGGCAATGCTGTTTTGGGAAGCCCAGTCCTTCCTTACCATACCTATCAAGGTGGGTGCTGAAAGGGAAAAGGATAACTAAGGGTTAAAGACGAAGCACACGGTTTATCCTTTCAACCTACTGTCTGAGGACACCAACCCGAGGTGACTTTGAGTGACCTCCAGACAGCAAAGCATGACAGATGGCAATTCTCAGGGAAACCATATAACCTGGAATTAATGTCTCAAGCACACACTAGTAACTCCTTTGTTGAAGTGCAGAGCAGCTCCTGAAAAATGGCTGTATGCAAAAATACAGAAAGAAATGCCTGTGCTGGTCCCTACCACTGGCTGGGCACAACCAGGTGGCACTGCTGGCTCCGAGGGCATCTTGTCCAGAGCAGAACCACATTTCAGAGACAGTAAATTCTACATTCAGGTTAATCTTCACTTAATGGTATAATTCCAATGTGTACAATGTACATTCAAATTTACTCTTTGGGGTATTTCTGCGAGTTGGGCTGGCAGCAGCAGGGAATTCAGCCCTTTGGTGAGGTGTCTGTGTGCATGGAAGAGCCAGCTTGTCAGGGACTGAGCTGTGGGCAAACTGTGGGGGCAAAGGTGCCCCAAACCCACCTGCCATAATTGATGTTGCAGGTCTGCAGCAGCACAGTGAGTCGGAACTGCCTCCAGCAGCTTCTGAGATCCAACATGCCTGGAATGGATGCACCCAAGAGCCAAATTATCTCACTATGGGTTTAACCAATTTTAAGAAATAGTTTTTCTCCCCTTTTAGGACTGAAGATACAGAGTTATCTATGCAGTAACTTCAAAATGGTGAAAAATCGCATTCTAGAAAACGATCTTTGCTTATTTTATTAATCTGGTCAGGCATGTTAAAGGAGGTCTAATAATCTCCAGATGCTGATGTTGTTTTGACAGTATTGACATGCAGCTTTCCCAACTATTGCAGGAAAACCAGTCATGTTGTTCAACGGTCTTAAACACAACTGAGTAAGCTGAACAAACCAGTTACCATAACTGGCTCACAGCTTTCACTATATGTCTTTCCACTAAAAAATATCAGTTTATTACACCCCCTCCCCCATTCCTCTCTATTATGAATCTTACTTAACTTCTTGTAAGTTTCCATGGAGCATTCTCCTAAAAATAACACATTTTTATGACTTCTGGTTTTATCTTTTGAATGAAAGAGTCTCCCTAGAAATAAGAATCTGCTTCTAAGCACAAAATTTCACGCTTCAGTTTTCTTTCCTGTAAACATTTCAGGAAGTTTAAGAAATGAAAACAATAAATACATTCTAGAATGCAAACAAACGCTGAAGAAAACAAAACTGGTTGTTTGGCTTTGAAAAAAGGGAAACTCTACACACAGACATGCACATCTTTCTCTGTGATTATACACTATCTGAGAGAGAAAACAAACTTCCATCCACTGTCTCTCCTCCCTTTGGATAACTATTCTGTGGGATAATAGTCCAGTCCTCTCTGATGTGAAAAAAACCTCAACTCAACATGTAATACCAAATGAAAAATAACTACCAAAGTGCTAAGTGGACTACACAGAGCTTATACAGGAAACCGTTCTACCCTTGTACTTAATGCCATTTTAACCACAGGTCTGATGCGAGGGTATCAGAGAAAAAAAAAAGATTTCGTGCCATACTGAATAAAAGATTAACCCAGTTTTCAGGAAGTCCTTAAAAAGCATAATGTAAATAACCAAACAGAATAAAATACAAACAAATAAATGAAAAGAATTCATAGGATTTGGATCACAATGTGATCCCTGGGTACGTATAACTACTCCCTCAGCTGACATGAAATTTTTACTCTTGAAACTGAGGGTGAAGCTGAGCTCTTGTAGTATTTCTGTGGGGCAAAATCAGCTACTCCAAGCAAGATACAAAGAAAGATCTGTTTAAAGGAAATCAGGAGGTAGCAAACATGGATTTGTATTTGCTAAACACTGATCAAGGGCCTAGGAGGGCATTGCTCTCTTAAATTTGTTTACTTCTTGCTATTTTGAGTCATTCACTGGTATTGAGCTGTGATTTACAGGTGGGGCTGAGGGAGCTGTAGCAACCTTCCAGACACATCTGGTGCACCCTGTGTGCCTGCTCCCGGGTGACGGGTCTCAGCAGGAACACCTTCCCAGCACATTGTGACTTCATCTCACCGCATTTGGGGGTTCCCTGGTTGGACAACCCAAACCTTGTGAAGTGATTAAGATCGATTACAGAAAATATCAGGTTAAGCTGTAGATAAAAGGGTATTCTTGGCCCTCCTAGGCTTTTAAAGTACAGATCGCTGATATAACGTGTCTTCAAATTATGACCCAACCTCTATAAGCTTTTCATATGTACTCAAGACGGGGATTTTTCTTTGTGTTCTGACTTCCAAATGTATTCAGCAATTTCTGCATGCTTTCAGCCTGAGCTCACGGCAGTAACTCTTCCATTTGAGGAATCGCATGTCAAAGCACAGTCCTGGCACATCAGAAGGTCCTCTCAAAAGTTCAGTATAAGAAAGAACCCAAGTCTGCTTTCTGGGAAACAACTCAGTAGCAAATTAAGGCAAGTAAATTATTTTAGATCTCTCCTAAACCAGCTGTGCTTGACCTACACTTGAAACCAAACCCCCCCCCCCCCCCGGGAGGCTCACATCACACCTGTAGCACTGTGCCAGCACTGAATCCTCTGAACCAAAATGCAGAGATGTGCAGATAAGGCTGTGACTATGAGAAGCATTTGTATTTGTATTAGGGTACTGGTAAAAAAAAAAAAAAAAAGTGTACTTTTTAACAAAAAGACACAAAAGAACCACCACTGACCATTTCTTACCTGTGTAGAAGGATGCTCCTGCATTTGTCATACAGTATTCCAGCCAGAAATTTATTGTAGGAAGAAACAGATGAATAAAACCAAGTAATTAAAAGCTGCAGCCAGCTCACTTTCTATTTCTTTTGTTGCGAAGTGCTACTAAAGGCACTGCTTTCTATGGAGAAATTTCAGCCTCTTATAACTGTTGCTCACTAGAGCAGAAGTCAATTAGACCCTAAAGATCCTATCCATTTATTGCTAAAGCTCTTTTTAACCAGACAATTGTAAGATAGGTAAATCCTATTTTCCCATTTCTAAAGACTACTCTAATGTTCCTATGATGAATCAATGGGAAGTTCTTTTAATTAGTTGTTTCAAATCCAGTAGCTGCAGGAGAACTCTAATTTGGTTCCCAATGAAACCATTTGAAAAAAATAAATGCTTAGAAACTCAGCATGGCTTTTAATCACTTTAATGGTAGCATTTTCTTGCTGTTGGTCCTAGGCTGAAGGGTGGTTTCTGAGCTCAGCCCTGATCTGTGTTTTGCACTGAGGATTCTTTGCACCATCTGCTCTCTGTTTTCTTCTATACTGTTATAAATTTCTTGAATTACGAGTCATCTTCAATGAGGTGAGCTCCTCATTTAATTCAGTCTGAAAAGTTTCTTGGTCTTTTCAAATTTTTATTGAATAATGAAAGTTCATTCCTTATTTTATTATTTTATTATTATTTTATTATTTTATTATTTTATTTTATTCCTATTTTATTGTATTATATTCTAAATGTATTTGCCTTCTCTCTATCAGAAATCTTTTTTTCTCATACAGGACAGAAAATGTGCATTTTAAATGATGACTGGATTACAGAGTCTTTTCTGTAGAAACTTTCTCTTTTTCTAAAGACGACTTCCATTATCTCTAAGTGTCTGATTTCAAAATAGATGATCTCTAGGGCGTCTGAAGCTTTTTTTCTTTAGAGCATTTTCTAACTGTCTTATTTCTTTTTTCATACTGGTTAAAGTAGGCAAAGAACTGCCAGCATTTGTCCCCCTTTTCCAGGACTGAACAACTTTTATATGATGCCCATTCACGATGAAGAAGCTTCAGACCCAACAGCAGGTGACAACCAAAGCTCACCTGACATCTGCCTGTGCATGGAATACTCCCCCCCTCGTTACCTCATTTCAAATCTTATTTCTTTGCTGAAGAGAAACCAAAGATGTTTCTATACCTCTACCATTACCAATAATAATGTGAATTGCATAATTACAGGTTATTCTTTCCTTCAGACCTCTACCTGCTTCAAGGTTCAGGAAAGACCATACTCACCAAAATTTAGGGGTTTACCACATATTTTATGACAGTTGAGAGTGGAAGAGATATTAATGCTGTAAGGATTAATTGACTTGGGTTTCATGTTTGTGTTTGTTAGTCAGAAAACAAGACAAAACTTGTTTTCTTGTTCATTAGGAGGAAAGGACTTTTTGAAGCTTATATCACAGGTTAATGGCACAAATTAAACCACACAGTAAACTCTGCTTAACACTGTAGAAGTTATGGTTATCTAATAATTCCACACCCATTGAACAAAAATGTTAGGAGGTTAATGAAACAGAATAGAGACATACCAAGGTCCAATTTTCAAGTGGTTTTCTGGATGGTAAAAACACTCTTTGCAATTTTTCTATACCAGAAAATGCTATTGTATTTATACAGTGTTTCACCAGCCTAAGTTCTGTAACTATATTAGAATTCCCATACTATTGGATCCTGAGTATGATTTTATATTATACATAGAAATAAAAAGAAGACTGAGATTTTATTAACGATCCCACACTTGAAAAAGAATGTTATTTCAGGGCACAGCAAGAAAAATATTGATTTTATTTCTGATTCTAGAAAGTCTATTAGGAAGGTAATAAGCAGTAAAAAGATGCTTTCTCAGAGGAGACATTTTACTCCAGTAACAGAACTGGAAGTAATGAAGCAACATTTCCTGATCAGTGATTGTTCCTAATGCCACCCCTGACACATCTGATGGGTCAGCTGGCAAGGGTGTGGTTGTGCTGCCCATCATCCAGAGCACTCTTTGTTCCTGTTACATGATTATTAGTCCACCAGCAGAGATCAGTCCATCCTTTCTTTCTTTTGTGTTTGTTTGTTCATCTTTCTGTTGCTATCTTTGTAGGATAAGGGAAGACAGACTCTTTAATGAGCAGGCAATATGATAGGGATCCAGGAGGCCCATGTTTAGATTATTTTCTGGTTGTGCTCTAGAGATTTTCTTTAATCTTTCGACTGAGCTATCCTAACATACAATGTGAATGTCAGTAACTTCCATTATTTGCAATACATGGGCACTGTCTTGTCAGAAGTGTGGGCTTGTGAATATAAAATACTAAAAACTAAGCACAAGTTTACGTGGAAAAATCACAGAAATATGAACAGAAATTAAACTTTTATAAAATACCCCTGTTCATAACCCATCTTTCTGTATATTAAAGGTGTCCACATGGATGAAACATCTTTGGGTTTATGCTGAATTCAGTAAGAATTTCTTTTCTTACCATACAAGGTTGCTTTGAATTAGCACAATGACCGGATAAGATATTTGATTCTTCACATAATAGAGTCTCTTATCTGTTTAATCATTTCAGTGGTAACTCACAGTTACAATGCTTGGAGGGGAGACTATTAGTGGCACTAACCTTGGAGTTCAAAGTTGAGCATGGTGTTTCCCTGACAAGGCATTAGACCCAGCAAATTAACAAGTTTAGAGTGAAAAAAAAATGGTTTTAATTTCATTTTCTTACACTAGTTCCCTAAAGGTTCGCATTCAAAAGACAGCATAGTAGTACTTCTTTTGAAGCACTTCATCTACTGAAAATAGGCCTCCAGCAAGTTATAATTATCATGTCTCCCTCCATCCTAAATTCTCTCCCCCTTCAGATTTTCTTTGCTTGCTCAGAAATGGTGGAAGGAAGCCAACTGACCCAAATAACCTTGTCAAAAAATGGATTCTGCTACAGTGCTGTGGGCTAAAGGTC
Source organism: Lepidothrix coronata (assembly GCF_001604755.1). Taxonomy (NCBI): domain Eukaryota; kingdom Metazoa; phylum Chordata; class Aves; order Passeriformes; family Pipridae; genus Lepidothrix; species Lepidothrix coronata. Next base: position 292,328 of record NW_016690385.1, read on the forward strand.
ATGACAGATGCAACCCCCAAATTTCCTCCAGGGTAAATGTAGATTCATCAACCTAACCTTTTTCTTACTATGTTCCATAATGCAATTCTCTCTTCCTTGCTGCCTAATTTCTCTTTCATCTATTGTTGATCCTATCTAAGAAGACAGTAATTATTCATCCACACTATTTTGCAATACTACAGATTTTCTTTGACTTACAGAATGTGCTGCCATTCTTCATTTTGCAAGATTGAGACAGAAGCACTCCTAGATCTTTACTTCTTACAGGACCTACTCAGTTTCTGATTCTTCAAAGTGGATTTTAGTAGAAGATATTTAAAATAATTGTATAAAATATCAGCTGCCACTTAGTCTGTGTGAATGTTTTGCTCTCTCTGAAGTGCAAAACCCTCAGAGGTAAAAAGTATTGTGAGATACTTGACATAATTTATTACATAGTGAACAATTCAAAATATTTTAATTACAAGGTTTCTTCAAATAATAGCACTTTAAAAATCACATAAATGCTTTACATAAATGTATGTTTTAAGGAGTTACTTCATATGCTCTGTATTGCTGAAGGAAGAGGAATAAATTCAGTTCAAAAAAGCATAGTGGGCAAAAATAAAATGAGTTGCCTGTCACATAAATGGAAATAATGTCAAATCAACAGCCTCTGACAACCGATGGGATTTTGATCAGACTAAGCAGATTCTTGGCTCCATTACATTGCCTTTTATGGCTGGAGCAGCAGGAGACAATGAGTGGCTTAAAGATCTAACAGGTCACTGAGATTCCTGAGGGAACAGTTCTCCCAAAACCAGAGCTTCTCTCTCCTCGTTTGGCAAAAGACACCACTAAGGTTGTGTGGGATTGGTATTATCATCTCACACCAGGTTTCAATAACCTATGGGGCTGAATGGCACAGTAAGAACACAGTAACTGGGGAAAAAAAAGCCCTTCACTTCATTTGCTTCTGTCAGGAATTTTTTTCTGGATCAAGTAACAGGCTGTTTGATGGCACAGGGGAGGGTGTAAGAGGCAAGTCACTCCCCTTCCTACAACCTCTTATGACAGTTATAAACCCTGATGTGGCACCTACAGTGGGAGTAACAGAACACTATGTCCTTAAACATCAGATTTGCTGCTTTCACGAGCTCAAATGTTACGTGTTGTGCTGTTTACTGTTCCTCCTGGCTCAGACGTTGGGCAAGTCACCGAGTGCTGCTGTGCGTGCCCTCCTGGGGTACTGTTCCTGACATACAGGATTCCTCTAGGAAAGAAGGCAGAGTGGCTTACAAGGTTTCCTTTTTTAGGAAATCTATGCTAAAAGAGAAGGAGGAGGGAGAAATTAGTTTCTCAGCAGACTCAGATTGCTACTATAACGATGTTAATCAGCGTGAAGAAAGATGTGTTTCAGCCAACATAAGTTAAAAATATCATGCCAGCATTGGTAGGTGCCCTGTGAAATGGGGAAAACCTGTGGGGATACATTTTTCCAGAGAACTTTGTTTTCAGCCTCCTGATGTAACTTGGGAATTGCTACGAATTTATTTGAAATACAACTTGAGGTTAAGAAGGTGTCATTTATTGCAGCAAGGTGTCATTATGGAAACAGAGCTGTAACTAAGTCTCATTCAACAACAACCCCTCCAGGGTCAACTGGAACCAAATTGCTCTGCAGAACTTCCTGCTGCTAAATTGATTCAGGAGCTTGAAAATGAAATAAGCAGGTTAAAAAGCACTAGGAAATCTGCAATCTTTTCAGTCCATTAATTGCTACTCGTCCTGTGATGTAACAAAGGCAAACATAAAATGTACACTCATTTCAGCAAATCTTTCCTGCTCATGTTTATACCAAAATATGAGACTAGATCAGATTGTAAGTAATTTTTTGTCAAACAGTACTTTACAGGTCTGAAAGGGGTTTTTCTTTTACCAAGAAAATTATGAATATTTCATTTGAACATCTTCTGTGACCCTTCTGTAAAAGCTGCGTTTGTTGGCATGTGCAGAGAATGTCAGAGCTACTGTACTTCAACATTTTGAGTGAATATGTGTAAGTGCATGGAAAAACACTGGACTCTGACTTAAAACGTACATCCTCGAACAATTTCGACACAAATGTTGATTTTGACAAAGCATTTTATAAATCCTAGTGATGCTAAATAAATGTACCTTCATAAATTAATTCCTCCAGTGATGATACAAACAAAATTACGTAATATATTATATACTACCTAAATGCTAAAAAGATTCAGAAGGTTTAGTCTATCTCTGTTTTACTTAGGGTCAAGTATCTTTTAAATCTTTAATGTGTAAATGTACAGAAAAGCACACCCTTTAAAACTCTGGCATACAGACAAGAAACACTTCTAGAAGGCCAGTAAGTCAATGGTTTGTACTTGCTGCACATGAATCACTGAAAAGCACTGCTGCCGTGAAATGTATATTAGGTGCTTAATTTCTACTCCAGTAGGGTAGAATTTAACTTGAATCAAATAATTAAAAACCTTAGTTTTGGCAAGTGGTGTCAAATCCCTCTGTAGCTGGAAGATTTGATGCTGAACTTGTGCCAGTTAATCAAATGTATCCCCTAGTTTTAGCCAGAGCATTCAATACATGTTTCACTGCCATTAGCTCAGAAACTTATTAAAAAATCAACTCTGGAGCTTCTTTTAAAGGTGACCTCTAGAGCAAGGCAACAGCAATTTTAGAGATGTCAACATCCTAAATATAGTGGTGGGTTTTTTTTGTTGTTTTGTTTTGTTTTGGTTTGGTTTGGTTTTTTTTTCAGTTGGGTATATCTATATGATCCAACACAGTGCCACTGGATTAGCCAGTTAGCTGGAGTACTGAAACTGATACAGCTGCATTGGCTCAACCCCATTAACTCTTTGGAGAAGTTCTGAGTGTGCTGGAAATACAAAGGAAAGATATAAAGAACTGGAAAAGAACAGTTAATAGGACACTCGTGAGGTGAGATCAAGGAAAGATGTTGCACTCTGATTATGTGCAAGTAATAGCAGTCTAAAGATAAGTTGAAGTAATTACCTCCTACTTTCTGTGAATGGCAGAAGGAGAGAATTTATGAACAGAAGTAGCACGGTCAAGTCATCAGGAAACCATAGACAAAATACAGAGGTACAGGCTCTGAAGTCAATGATCATTTATGTCTTCTTTTACTTAGATCATGGGGATGTTTGCACAGCTCTGTGACTGAGGACAGGCTTTCAAGGTGATGGATGGAAGCAATGACACTTGGAGGCATCGGGGAAAATCAACCCTAAAAGCAAAGAGCCACCAGCCTCTAATTTCTGTTATGTCTAGGACCTGAGATTCAGAAGAGGTCATTGGCTCTTTCTGGACTACTGTACACATATTCTGAAAACATATCACACTCATATTAAATGCATTTGAAAGATAAATGTCTTTTTTGTGTTTTCTTCTTTCAAGAAGATTTAGTCGCTTTAATTCACAAACACAAAACTGCAGAGTTGAAAAACCACTGGGATCTAAAGAGTTTTCACCTTTCTGACTTGTATAAAAATTAAAACACCCAGAAAGATGAGCAGCCTAGAAATTGGATTATAGGCAGTAAAATATGTTTCAAAGGAAGGTTTGTGGGAGCCTGGGCAATTATGGAATAACCTTTCAAAAGGGAAGCTTCTTCAACTATTTGCTACTAGTTAGGTCATGCCCTGAAGCTTGTGGTTTAATAGTTACTAGGCATATCCATCCTCATGGGTAGGTAACCTTCTGACAGAGATTTATGTGAGAAAGAAACCTGAACATTCACACTTCCAGGTCAATGCATCTCTTAGCTTAAGGATCCTGTCTTTTATTTCCAAGAAATTAATTATCCTATGACTGCCCTCCTAGCAAGAGCCTCTGAATTCTCAGAACTCTTCCATTATGCCACTTAGGTGTTTCACTTTTTTCCTTGGCACTGCCTTACTCAGTTTTTGTGTTGAAGACAACATTCTGTGTGCTGAACTTTGCCGTTCTAGCTCTTTTCTAAGTCTGTTCCTCATCTCCTATCTCTATGCCAAAGCGACACAACAAAGGTGTTTCCTACAGGAAGAAAAAAAAAAAAAAAGCAGGAAGGTTTGAGGAGGAAAGCTGAGTACTGCTGTCCTTCACAAGCTCTTCTTGTCCAAGGAACAAAGTCTAGGTAACCTGCTGACACGTGCAGACTTTGCACTGGTCATTTTCTAAAGAGGACCATCAAAATTCTGTGGCCTCCAAAAACTTAGGAAGTTGACAGACATTGGTGCAAGAAACAGAGAAAACATGCCTTATTAACTAACATGCTACTGAACATACACAGCTTGATTCTGGGATAAGCTTTTATCTATCCCTAAAGAATCTCTTGCACTACAGAAATTTTACAGAGAGAAAACACCCAGCTATGCAGCTTCTGTAGGTGCTTGTAAGGACTGATGGCTCCTGTCCACACAGAACATTAGGGATGTGGAGCTGAGTGCTTTGGGGTCTCACTTTGAAGTGCCTGGTCCTCAGAATGACATTTAGAGTTAAATTATGCTCTGTGCCCAATCCCCTTTAACATTGTCAAAAGCAGAGGAGACCCAGAGCATGCACAAAAGCAGAACTTGAGAATGTAGACAACTTTCATTTTGACAGCTCATGTTAAACACCAGGGTCAGACACTAGTATTGCACTATTGCTTACAAACAATATTGTTACATTGGAATAAAGCACGAAATAATGATCTCATGAGCAAAATATTGTTCAGCCTCTTTTATCATTGAGTAAATCATAGAATCATGGAATCAGCTGGGTTGGAAGGGACCTCCGAGATCATCAAGTCCAACCCTTGATCCACTACCACCATGGGTACTAGGCCATGGCACTAAGTGCCACATCTAGTCTCAAATCTTCCTTTTTTGAATACTTTTTAAAATATTTAAAATAATTATCTCTGTCCAATATCACACTTTGTTTTGTGATTCAGTTGGGAGTCTGGAAAGAAAACCAGTGTGTACACACAGCATATTTAAAGTTCTTTGGCATACAAATAAACAAAATCAAACAGTAAGACCCCCTAATTTAGACCCATGTCTCAGTAATTGGCAATGATCTCTGTTTCTGTCTTCTTCACCTTACAATTTCTACAACAGGCAATCATCTCAAGTCCCTCTGTACTCAAACAGTACAAAATATGGTGAAACCTGGCCAAAAAAATCCCCATGAAAACACAGCAACTACTGAGGAAAGCTTTGATATAGGAAATCTCCTCCATGCATGTAGGAATTCCTTGAATGCCACCTGGAGGATACTAATCTAGCATGGCTACGAAAGGGTCCTGACAAATTGAAATTTAGTAGATCTTCTACTTCTTTACATATAAATATGTGTTATTCAGAGAGAAATATATATATATTATATACTGTTCAGAAAATGAGGGTTATTAAAATGTGATAAAAAAAAAAGTTTAAAAATGTTAACAAAATAAAATAATACAGATTAACTTTATAATATTTTTCTAGAAAATATTATTCTGTTTGCACAGAATAATTCTGTGCCAATAAACATATGGAAAATAATTAATGAAAAAATGGACTATTTTTGCACTGCAATTTTTTGTCCTAAAATATACCTGTTATCATTTTAAAGGTTCCCACATCCATAAGATTGATTTGCTGAGCCATCATGCTAGCCTTGCAATAAACCAGAATTTTCTATGTTTCATTAATGATCACGATCACAAATTAGTTGTAGTATTGACTTAGTTAGTCATGACATGGTTGGCAAGATATACTGTGATCAAGTTTGCAACTGCTTATGTTATTCAAGTTGATCTTCCCCTGAAATGTCCTTCCAAAAAATTTCACTTTGAATGCATAAAATCTTGAGGAAGACAGGAAATTTTGATAATTAATTCATTGGTTCTGGCTGACAAGAGAGGATTGAGCTGCTCTGAGAATGAACCCCTCTAACTGCTATAACTTTGAGTTTGTCAGTGTTTATTATCAATCCTCACTTGCTGGTCAGTTCCCATTATATTTACACCAGGGTATTCATCTACTCTCAGTTACTTTAGTCATCTAATTCCACGGGAACACCTAAAATTAGGAGTATTAGGACCGTGTATAAATAGTGTGAACAGAGAGGGCATCCAGACGGAGATACAGAGCACATAGCTTAGGTTACTGAACACCCTACACCTTCTTTGGTGTTCCACAAGTAACTCAGGCTCACAAACATTCCCCCAGGGGCTGTGGGATTTGTCTTTTAGTGCTGCTCGCCCAGAGACAGCTGAATTTCCTGTCCTCAAAAAAAAAAAAAAAACCTGCAACATTGACTTTTCAAACAGTGAAACAAGACCTTAGATAAAACAACAAAAGCCCATTTCACAGAGGAAATGTAGCAATTACATTTCTTCTAAAGCTTATAAAATGTCACGTCTTAAAAGTGTTATGACCTCAGTCTGTCTGGTCCACGTTCTGCATTTCTTCTCAGTGCCTAGACTGGAAAGACAGAGCTGAGGCACAAGGTTCATCTTGGGTTTTTTTGCAGAGATAGGAACGAGCAAGACAAATGTTGTTCTGCCCCCAGCTTGGGCCTGTTAATCGCAGAGTGCTTTCTCAAACATACCCTGAATCTCTGCTAATGCACCTCTTCAGCTGGAAGCATCTCCTGTACTGTGTGGTCCTAATTTGTCCCTCAAGCACTGTGGTCAGTGGAGCTGCACAATAGAACAGGGAAAGGAATGTAGTTATGATGTGTGCAATTGTATATTTAAAATATACTCTCTATGTCTATATTCATGCATGCATTTTATCTTTAAGCTATGTCTCCCACACAAGTATATCTACATACAAATAACTGCACTGACATAAAAGCTAATGAATTTTGCTCATAAAATTATACAAAGATGGAAAAGCCCATAAAACACTGAGTTCTCTTTCCTCAGCCAGTGAAAATGTCTCACCTTTAATCTACACTCACAAACCACCTTACTGGTTTTTTTTAAGAAAACAATCACTGTAAGCCTACTGTATCCTATAAAATTTGGTGTAATATATTTAAAACAATTCATTAAACACTTCATAATGCAATCTGCATCAGAACCTCCCATCAGGTATTCAGGTATAATCCTGCTACTACATTTATATGCCAAGTTCAAAGATGTTGCTTACTTCCTTTTAAAATAAGTAGAAATACAAGATGGTGCTTCAGATTCCAAGATAACAATAATCACTATTCCATGATGTTTTTCTAAGCTCACGATCCTGAATGCAAAAGTCATGCAAAACAGCTGATAGGAGACATTTATTAGCACTCTCAAGTAATTGGAACTTGCAAGGAAGACAATAGCTGGTATATTTCAGTGTTTAAACACGTTGATGAAATAATTAAGGAAATTTTATCTCTTTAAGAATGATTTCTAGACAGTTTATAATTCAGAATAATAATTTGTAAGATGCAATTGTTGTTATGATAAATATATAACTGAAATATTCAGCTCTCATAATTCTGTTTCAAGGGTCACATACAGACTGTTCTCAGTGTCTGAAACGTCCACATTGCAAATAATCAATTCACAAATTTAAAGCTTTATAAACTTGTTCTCTCATTAGTTAAAGAGTGAATGCAATAATTTTTCTCTCTGAATAACACATATTTCCATGTAAAGACCTGCCAAGTCCTGCAGTCTCTCATGCCACCACCTCTGCTGATGGGCAGCCTAGCAAGGCTGCAGTGCTTTAGTCACAGCTGACACTGAGTGCATGATAAGTTTTGTAAGCTTATCAGGTGAGGAAAAAAGGAGAACTAACTGTGAGGAACTGTGGAAGGACTTCATGAGATCAACTGACTGGATAATAAAATGGCAGATGAAATTCAGAAGACAGTGATGCATGTGGAAAAAGAAACCCTAAGTTCATAAGCAAAATGAGCTCTGACCTGACCATTCCCACCCACGAGCAAGGTTTTTGAGTTCTAATAAATAAATCTATGAAAATGCCAGCTCTGTGCTCAACTGTAATAAAAAAGATTAGATGAAAAGTTAGGGATTACAAAGGAAAAGAGAACCGTACAGATCTTCATAATGCCATGGCATATGTCCACATTTCAAACACATTTTGAATACTGTGTGTAAATTCGGTTCTCTCGCCTCAAAAATTGTCTGTCAGAACAGGAAACAGCTACAGCAGGTAGTTCATGAAAGTTGTGGGATGGCTTACACACAGGTAACTCCAGAAAAGATTTGGACTTTCCAAGCTGAAAAGGAGAATGCAATGGAAGATTGAAGCATGAATGATATGAGGAATGTAAGGAGTGATTGTTGCTTCTTGCAGCATAAAAACTGGACATATTGAGTGAAGTCAATTAAGTGATTCTTAACAAAAAGTGAAATTAAGCTGCTGAATTCCTTGCCAAGGGATGCCATAGATTCCTTTTTAAACATGTATTTAATAATAAATTGTTGAACTACCACTGGGCAAGGGTATCCCAAAAGTACAACCCAGAAACTGGGTGAGTACTCAGGAAATGCATCTTANTCAGCTCTAATCTTCAGTTTTTGGCTATAGACAGAGAGAGTAGATGAAGCCAGATGAATCAACGGTGTGATCCAATACAGCTGCTCTTTTCTATAATCAATAGGAACAGAAAATGAATGTAAGAGGAGAGCAGGGTTGCTGCATGTTTTTGTACTTAGTAGCTCCTTAGTAGTCCTTTTTCTTTATAGAGGATCTGGACAGTCTGTGGCACCACTGGTGTATCTCAGATGCATGAGATTCATTCATCATCGAGTCCACCTGCACATATTCAGCAACTGTTTTGTAAGGAGGGAGACAGTTTATCATAAACGGGCCAAGTGCTGACCATGCATGAAGTCACAGGAGTGAAATACAGAAGTAAACCTAAAATGTAGCACACTTTCAATTATTTGTTACCAGTGTTTTGGGATAGAGGATTTGTGAAGGTTGCAGGATGTGCATTGAGTAAAGGGAAATGCAGGAACAATGAGACTTCAAGACATAAAGACTACTGCAGCAGCAAAGGAGGAAAAGATCCTATGGAGGGAAGCACTGCAATGTAATGTCTACAGGGAGTTAGTTGTACCAAAAAAGGGGTAAGCTGAAACACCAGCCCATCCGTGAGTGGGTTATCCAAGAGACATCTGCATTGCCTGTGCATTTTTATAATCATGCAAAGTAGGTGCTGAAATTCATACGCCACCAGATTGATCTTTTTTCATAAGCCTCAGAGTGGCTGATATATTAATTTCTTTAAAGCATGAGCTATACTCCTGAACATGAATCTCTTGGTTTAAGAACTCAGCTCTAAGTGTCATTGCTATCAAAACAGCAACCATTTAATTCAGTAAAAATGGGACTGGATGAAAAAACTCACATGAAAAGATTTATTACTTAATAAAGTTTGCATAGCACATTTCTTCCAGATGTAATTCACAAAACCTTGGATGTTCATTGTCTGTATCCTGCAGTACATAACAGAGGGAATATCTAGTCCCCTTCCACAGGTCAAGAAACAACAAGTGAATTTTGGCTACTGATCAAAGTGAAAATATGTAGAGGTTGAAGCTGCCTCATCTGTGTCCTGGCAGAAAAGGGGCTGAGGCGTGTGGCATCTGAATCAGAGCCATGAGCTTGAGTCCTGCCCTGCCTGTGCACTGCAGGCCACCCACAGTGTCTTTAGCTGCAGGTGGAAAAGCATCCGCAGGCTGAGGGACAAGGGTGTCCCGTCAGGCTGTCACTCATGACGATGGCTGTCATTGCCCACAGACATTTATATGCTGTGCCCACACCACTCCAGTGGATCACCCTCTTAGGAACTGACTTTTTGTCTAAACTGCCCACAAAGCTCTACAGGGTTTGTTTTTAAGTCTGCCTGGCATGTGGACTTAAATATGCACAAAACCAGGCAGCTCCTGGGTGGCTGCATCACCTTTTTTTGTCACCACGTCCACATGTACATTTATTGCAGACTGGTTTTAGAAAGGAGAGATGTCTCAACACGTAAAAAAACGAAACCAAAACATCCCTTCTGCTCCCACATTTTCTATTCATGATTCCATTACTATCATGTAAGATAAAATAGAGAAAAACACAAACTTCTTTGGAAGTTTAAATTGTGTTTTACCATGGTGTGAAAACAGAGATATGCCAGATGGCTTCAGTCAAGTTTTATGATTTACTGAAAAGTTTTTAGACAGAGAACATGCATATTTTGAAGTTGAAGCACACTGCATTCTAGTGAAAGTCTGTATGTATTACTTAGAAGATGTGAAGCAACCACAGTGATATAAGAAAATAACACAAGATGAAAAACAGTCTTTTCACAAAAAAAAATAAACCTCTCCAGGTTTTTAGAGAGACCATTCTTGTGGTTCATGTTAAGAATATATTTTTACTTCTCTTTGCAGCACCATAGTACTTTCTTTTTCAGCTTTTTCTTTCATTTACAGAAGTTAATTTTTTATTATAAGCATATCTATCCCTAACACTTGTGGAAATTCATACCCATTACCCCTTGAAACATTTTTTCCTGAATAAATGATGAATTTAAAAAAAAAGAAAGATAAAAAAAACCCCTTTCTGTTTCTGAAAGCAATAACTTTCCAATACAAATGTATTTTGTATCGTTAAAATGATAATTTCAAAGGAAAAACTTTAACCATTTGGACTGTATTTACATCTGTAAGTTTTCTCACTTACATATTTAACTGTCGAAATGACAAAAGATTTAGATGCTAGTGAACACATAGGTTTATTCTGGAGCACACAGGCCTTTTGGGAGTATATATTTGAGACATAGGCAGAGTGCATTTTTGAAATATTTACAAAACCCTCCAATCCAAATAATGTACAAAATTGTACAGAATCCACACCCCACAGCGGTCAGGGCTGGCTGATGTCAGCCAGGCTGCTGAATGCAAATCAATCCCACAACTCCATGGGTTGGCTTCACCACAGGCAGTGCAAATGAGACATTTGAGGAGTGAGGGGAATTTTCAAAGTGAAACTAAAATAAGGAGGCAGAACAAATGTAGTTTTGCACAACTTACAACATGATAAAAGCTCTTAAGATATGAGAGAAGGAAAAAGTGGGATTGTGCGCCTGAATTCTTAGTCAATGAAATTATAAAGATTAAGGTCTTATCAGGCCCAAGACTTAGATTTACTGCATTTGGAAACACCAAAGTAAAGCGTAGACAAGATAAATACTGAAGATGACACCAGCAGCCAATAAAAGTACTTCAAAGTGCTCGATTATGATACATTATTTATGATCTAGCAAGAAAAGTACAGGTAGGAGGAAAAGGTCCCTTTCTCAAAGGCTTGAACATCAGAGATGAAGGATGAAAAACAGAAGGGAAAGTAAGAGGTGATTTTCTAAGTGAGGACATAAATTGTGTTTCCCTGTCACTTCTAGCAGGCTATCCCAGTGTTTAGAATATGTAACAAAATTAATAAAATTACTTGAAATTATCTGAGACCATCTGTATCCTAAATAATGCATAAGCAGTGCTGGTTACTGTTGGAATCATTTTAGAAACTAACTCAGTTTCAGAAACATTGCTGTCACAAGGATCAGCTGGATATTGGCCCTCTGCACGCTGCAGTGAAACTGCCTTTCAGTAGAATGGATTGGGACCATTCTTCTGGAAGATAGTTTGTAACAGATCCTTTTTTTAATACTTAAAATCTTCATGTTCTCCCACCACGATGAAGAAAATTATATGGACACAAAAATTTTGGTTTTATGCTGCAGTAAATATCAAGAACAAGAACAACAACAACAAAAATCCATCCTATAAATTAACAGTTTCAAGTTCATTAAACTACATTAAAACACAGCGAAGGGCAAGATATTTTAGAGGAATTGTTTTAATACAGTTCTTCACTGTACACTGCAGTGAGCAGAAATTCTCAGTTACTCAGTTACAGTTTTAGGTGGAATGGGGGGCTAGTGAAAAAAATGGGCTTTTCCAGAAAGGAAATGAGTATTTCTTTTGGGAGGGGAGTGGGATTTTTTGGGAGGAAAATGGGGATTTTTGGGAGGAAATGGGGTATTTTCTAGGGGGAAATGAGGTTTTCTGGGAGGGAAATGGAGGATCTGGGGAGGAAAATGGGGAGGTAGGGAAAAAAAAGTGGGATTTTCTGAGAGGGAAATTGGGGATTTGAGAAGGCAAATGGGAATTGTTCAGAGGGAAATTGGGATTAATGGGATTTTTGGGAGGCAAAAACCTAACCACTGTTGACAATATTCGTACCTTACTATCGTTATTCTGACAAAACAGGCACGTCCCTGTTGTCAAAATGGCAGTGCATGTTTGTTCATGTTTTGTAAAGGACTTTAAATTGCCTAGGATTGGGTGGTGGGGAGGGAAAGGACAGTTTGTTCTTCATGCCACCATCCAGGTGGCCTCTTAGCAGCAAGTTGGCTCAAGCAGCCATTCCAATCTCGAATTGTTTTGTGTGTGCTCATGTGCATGCTAAACAAACCCTGCCATTCTCCTCCAGCTCCGTCACCTAAGCATCTGTCAATCAACAAATTGCACTTTGGCGTGAACAAAAGGTTTAAGATGGACTCCTGCCACCCTCCCAGTCCCAAGCTAAGTAGCTGTGAACATATGCAGAGACTGTGCTGTTCGTTTTTAGGGCTTTACGATGGCACATTTAATTTTACTAAAAGTGCAGTTGATGGAAAGCGAGTTACAGATTGAATAGGCTGTACAGCAGATGTACAAGGTCATTCTGCAAGGACTACTCATTACTTCAAATTACCACCCTTGAGGAGAAACTGCAGTATATGCCAGGATGGAGCTCTTTCTGTGACACCTCATCTTTCAGGTTCATCCCAAAGGCCATCTTTGTTTTCCTTACCAATAATATTTCCCAATTAGAACCTGCTGCTTTAAGTTATGATGACTCAATTGCCATGTCTAATGGAATATGGGCAGTATGTTACTGCTGCTTCCACTCATTGCAGGAAAGGTGATTACTAGAAATTGCACACAATGTATTTGTATGTTCCCAGATCTCTGTTTCTGCCCCATTTGTCAGAGTGATGAAAGACAGATGCCTTGTTTAGTTTTAAATCACATTTGCGTTCCATTTTCATTTATCTTTTGCTTTCATTGCTCCTCGTTGAATTACAATCTGACAAAATTTGTCAAAAAACCCCATCATGTGCTCAACAGTTTATAGGGTTTGGCAGCGCTGGAATTTTCTTCTTATTATTTGTCTGTCCTGGCATTCAAACAGAGGCAAGTATGAGATGAAGGCAGTTAACTGGAGCACAACTTTGTTAATTCTTCTGGGAATCAGCAATATTTTATTGGAGATAGTTCCTGATCTTTTCTTTATTGACTGCTGCCTCTCAGAGAGCCACCACCACAACCTTTACACTTCTCAAGTGATTTCCCAGTGAGCTGGAAGGGAAGCATTGCCCTCCTTACATAGGAGAGATGTATGTTTGGGTGAGATGGAGTTCACCAGGCATTCATTAAGAAATGCTCGCTCCAAGAATGCTTCCAATTTCATTTAATGGCAAGTCAGAATTCCTGTGGAAGGAATATCTGCCTCAAGCAGAAGAAAGTGCCAACAGTGAGGAATTGCAGGCTCTGCAGGGCTGCCTTGCACCCATGGCAGTCTGCTCATGGAATTCCTACAGGGAGGAAGGGGTTCCATGTCCTGTCCATCCCTTCAGAGGATGTTTTCCTGACAGCCTCATACTCCCTTTCCAAATCCGGGGCCTCCTTCTGGGGAAAACTTGTAAAGCAAAGCCTCTCAGAGGCATTTCAGACAATTCTCTGCACAGCAAGAGTTTTTTGTTTAACAAATGTGTGCTGTGATGGGGTACAACAGCAAGAAATATTTTAACTGCTCACAGCCATAGAAACAATTCTTCAAACGAGAGTGTGAAAAAGTTTTTCCTATTTCTCTGAAGAAGAGTGAACATCATGTTGAACAGTAAATGTGAAAAGAGTTAAAGAAGACAAATGTGAAATCCCAGGAAATGTGAAAGGAAAAAAAACCCCAAATCTGAAATTCCAGGACTTGTTAAGATTTATATTTAGTAATACATTTAACTCATTTAATAATGAATACATTTTAACTAAACATTAATTTTTATAATTTGAAATAGTTATTAATATTTAATGAACTGTAAATACAAATATGTTTAATAAAAATATTAGCTATATTTAACTGTACTGGTCTAGAAAAATCTCAGAAAATAGGTACATTATGGCCCTTCATTGTGTATTTTTGTGCTAGAATTGGGTGTAAAGATGCTGATAAAGGAACAGAATAAATACCATATTTACATATAGAAAAACTACGACTCCTATTCATATCAACTTCCATCTACAGCCTCAAAACTGATAATCTACTAAATGCCATGGAATGAAAAAGATAAAGTTGAACTGGAGATCAGTAGCAATGTTGCTGTTTCCAAACTATCAGCAGAAAATATCAGCCATTTTGTCAGGGATAATTCAAGATAATTGATTCAAGTAGCTCTACTTTGAAATATCTTCACATAGTTTACAAACATGGTCATTAGTTGTCCCATAAAATTTGAAAAAATACAAGTTTTTTTACCTAAAAATGCAAAAGAGAACGTGTAAGAAAATGATTTACTGGGTACATTTAATAATGTAACTGACAACACTTATACTGAATGGTTGCAGTAATTACACAGAGCAGAGTAAACGTCTCTTGCTCATTTTCTTGTCTTCCTGTTTCTTCAAGATTTGGTATAAAATACATTTATTTATGAGTCAACACCTATAAATCTCACGATAAGGACTGTTTCCTACAATCTAAAGTGCTGAGATAACATGTTGATTTAACAAACTATTTTTCTTGGTGTGCTGTGTACATCACTGGGCTGACCCACCTTTACTAAATTCAAGTGCCGTGGGTACCCTTTAGGGGTATCAATCAGTCAGCAGATACACTCACTGGGGGTTTTATTGTTTTTTAAAATGTCACACAATGCACGGACCGAGTGGCTGCCAAAATTGATAAGAGCTCCTCAGTGCCGGACAAATTCAGCCTTGTTTTGTTTTTCTACCCACATTCTTTGTCATTGTTTATCTCTGACTTGCAACACCTAGTTTTTGTAGCTGACAAATACAATTTCTGATGCTTTTCTGAAAATACTAATTTCAGAGTGCCAAAGTGCTTCCTTTCCCCCTCCCCAACCTATCTACCATTTGAAAAACGTCCATTCCTGTGTCTCTCACAGCACCACTATGACTTTTGGCTTGTAAGAAGCACTCTGCTCAAGAAGTGGCTACAAACAGTAGTGAGGTAAATAACTGCAAGAAGAAACCATTTGAATGAGAAATATTTGGAATATATGAGCATTGTTAGGATTCCTGTCCATGGAAGACTTAAAATCGTTTAGTAAGACATAAAAACTTCTGCTTTGTTTTGTTTTGTTTTTCAGAGAGTGCTCCCCATGTACTCCACAAAAAGTATGTTAGATATCAGTACTGTAATTTAATTTAATTTTAATAGACAGACACTCTAAGTGCTACTAGTAAAGTAGCAGTTCTGCCATAAATCATAGAACCACAGAATGGTTTGGGCTGGGGGACCTTTAAAGGTATCTATTTCCTACCCAGGGACATGTTCCACTAGATTAGGTGAAATGCTATGGATGAAGGCAAAACACTTTTTGAAATGGTCCACTGGCATTGGAGTCAAACTGTGCTGATTGATCAGTCAGAACTAGAAGTACTGGCTCTTGTACTGCCCTGGTTTTCCACCTTGCTATGAGTTCAGTCTCAAATTCTGCTACCTGTAATCTTACAAAAGAAATAGAGCCACAACATTTTTATAAAGGGAAAACTCTACCACAGTGAATAAATTAGATATTATTTTTACTGGTTACTGATTAGTTTTCATAATGCTCTCAAGTTTCCACTTTGCTGTGTCAGTTCCACCTCATGAATACATCAATAGTTTATGAAAAAATAAATCGTGTTCTGGGTCTGACTTTGAATGGACTTACCTGCCATTTAGTTGTAGGAGTGGGATGGGAAAGGATTTTCTGGGTTTTTACTGAAAAACCTTTACTAACGCAATGGTACCACCAGCTACTGAATTGTTCATATTTTTTTTGCTTTGAAGTTGTATGCCCGTTATTCAGCCAGCCATAACTTTGTTTCCACTTTAACCCACAGAGTACTTAGAAGTTAGAGGATGCCATCAATTAATGGAACATTAGCACAGGTATTTCTATATGGATAATCATCAAATAAACATCTATGCAGCTTAACAAAACCTGATGCAACTATGAGTATAATGAAAGGTCTTTTTACAAAGACTGGAGAAACACATCACTCTCTACACTGGTGAAACCTCAAGGTCAGAAATGGAATAATCTCAGCAAAGGGCTGAATGTTAGGTCTACTGGAACCAGCAGTTCATAAAGTCTTGTATTTCAAATTTAGATTAACTTCTTTTACAGAATATTGAATTCTTATTTGCTTAGGGGCATCTCTATAATGTCGTAAGAATGTTAGTAGGAGTTAATAGAAGAAATTTTGAATTACCAGCACTGAAGAAGATTGGATCCTAGCAAGTGTATTGAATAATAAGATGGTGAGGACATAGGAATAGGATAAAGCTTTATGCAGCTACTCCCATGCCTAGGTAATGCTAAATACATAACAGACAAAGAACAGAGAAGCTTTTCAAAAATTAATTAATCAACCTTCATTCCACTGAGATATTACCTTCTTTCAAAATGTTTTATCTTGGTTCTTTCGACAGCTTCTGCTTGCAAAAATCATCACCTTAATTTCAACAACCCCACAGCACAAGTAAACCACACTGTTGCAAAAGATATTTCCCATACCCTGTTTATCATATTGCCTACATACATTCCACCAAGACATTTAAAACTCAGGATTGCTCTGCGTGAGACATATCTCTCCTCCCTCACAAACCCTGAAGGGAAAGTTTTCAAGTAATGTCAAGATAATGTCACCCATTAGGGAGTAACACACTGGGAAGGACAGTGAGGGATGAGAATTTCAGTAAAGGCTGAAGGTAACACACAGTAGCTAGTCTCATCTCCAGGTAGGGTAGGACAAACACGTGGTGTGTACTATAGGGAACTCTGATGTAAGGAGAGAGCAGATTAAACAAATTAATTCTGGCAGATGGAGAAAAGTCAGTAAAAAGAGATCAGAAAGTGAGTCGTATGGTCTGGAAATGAAAAGCACTTCCTGAATCAGATCTGTAGAGAGAAAAAATTTCCATGGGCCAGAGATCAGCCAGGGCCTGCTGCAACTGGAGCAGCACCAAGGCACAAATGGGTTTCCAGAGAAATGATCAGTCCTGAGCTTTGAGGCCTTTTCAGAAGCAGCTGCCACATGGTCTCCTGCCTGACAGTGGAGCAGGGCGACCACAAGGGTTGCTGGATAACATGGACCCGCAGCAATGGAAGAAAGTGAGAGAGCAACAGACAATTCCCTTAGGTTGTCCTGGGAACCAAACATCTTCTGATTCCAGTCCTGTGTCAGAATGAAATCCTAAACCTGGAGAGACCCTCTGTGATCTCCTGGTGGTCCAGCTCCTCCCTGTTGTCTGGCACACGACCTGCCCTGGTCAGTCACACAGTTTGGTGTGCAGCTTTGAGGGTTTGATGGGACTCTGAGGCAGTGAACAAATATAAGTTTTATTTTCAGCAGCCATTCAGCACTTCAAATGTGTGATGCACACCCATTAGAAGGACATTCAAGGCTGCACTGTGTTTTGGAAACCCTTTGGCTTTCAGACAAGTGTTGTATCTGGGGAGCAAACAGGAGTGAAGCGGAACCAGGAGTTGCACCAGCTATGTATCATCAAGTCCAAGTTCCTGGTGCTGCTTACATTTGTCTGTGCAGCTCACACAGTCACTTTCCATTCAGGTTCCCACTGCTCTTGTGCCCCATGCAACTCTAATTATTAGGTGCTGAATAAATGTCAAGAAATGCTATCGTTATTTCTGTAATATATCCTGCATCAGTATGTTCCATGATTGCTTTCTATTGCTTTCCTATCACAGAGTGTGATGTTGCATAAAGGTTTTTATCCCCAGAGAGCTTTTTCTCACGAAATGTGCTGAGATGCTGGAAATCTATCCCAAACACTGCTGCTATCTTTGACTTTGATACAATTAGCTGCTCAGTAAAAAGGCACATTGGAATACACTATGAAATAAAAAAATACACTCAATTCTGAGTTGATTCAGTGCTGAAGTGCTTGGCTGACTGTCTGAAAAACGATAAGTAGTAAACTCTTTCAAAGATTACTCTTTTCAAACAATAAAAAACCCCCCTACCTTAAACCTGACATTTCCAAAATGATGGATCTTGGATTGAATCACATGAAATGTCAAAATGAAGAGAAAAGGAAAAATCAATAGCTGTGCAGATGAAGCAGTGTGAGGTCAGTCATACTGCACTGCCAGTGCCAGGCCACCTATGTCTTTTTAATTGCAGTATTTTTGAAGTGTACAATACCTGAAAGACACTGGAGGTTAATTTTCAAGGCTGAACTCCTTCTTAGCAACAAAATTATTACACATCTTGTTTTTAGAGACTGGAGCAGAGGCATAATAAAACGGCACATTTCCAAAAAAGTTTCTTCTGCATTCTCGAGATTAGTTCACCAACATTATCCTCAGCATTTCACGTTACATGAATTTTCCTTTGAATTTGGTATATTTTTCCTACCAGGTAACTGAAATCTTTAATCAGAGGAGGAAAAAAAAGGCTTAGAAATCATCATTGCTTTTGAAACGTGTCCTGACCCAGCTGCCAAGCCTTTTTTGACAAATCCTAGTATTTTCCCATGAAATCCATAGTTGTGGCATAAGAATACTGGGCAGTACTACAGGGGCTCTCCCACTACCTAACCTTGGCATGTTCTGAAGAAGTGCATGCCCCCCATTCCCAGGGTGTGTGGGTAGCTGAAGGTGGGCACTGAAGCTGGCTGTCATAACAGAGATGCCCAAAAGCAGACAATATGAATATTCCCCATATTGTATTTCAGTGTGCATGGTTAAGAAGTAGATCTAGGGCATTTAACTTTCCTTCATATATTAAACGTTATTTTTTTTCTGAATTCATTTCTAAAATGGAACTTTTCATTATTTTTGACTAGTCTGGGTCTCAGCCATATTTATAGTGAGGTGACATGAGCTCGTGCCTTTTGCATTTGGTGCTCTGCATGTACAGAGGCAGCTTTCACCCCACCCTAGTGCAGTTTTATAGGTCCAGATACAACCTGGGTGATGATGTGATTGCCAACACACTGGGGAAGAGGGCTCAGGAGCTGGGATTGCCCATGGACTGGCCACAGGAACTTGCTGAATACTGACAGGTAATGAAGGAAAATCAAGTGGGAAACCCCCTGTTGTTCTAGGGAATATAATGATTTTTCTATTACCTATAATCACTGGTTTTATTTAGGTTTAAAAGCTTCTCAGTTAAAATATAGCCTAGACATCGAATATCAGCACAACTGTTTTTAATGCAGCACTACTTACACATCAAGGCAAAACAAAAGTATGGTGAAACTGGATTGCTCCTGGGTGATTCTTTAAGAGGTGACTGAGAATAGAGAATATTTTGCTTCTTTTCTAAAATTTTTTTTGTCTCATCAGTGGGGAAGAACGTTTAGTTATACAGAGAGAAAAAAAAGACATTTCAGAGCAAAGAGGTTTGAGCTGATATTAGAAACTAGATTTATAATGACTGATCTTAGAGACTAGTCTCTAAAGATTAATGGCATTAATTCATAATACCACATCTAAACCTCTCTAGTCCTTCTAGGACTGTATAAAATCATATTTTTTACAGCCTGAGCTGTTTTAGAGATTTAAGATGGAGAAAAAAATGGAGACTCAATCTATAAAATACAGTTAGTGCTAGTAAAAGAAAGCTGTCCGTGAAGCGTTCCTTTGAAGTTTTCCTATAATATTTCCTACAATATTTATTATCTTCTACTGCTGTTTAAAGAGAAAGTGAGGGGAAAGCCTTACTTTGAAGGATATGAGTACATTATGTAAAAAGCAGTTTTTCATTTTAAGACTTTTTTACAGCTAGAAAAAAGAATCAGCTAGCCTTTGAAATGAGATTTTTCACTCAACCACCCACTGTAGAACTAATGTAATTGTGGTGTTGAACTACACCAGCCTGTGTCAGTTCTCTCTGTAATTACTAAATGGACAAGAGCATTTCAGAGCATGACTGATGATCGTTGTTTCCCCAAATCTGGTAGCAATCTTACTTAACTGAATGTGGTCAATAAAGGCAAATAGGATAATACTTGTTTTTTTTTTGAACTGATGGTTACATAGGTTTTTCAAAGTCTCATCTTCTGCCAAGGCAATACCTTCAAAAACATGCCTTTGAAGAAGCTGGAGAAAAGCCCAGTTTCTCTTTCTGCCATTAGTCCATATACAGAAAAGCAAGTATGAGCTGCTTTATTCAAAAAAGCTTAAATTCAGTAATGTGACTGTGATCTATGACATCCATATGATAAAAACCTATGAAGACAGTGCAATGCAGAAGAAAATACATAATTTAGGTCCATGCTCTTTATTGTTTAGAGGGAATTCAGTCTTGAAAATTTACTGATGCCTAGAAATCACAAAGTGACCAAGGAGAGGGAATGTTGCTTTCTTCCAGAGAGCTCAGAAGAATCCCTTAAAATCACGTTATGCTTGCTTGCAAGATTTTTTTTCCTGTCAAAGACAGGAAACCCTCTTTATCCACCAAATCCTGATAAGAATGCTATAAAGAACACAGTATACGTTCTCCAAGCTGGTGTTAAAGGAAGTCAAGGAAAGGGGTCTCAGCCTTTTCCTTAACATTCCTGCTCCATGCAGCAGAGATCCCTCCCGGGAAAAAAACCCCAAATTGTTGCCCAACAGAAATGTGGGTAAATTTCTACTGGTGTTTATTTTTCTGATCCGTATAGGGAAAAAAACCTCAAACCATTAAAATGAGACAACATCCCTCTGCTGGTAACTATTTACTTTGTTCCCAAATGAAAACTAGTTAGTTAATTGTACCTGGGGACAAGCCATGAGAGAGAGATGTGTGAAAACTCAAAGTGTCAAAACAATTCCATGGACCCATGCCAAACTCACCAGCAATCCCAGAAAAGTGATGTTTTCAACAACCTCAGTTACAAGTTACTCTCCTGTACAGCCTTATAAAGGATACAGAGCTCCTATATTTACAGCATGAACAATTTTCAGGTATGGAGCTTACTGTAACTTGCAAGATTGTTTTTAGATTTACATCTGACTCATTTAGAAATCTTAACTTCCCCATTTAAACTCATTTACACTTGAGTTTGAAAGCAGAAAAACTTCAGAATTCTTGCTGCAAAAAACTATTTGTTCCTTTTTTGCTTATGGACTAGTATGTTTTGGGATCCTTTTAGTCCTGTAGTATAAGCATCCACCAGATGTTTGTGAAAAAATTTCTGTTTATGAGTCCATCCATTTTATTGCATATTTTAATATTTCATCACTGGACTGCAAAATCAAATTGCAAGTGCTATTTACATGAGACAAAACTGAAATGCAAGCAAAAAAGCTCATCCAAATAGGGTGGGTTTTTTTGTTTTATTATGAAAATATATGTTGCAGAGGCTTCCTACTTCCATCTAAATTTAAAGTACTGTTTATTGTTAGCTTAGGGTTTTAGAAAAAAAGACCTCCATGTTCTGCCATATATGTGCTTATCAGCATCTCCTCAGAAACTTCTAACCTGATGGTCAGTCCCAATCAAGCTGGACACGGAAACTGGGAATAATTTGGGACAGAAAGGACATTGGAGGGTATCTGGTCCAACTTTTGTTCAAAACAGGGCCCAAATAGATCAGTTTTTCAGGGCTTTCCCCAGTCAAGTTTTGAATATTTCCAAAGATAGGATAGAAGTCTTCAATGTGTCAAGTTTTCATGAGTATTAAGTATTTCAGCAGAGTAGAGAGCTTTTCTTAACCTCCTTCACTGAATCAAAGGCTGCTCTCAGGCCTTTTGGAACACCAGACAGTTCACATGGGAGTGTCTGAGACTCAAAACTACAGCACATGGGGCTTCACTGGTTTATTCTTTTCAAAACTAGAGGTTCTGCTGCAGGGCAAAACCACATAAAAACCTGAAAAAACTTTCTAAAATCTACATCACAGCCAGTTATACATCAGCACTAAAGCATCCCTTGAAGTGTGTATGCTAGATGGTTAATCTAATAAATGCACAGATAAATGATTAATTGATTGTGAATGAAATTAAACTACAGACTCATGTTTAATGAGCCAAAGTTTTCCATCACTGTATACACAGAAAGCAAGTTTCACAACACCTAAGCAATTCAAACTATGAGCTGTAGTCCTTCCATGTGATCTGGAGCTGGGCTCTTTGACCATGACTTGTTTATTCTATTTCTCAGTGGAAAGAAAAGTATTTAAACAATTTGGATTATCAGAAATCTTAGTCTCAGTAAGAAAATTAACTGATCTAAAGGCCCATTTGTCTTCAGAGCTTCCATTCAACCATGTTTAATTCAGTCTTAAAATTTGCCAGGTGCACGACAGCCCAGTTGAATAAGTGAATTAAGCCCTGCTAAAACTCTCATTCAAGAAATCACAAATCACCTCTCTGGAAAAAGAGGCTGACTAAGGATCCTGCAGTTCTGTAAAAAACAGATGCAAATCTTTTATGCAGCACTGCTGGGCTTTGGTGTAATCTGTGGTCACTGATAAAGGTAAGTTTTTTGCACTAACTTTTATCTCCAAATGTGCTGGTTATGAGCAACTCAGTAATCATCAGTTACCATCTTCAATGGAAAGCAAAATTTGGAGCTGAGTAAAACCAGTTCTAGAGGCTTTAATTAAAAAAGAAGGGGGGAAAAAATGGGGGGAAAGAAAAGAAAAAAGAGAAAAAGATAGCTAACACACCTAAGATGCCACCTGACTGGGGACAATTTGACTTGATGTCTTCATTAACAATTTAGACAACGGATGGAATAAACTCTCAGAAAATTTGTGGTCAGTACCAAATCTGTGGGAGTGCTTGATACACTGGAGGGGAAAGAGCTCCTGAACACTGGGATGGCTCAGGAGAGATGTTATTGCTGACTGTAAGTACCAAACAGGATGGTTTAGAGATGAAGCCAGATTCTTCTTGGAGGTGAACAGTGAATGAACAAGAAATGATGGTTGCAGCACATTCCATTTTCATTAGATATAAAGAAATATTTTTTCCATCATTTAAATGGTCAAATAGTGCAATGGGTTGTCCAGAGAGAATGTGGAGAATTCTTGGAGAAACTCAAAACTCAAATGTAAAACAACCTGAGCAACCTGACCTTATTAGACATGTTTTGATTTGGGCTTGAATCAGATGATCCATAGATACCTAATCTGACCTAAATTATTCTATTATTATATTAAGAGTTATGATAAAACATAAAACATTGGTAATGTTATACATGTATTGCTATCATGGGTAATCACACATTAAATTATGTTTCAAAGGTGAGATTGCAGAGTAAAGCGTTCAAAATTTAGAACAGTTTAAAATTATGGCTGGCCATCAACCAATTAAAGGCTATGCATTTAAATCATGATACCATTCCTAATTACCTACATGAATCCATAATTCCACCACCTCAGTTACTGAATGGGACAAATCATATTCAGAGGATGGGAAACAATTTGATTTCTTATCTTGAACCAACATGGTCCCAGATCATATTTGCTGTGGCTCTAAAAAGCCATGTTCCCACTACAGGAACCTGTAAATGTAATATCATAATATAGTGTCGAAATTCTCTTTGTGAGATGAATTAGTCTAACTTTCTACATTTAACAAAAAAAAGAAAAAGGCAATGACTTAAAACTCACATTATTTGAAATATGTGTATGTTTTTTCACTATGCCCTTGGCATAGTAAAATCTAGATTGTGGTAGGGTGCACTGTAAGTGTCCATTGCACAATGCAGCAGAAAAAAAATCATAACCCATGAGTTTATGCCATACTAAACCACATATCACTCATTCTTCTTAGCTTCTGAAAACGCCAGCTCAACACCAGAGCCTTATTTCGTTTCTTAATTCATTCTTGACAAAACTGGTGGACTTAAACTAGGAACATTGGATATTGGGAATTACAACAGAATACCCTGCTTTTACATACTCACTTGCACGCCTTAATAACCCCCTTCCTTTGTTAACACAGACACAGACACAGCATTCAGAAGCACTGATCTAATAAAAGACGCCCAAACAGAAATTCAGCCACGGCACGTATTATTCTCTGATGATTTAGCTACTGTGTGTGAAAGGAGCTTTTGGGCTAAAAAGCATGAAATGCTGACACACCACATGCTGAGATGAAAGAGGAAAAGCGGGGAAACTCCAGACAAAGAGAAAATTAGCAGAAGACAACAAGCAGAGAAAGCACACAGCAGTGGGTCCAGCTGAGGGGGAGGGTGTGGAGAAGGTGCACTGGCTGGTTTGAAAAAAGAGGCTTGCAGGCATCTGAAGATAGAAGTTTTTTTATCAGTTGAAAACTACAAGATGAAAAGGATAAACCCTGCTATTTTGATGGCGTGTCAGAATAGGACCTAGATTAAAAAAGCACTTAAACATTTCTTTTGCTTCAAGTATTAAACAAAGATTAAGACTGCATAATTCAAGATAGCAAAACGTATTCTTCAGATAGTACAAGTCCCAGAGATAGAAAAAAATGGTTTGCAAGTCAAAGAGGATATGGCCCTACATGTATCTCACCTTTGCATGGCATTTGATATGCATTTAATTAAGAGCACCTTTTGAATGAGAAGATTGCATCAAGAAAATGGTTCACAGAAATCAGAGATATCTCAAAGTACACATCATGGTAGTAAAAAGATGGGGATTTTCCTTTCTTTTTTTAATTTAAAATTTGCTTCAGTTAGTGACATTCACTCTGCAACAGCTCAATGAAAATCTTACACAAAATGTTAGCAAATGCCACTGCACTGCCTGTAGAGAATAAGGGGCTTATTGACATACCAGCTTCCAGCATAAAATGTCATGATTGCAGTATTGACTAACAGCATATCAAAATAAACATCTGAAAGTTGAGGTAATGCTTGAAGACAATCATCCTGCACTTAAATAACCAGAAAAAGCCCCCATATCTACCTCCTGAAGCATTTAAAGGCATAAACTAGAAATTCTGTTCAAGTGGTTGAGGCATAGCATAAAAACTCTATCAGTTTAGACTTCTGTCTTAGGCAATTTAGCTCTTGCCATTTTGCTCATTATTTTTGCTCTGTGCATTCAGTAAGTGTCATTCTGTGGGCATGGCAGCAAAGAGTATTTTGACTTTTGCTTAATCAGAACTACTCGAGAAATTGTCTTGGGAACAGCTTTAACAGTGAAGCAATATATAAAACAATAACTTGCCTCTGCTACTGATTACTAAAACAGCACTGAAATGTTTATAAAAGTAAAGGCCATTCATCACCAGCAAAATCCACCCTATTTGCCTTATTTGTGTTGTCCATGACAGAGGAAAAAAATAAACAAGCTACATTATAATAAATGTCATAAGCCTTTCAAAGTACACCAATGCTTTTGCTTTGTCAGGCTACCCACTGACATCAGTATTGGAGTTTGTCAGGAATAAATTTGTTCAGTAGAATAAAAATCCTGAACAGGAATAGTGGGTTTGGCCAGAGCCTTTCACAGTAAAATTCCTTTACAGAAGTTCCTTCCTGTAGTTAATCTGATATCTTCGTCCATTTTATTACTCAAGTAAAAGGAAATATGGGCGTTATTGCAGCCTTATTTATCAGGTTTTATTTCTTTAAGGCAACACTAAAGTAGCAGTTCAATCCATGTTGCACACATATATGTGACTACTTTCTGTTCTCTGTTTCTAGGTTAATGCAAAGTGGGCTTTTTTTTATTTTATTTTTTTTATTACTGAAGTCCTAAAATGCATATATATTATAGAAAATACTCGTTAGTTGTTAACTGTTTTAAATACTTTTTAACATGTACTTTATAGAGTCTTAATACTACCTGCTACACTAAAAGCTTTCAGTGCAGCCTTAGTTGCTGGAGAGGGGGAAGGGAGCCTGTTGCAGGGTCAGATTTTAAACAGGTTTCTTGAGGTTTGTGGTGTCACTGCAAGTGAAATCTCACTTGTCTCATGCCTCTGTGCCTTGGCTTTTCTATTGATCTGTAGACCTGAGACAAGCACAGTTTGCAATACAAAAATTCAGAAGTAAATGAAGACTAACCAGTGGATAACAGGGGCCGTACCAACCACGCCGCACTCGCTGTGTGTGCCTTCTCTGGGGAGCTGGGCAGAAAACACAGCACAAAATCTTCTTTTTGGATCTACAGGTCTAGAAACAGACTCTGACAATTTTAAAACTAAATAATTGAAGTCTGTGTCTCAAAGTGTGGTTTACAGGTGTTTTTTTTTCCTTTGGAGCTCATGCTGTCCCCTAAATAAACAGCTTTTTGTAAGTGCTGGGGCACTCAGAGGTACCTGTATATTTATGCAGGTTAAATATGGGCAGATTTTCATGCAGACTGCAAAAACAGGAGCTCATGTCAGCCCCAGTTCTGTCTCTTGCCTATAAAAACATATTATTCAAGGTCAAGTAACATAGAATTGCTCATCTGGTCGTGACACACTAAAGCTGCAGCCCAGTAGTCCTCATCTTTTATAAAGTAGAAAATTTTTTCTTCACACAGGCTGGTCCATAACCCACAGCACCTTTTAAAATGGCATGAATAACTTCACACAAAGTAATAACTTTTAATGGTATCAGACATGCTCTGGGATTGGCACCACACAAATCTTTCTTTGTGGACTGGCCTGGTCTTTGCTTGTTGTGCCACTCTACATTCCTACTGGAGCATACAGATGAAACACTGCTCACTTTAGTTGCTGCAGCACTGTGAATATGTCCAAATTTTCAAAGATCATTTGCTGTCTTTTATGGTAGATATCTTTTATGGCAGATATAGGCACACTGAGCTGGGTCAAACAGTCAAATATGAATTAAATTACTTTTTTTCTCCTGGCATCACCAGCTAACCCAGTTTTAATCTGAATAGAGATAACAGCAATTATTCAGATACTATGCTGAAGAAACATGAAATGCTAATTCATTTTTTTTTTTCCAATGAGAGCAGCATCACTTTTTCATTGCCTAAAAGAATACTCTCCATCAAAGTTAGTGCAAGGACAAGGCTCTTTTAGTTGGAATTTAATCTTAATTCAACTTAAATACTTCCTTGTAAAGGATTACAGGAAACAAACCTGTTTACATATGAACTGAAAATGAAATGGGAAAGGTAGAATATCAAATCAGACTAAATCCTATCAGAATGTATGCTCCTTTACATCCTTGAAACAGATAGAGACCATAAATTGATATGACAAGGAGGAAAATTCAAAAAGTCTATTTTTTTCCTATCGTAAATATGTTTTTGTATTTACATGGTACAGTTTCACCTGATAAAAAAACCTGAGCCTATGAAAACAGAAGATTTGTTCTGGAGGAGATTCCAAGTACTTTCAAACCGTGGATTTACATTTTTTCTCTCCTGGGGAGGAGCTTCTGTTCAACAATTTCCTGACTTTGCCTGGGTCTGATGGTAGGGCTGACTTTTAATGCTCAAAGGGAAACTGCAAATCAGCTCCTGCTACAGAGGGTGAAAATTAACCAGCGACAGTGAGAAAAGCAAACTCTGGTTACATGGCAAGCTGCTGCCTTACGAAAACTAATAAATAAACCTCACACCTGCCGCATATTAGGAATTATTCCTGCAAGCTAAACATTTTGTCAGCAGGGAACTCAGGTGCCCAGAGAAACCCTCTGCACCCTCAGCTGGCTCCCTGCTTGTATCTCCAAGGGTGGAAATTCTACTTGTCTGGGCAACCTGTGCCAGACCTTGGTCAGACTCACAGGGACAAAAGTGCTCTGTAATGTTCAGACAGCACCTCCTGTGTTTCAGTGTGTGCCCATCAACTCTTGTCCTGTCCCTGGGCACCACTGAAAAGAGCCTGGCTCAGTCTTCTTTGCATCCTCCCTTCAGGTATTTTAAATCTGCATTTATTTTTCATCCTACAGAACAGCATATCTTAACTTAGCAAATGCAGATAATAATTTAAGCATCATTATACTGCATCCTGAGGAGAACAGAGTACTAAATGAGAGCCAAAATGAGTTCTGATGACTCATTTGGCCCCCACTCATTTCCCAAATGTGTTTTTAAAGCCTCACATTTTAGTTCACAAAAGAGAAATAAGTTCAAACGGCAACACGATTAAACTTGAAAGAATTTTGCTTGCAAGAAATCTATTTCATTAATATGAATAGAAAAGAAGCAGGGACATGGATTTTGAACTAAAATACTAATAAAGGAGAAGTATAGGTTAACTGGAAAGTAAACACAGGGAGAGGAAAATTCTATCTCCATTACAAGCTGCAGCTCAATTAATTCCATCAGTATTGCCCACGTAAAACAGAACAAAACTGGCTGGTGTGCAATTCTGAAGCAAGGTACCACTGCCTTTCTTTCCTCCCATCCAGAAACTGGCGTTGGGAAGGAAAAGACAGAATTAATTACATAAACAAATAGGATGCCTATGATCTGTTCACTGAACACCCACAAATAATTCACATGTGTGGCTTTCATTTATATTTTATTCTGAGTAACTTGGTGACACTGATCACAAAACATATTTATTTCCTTGGATTGTTACAGAAATTAAATCTCATGCAGTGTGGGATCACTAAGTGATTATGAATACTGATACTGCCCTTTACTGGGTCAGTATGACTTAGTGTGTCCTTTTCACAACTAGCGCTAAAAGTGAAACGTTTTTCTTCACTTGTAATAATGATAAGAAGCTGTCTACCTAAGTCACCTCCCAAGAGGAATTATTAAAGAATTAGCTGTTTAACTCCCTGTGGGGTTGTTCTATCTCAGAAAAATTACTTTTTCTTTGAAAAATTAGTCAGCAAATGCAGTAAATATTTCACAATAATGTCAGCTACTGTGGAATAATTTCTTGTGCAATACCCATTTAGATAATTTCCCAATGCAGACAAGCTATTAGATGTTCTTCCCTTCAGGAGTATGAGGACACATCTTGCTTCTCTCCCGAACCTTCCTGAGTCACTCACAAGGAAATCTGAAGAAGCTTGTAACTGAATAACCCTCATAGCAAGGGATGGAATAAATGCCATGGATCTCCCTGGACCATTTGCTTTCAGGGGCTTTGTAACCTGCTGCTTTCACAGAGGTCAAAAGCAAAGCTTAGGGAAAAGGATACTTCAAGAAGGCAAACATTTACTCAGTTTTAAGTAAAAGGTGCCAGCTGTGTTGTGTGGGCCCTTTACTCCCTACTAGCTGTGTTCTCTTTTTTTTCTAATTATTTTTAAATTATAGTCAGTGTTGGGTACAACCTTCAAGGCAGATGTTTATTTTGAATATTTATGTAACTTGCATTTTGTGAGGGAGGAGAGGAAGGAAGCTGCTCCTTAAGCCTTGCAGGGAGTTGCTTTTTGTCCTGTCACTTCTTTCCTTCCTGTGAACTGCTCATTTGTTGCTTCACCTGAGAAGGATTTGTCAACTTGAAGAGTTTCTTGCAATGCCAACTCTCTGAGCTCTCTGAAGTACATCATTATCCGTGGCAGCGTTTTGCAAGAGCTTGTTTACTGCACATTAACTGGCAGATTCTTTCAAATGTTCTGCACTTCTCATTGCTTTGCCAGCTCAAAAGACAGCATGCATCCCCTTAACTCTGATCATGCCCTGACACTTCACCAGATTTGGGAACAACAAGGAGCTGTTGCCCAGCGCTGATTATTTAGTTGGCCAGATGATACATCAAAAGGAATTCAGCACAGGAGAGACACCAGCTGGGGTCTTGGCAAACAAAGGGAAATTTTCCCAGCCTTAGTTTTCTGCAAAGATTATAAACAGTCAGACCTGAAATGTAGGATAATTTGAGCCTAAATAGAAGGAGAGAGCATGCTGCTTTCTGTACTTAAAAAGGTACAGGTTATTACTGTTATTTTTCTATTACAGGAGCAGATCCTCTGCACTTACTTGGTAAAGAGGACCGTGGAAATTTGTAACACATAGACACAGGGCCATAGTAAGCATTTAAAGTAACAATTGTTTTGAATCACAGATTTCCTTGAGCCGAGTCTAAATGAACATGTGTATAAAATTTAATGGAAATATAACATTTAATATTCAAAGAGTTCTGACTTCTGGACTAATGATTATATAATATTATCAGCATCCCGCTGTGTGAGGCTTTTAATTCATATAATTAAAAGATTACTCTAGCAAAACTTCAAGTAGGAAATGCATTCATATAAAAGCAACTAAAATAAAATTATAAATATGGATAAGTTTATATATCTTCCCTCAGCAGTTTTGTAAAATTTACATGTTTCAGGCACATCTTCATAATGCTGGAAAATCAAATGCAAGAGGTTTTCCCAGTGGTGGCTGTAATGACAGACCTAAGCCTACTGGCTAATGTAAAGTGCACATGAAACCTCTCACCAACAAAATGCATCCCCCTTCTTCCTCATTATTCTCAGCCTACAGTAAGTCCCTTACCATCTCCCCTCATCTTCCTCCTTCTTTTTCACCATTTACACCTCCACACCATTTTCATTTTTCTCCCAAAACACATCAATCTGTCATGTTCCATTCATGATGCACACGCATTCATCTTGCATAATGATAACATTACAAAAATTTCAGAGGTGGAGAAGAAAACCTACTGGCTAAAGATTGCTCTGAGAAGATAACATCAGCCTAAATTATATTTTGGATTTCTTCAGCCAGCACAAGGTCTGGGAAGCACAGCAACCTCCTGTGTGCTCATAGATTCCCCTGGGAAATAGAGCTTGTCCTGTGATGTCCTGAACAGCAAGAGAAGGGTTTCACAGGTCTAATTCTACATCCTGTGCCAATTGTCAGTATTTTTCTGTGGATCTCACAGTCTTTTAGAATCCGTGTTTCCTATGTTTTTGAAGGGATGCAATGATCACCACCTACACGGAGAGAAAGGGAAAGGAGAGCAAGATGAGATCTATCCAAGCACTCTGAGACTACAGTCTCCTGATTTTGCTCTACAGTGAGATGTCAGTGTGGTAATGATCCCTCATTGCCCTTCAGCTGCTGAGTCAGAGGAGCTCTGAGGAGCCTTGTGGTCCCAGAAAAAAGTCAGGCTTGTGGTAATAGCCTCCATTTTTAGTCGCTAGACTGTACTCTGTTAACTCTGTTACACTGCTGCTGTATTTCAGTGCTATTCAGTTGTATTTTCACCCATTTTATGTGATGTCCATAAAGGCACTTAACAAACCAGTGTCTCTAGAACTGAGGCTCCACTCTGAGTGGTGAACACCGGTACTTCCTATTCTGCAGTGAGATTTTTATCCACTAAGTGAATTCAGAGTGTTTCACTTCTCTTCAAACCTCCTCTCACCTCTTTGGACACACAGCTGAAATGCAAACTTGCTCATGAGGCTGGACTAACAACCACTGTCCTCAGAGGAAATATACTCCTGAGCAGGAACAGTGGGAGGGGGAAGCTTGTCTTCATGGAAGTAATCAGAATATTTTTTCACAGGTAGAGTTAATTTCTATGCAATTTAAATGGAATACGAAAAACTATTCATATCAAATCTGACTAGAGGCACCAGAAACTTACCAACAGATCTACAGTTCTGTGAAAACCTTTACCTTTCTTGTCAAAGTCTGCCTGGTCCAGTGCACTGGAAGTCTTCAGCAAAATGTCCTGTTGATGCAGTTCTTCATCCTCCCTCTAAACAGGGGTTTCTTTGCTATTCAACCTTTTCTTCATTTTAAATGTCTCTTCTAGCTGCCTTTTCTATGCCAGACTTCCCCAAGGTCCTCACTACTAGAAAGTTTCTTAGTAACTATATTTTCATTTGCCACTTTCTAGCCTCAAACTATTTTGAATAATTGTTCAGAGCAGACCTGTCTGTTGAAGACACACAAACATTACAATTTTTTCTGTTCGCAATGAGAAAGTTACTCTTCCTAACAGCTATGGTGGAAATTTTACAGTTTAAGAGTCCATCCACCTTAAAGGATAGGACTGGCTTAAAAAGCCTTCTACTTATAACTGCTTTTTAAAAGTCATAAAATGCACTTTTCTCATAAGCCAACTTCAAATTATTCCCTTTCTATCCAATGCTCACAGATATTAAGGTCAGATATAATTTTTCAAAACCCTCTGAATTTGTCGAGACTTATATTTGTCCAGGCCTACATATTGCTTGATGGTGATGACAGTAGCACATTTTATAATGAACAGTGAGATAGAACTTAATTCTTTTCAGAATCTGAAATACAAATTTTTTGATCTGATAGGAACATGATTTTTTCGAACTAGGTTTTTCTCCACTGATTTTAGTGAGAGTTCAGCAGAAGGAACAGTACAGTATTACCACTTTAAAATTAATATAGTTTAATTTTGAATCCAGTAGAAATTATGAGATGTTTTCATAAAAATAACTCAGTAGTGATCTTTTAATCTTTTGTTCTGCTTTTAGTACTTACATGTTCAATGTAAGTACTTACTATGTCAAAAATGAACAATCATTTGCAAGACAGGTGCCACTTTAATAATGGCTTAAAATTATGGAATAAAATAGCACGAAAATTGCAAAGAACATGAAAATACACGCATTGAATTTTGAGCAATTTTTAAAATTGCTTGGTCTTAGTGAATTTTTTCTCCTCCCTAAGTCAAACATTAGACAGCATATACACTAGAAGGAAAAGATGGGCTTAATGACACTGAGGCAGTCTGGGGTTGGGATGTTTAGTCCCCAGTGCGGCTCAAAACAACCACAGAAGCTGTTCAGGCTCAAATCCCCTGTGCCTACTCAGTGTGTCTGTCCAGCCAGGGAACAGCGCGGTCACAGGGCTTCCAGGAGGAAGCACCTTAATAAAAAGGAGATTCCCAGAGGAGTTGTTCTGTTTCCACCATACTGCAACAAAAGGGAGAAAAGGAATGAGAGTAATCAGCCAGACCATATTTATATCTGACAGAGAGGTGCCACCTGTCTTGGTCATTCAAGTTATAAACCCTACAACAAAGTCAACCAAGATGTCACTTCTGAGGGCCTTAATGAAAGTTTGTTGCTAACAAACATTCTGCTTTGGTTACACGAGCTGAGGATGCTCTGAACTATAACACCATGATCCACCCAGGATCCTGCTCCATGCTGTCACTCCTAAAAAAATCTGTTTACTCTGCACTTCTCAGCATCAGTTTGTTTGAATGGAAGCATGGACGGCTTGGAGAAATATGTAGGACTTCACAGAGCCTTTATCAGGTATCTGTAATATTTATTTTTAAGAATGGCATATTAGTGAGGCTGTTCCTTGAGGAGATATTGAGTCTTATTCAGTATTGCAATGTATCTTCTGTAAGTACTTTCATTCATGCAGTATGAGAGCTAAAAGATATCAGCTCAGAATAACAGTATTTTCCTTTCTCTTTTCAAAACCATACACGTCTACAGAAGATAAAAAGTAGCAAAGGATCACACCCTAATTTCCATGTGTTTTATTGCTACTTTTCCTTCTGGCTGAAACCAAGCGTAGCCGTAAGTACAGACCCCATCAATTGAGAATATCCAGCAACAACATTAGAGATGGATTAAACTACCCAAAATGACATTTTTAGCAACTCCATCTTATACTCAGAAATAAGTGGTAGCAGTAAGACTGTTTCAAGAGTACATATTCCTGTCTTAAATTTGTGTTCTTCCTTCAGCATTAAATTAAAAACTTCTTAATTCATACAGTTCAAAACTTCTTAATTGTGGCTACCACTTAGAAGGCTGACAGGTCATGAAAACTTTTACTGTCTCATCGAAGATTAAGCAATCAATTGTGGTAATTCTGATAATTGTGCTATACCACATCAGTCACACGTGGTTTTTTTCTGAAAATCCTTTTGATAAGATGCTGAATTAGGGTTTTTTACCATCAGCTTTTCTCTTCTCTTCTCTCTACAGCAATAACCCTCTGGCTATTATCTTGTCATATGAGGGCAGTAAGAATCCGAATAAGATACGTCTATAACAAATTCAGATACTGAAGAAATGTCTTTCTGATTACTCAGTAGTTACTACTCTAATCAGTGCTGAATCAATGCTAAAGTTACTACGTGCTGTTTCTTACAACTGAGGTACATATCCAAGCTTCTGATCATCGAGAGTTGCTCAGTTCACATAAATATTTTCTGTTAGTATTATTCAAAATGCATTTAATTTGAGAATGTATGTTATTCTCACTGCTGCTGTTCTCTATCTCCTTTATTTTCTAAAAATAGTTACGGGATAGGTCCTACCAGGGCCTTGCTGCATTAACTTTGATTTGCTTTAGGATCTTTCTCATGAGATCCCCATTGTTAAGTGTAATAGTATTACTTCTCAGTATTGAGAGCAAACCTGTGTTTTCTGGTTGTCTCATTTGTGTATGGACAGTACATGGTGGTGCTGAATGAGCACACAGAAGGGACACATCTTTTTCTATTCATGCATATTCTTTAAAATCACTGTTCCTCTGGCAATCTCCCAATGTACTTCTCCCTTTTACTACTTTCTTAGCTTCTGATTTTGTAACTCTACTTTATAACTGTGCATGTGACATTGATACACTCTGAGGAGCCAGGTTATGAAAAATTAAGCTCTGAATTACTGAATTATGAATATGGAAAATGGCTCTTTCTCTCTCCTGAAAGGCAGTAAACAAATTAGCCCACAATACCTCATAATTTTGTGGTATTCCCTCGTGTCAGCTGCACAAACATTTCCAATCTCTGTCTGCATTATTAAGTTTTCTTTCTTAACTTCCATTTTAATTGAGAAAAAGTTTCCATAAAACCCTGTTATTTCTCAAAGAGGATGGAAGCAGAAATTGCAACTTATGGAATATTCCCCTTTTTCCTCTGTGGAGGGGATTATGTACTACTGCTCATTTCAGTTTTCTACTAGCATAACTTTTTACATGAAAAACATCCTCAAAGGTCTGGAGCTCCTAACACTACCCCAACCTGATAGCATCTTAATGTGCTCTTGTAATGGATTCTGGAACAGGTGGCTCATAAATTAACCAGAGATGTGCGATCTATTATTGACTGGCATCATTCCAACCACAGAGCTCTCCAATGACAGCTTGTTTCACGTAAATTTTATTGTATTGAAGGTTCCATTTGTTACCAAGAGACTTCCTTATAAACGGAAAGAAAATGCAAATAGTATTTGCTACTTTACACAGAATAATGCTTAAGAAAAAGCAAGAAAGCAATAGTTTCCTCTAAGCCTTTCATACTGTAGGATGTTAACTAGCAAAGAAAATATGGTAAGAACACAGTACCTTGGTATCCAAACAGATAAAAATAGCATATAAAAGGTTGTTGGTGCTTTTCCACAGTGCTACACTGAGCAACTGTGAAGCAGATTATGAACTTCTGCTCTAGCAGAGCTCTCAATTGCTACAAATTTATCTTAATTTTGCCACAGATTACTGAGCACATTTTAATTTACCTCTTACCCTGAGCCAAATGTCCTCTTTCTTACAGAACCCTCATCCCTAAACAAGGAGAGCAAAAGCATCTCTGCTAAGTCCATGCTGTCCTTCCTACTACCTGCCTACTTATTTTCTCATGGTACGAAGCCATGAGAGAATATTATTAGGGAAGTTATTCTGGAAAAAGAGATTCTTATTCATGAGACAGCCAAACTCTCTCCCTCCAATTCCTACACCACCTCAAAGGATATTTTCTCACAGAAATTCCTGCAGGTAGGGCATGGAACAGGTCACAGTAGCTGTGCGTGTCCAAATCATGCACAAGGACAGAACCACAGAGCCTGAGTCTGACATATCAGATTTAAAAGGAGTACAGGACTTAGAAAACGTGCACTAAGAAAAGCTGCATATTTTCATAAGTAGCAGAAAATCGAGTCTTCACTTGAAAGTGATAGTAAAAATGATTTAATTTGCCTGGAGAGAAAATTATTTAGAAATCAGCATTTCAAGCTTGCATTGCATTTCTCATATATTTTCAGTTTGGATGGTTTTACCTACTGTGATTTTCATATTCATACGTCAATTTTCTAACTTTAATGTCAAAGGAGACAAGGGGATTGACACTTTTTTCCTGTAATACAGCTGAGTAAATACATTCTTCTGAATTTATGATTTCTTTTTTTAATTCTTTCTACCTAACAATCTTGTCCCCATAAATCTGATGGACAGTGCACTAAAACCAATTCAAATATTTCCATAGATAGACCTATCTTGTCTTTTACTCATTATTTTTTTTACATATAATTCTATCATCTAATTCTGGATTGGGAAAAATATTACTTCTGCTATGAATTGTAGTTATTGATTCTGTATTTCTCTGCCTTTACTCACTGATGTTTATATGCTGATCCCCTTTTAAGAGCTATTTTTTGTTTCACAACAAATACAGCAGTTGAAGCATAATATTTAGGCATTTATAGAATAGGTAGTTGTTTATAGAGAGAACAAAACAGTCTACTTCTTTCTTTCTTGTAATCACCTGTAAGCATACATGGAGAAGAAATATATTGATATTTATGATACTTAAAAAGTTGTGCATGAGCTTTGAAATATTATTTCAAAATTAAATAAAGAATAAAAATCAAGCACTTTTAGCATGCATTCTGCAATATCAGGCATTTCTGTGGCAGAACCTCTGAGAGTCTTTTGTAGCCCTTGTCAGTGTTACAGATACTCGTCTTGGGATATTCTGTGCGTGAGAGTTTGTCAGTTTGATGTTCAACAGCAACTTTTCCTCTCATCTGCTGTCAGTCACAGGACAGCTAACACTGATATCCATGGGATAAACCACTGCCAGCCCTGATAACACAATGATTGACATCAAGAACAGTCAACTGCAGCCCAACAACCACTCTGTTGGAGCTGAGGAAGTTTTCTATATTTTCCATTTGCTCTGGTATTTACCTCATATGGAGACAGAAATGATGACAAAAGCCTTGCTGTTGTCACTCGTCCTCTTTCTGTACCACGTCCCTGGGAGGCTCACTGAGGAATTAAGGTTAGGTGGCTACTGGAAGAACAGTTTGGTCACAAGAAGGAAACCATCTAGTGACATTTTCACTCCAGTGTAGTGCTACACTGGAAACCTCAGAGAAACCTCAACCTGTCAAATAAACCCTTTGGAGTTTCACTAAACAAGGATCTTCACAGCACAAAGTTTAAAAAAACAATGGAAAAAAAGAAAATCCAACGTCAGGAATGAAATTTGCCATAAAAAAGCCATTAAATAACATAAGGAATGCTCTAAGGTAGTACAAATAAAATAAGGAATGCTGAAATGTAGCACATTTATTCTTACAGATATTTTATAGTTAACGAGTGCTTTTGTTCTGTTGGAACAGGAAACTTCGTTTTCCAGAGATCGGTTTTTCTCCTTTGAGTTCTTTTTTATCTGCCTCGCTGCTGCCATTACTTTTTTTACTTCTGCTCAGTGTGCATAGAAATTGGATAATCAATATGATTCTTTATGATTTTTTCTTTATAAAGAAGAGTAAAGGCCAGCAAAACGGGCTTTGTTGAGGAATACATTCTTCACATTCCAACAAAGTGCAAAAATAAAAGCCAGCTAATGGTTTGTACGTATGGAACCTGTAAGGAAACACCAATAAATCATGAGTGAGGTTCCTGTGGCCTAAAGGAAGCCAGCTACCTATATAAGAGAGAGATAACTTCCATGTTAAAACAGTAATACATGGAGTGAAGCACCTACTTCCTAATTAGCACTCAAAAGTTTTAAATCTTGTGTCAGCATATCCTTTTCTGTCCACATTTGGGAAAATATCTCTGCAGTGACAGTTACCCAGAAAACACTATAGGATAGAGCATTTAAAATAAGAGCAACAAAACAGTCAGAACCTCTTCTGTTCTCCCTCATCAGAGTTATTGCCTTTGGGATGGATTACAGTGCTCCTCACACCAATGCACCTTCCCCCCACAGCACAGAGCCTATGCCAGGGAAGCACAAGAAGTCCTGGGAAATTATGTTTGGCCCAAGACATCTCAGCTCTCTGAAAACCAGTTTCACTTTCTGCCTAACACAAAGTTTCTCCTCTCTCAGATTGATACTGTCCATAGGATGCTGCCTGAGCAGGCTCAGGGCCCTGGCAGGCAAAGGAGTTTTGCACGGGCAGACAGGGCTCCCTTGAGCCCTCATAAACAAATAATGTAGAGAAAACTTCAGCCAGTCTTTTTCATTTTCCTGACTTCCCTCACATCTTTTGTTACTCTTCTGAATTTGGTTATATTCTAATTATGGCTTATTTTTGCATTAAGCTAAGATGTAGTACATTCCCTGTTATATTCCTGTAATTTGTTTCCTGGGTGGCAATAACAAGCCAGGTATTAATAATTATAAACTTACTATTGAGGCATTAATGCTGCCAGTTTCACTGATGTTTAGAAATGATTTTGATGTGTGCATTTAGGTTTATTCTACAGAATTCCTGATAGTGTTACCTCATTTTTTGTTTTACATAGCTGAAATTAATTTTAAAGCTTCAATTTCATTAAGGCATTTCAAATGAACTTTTGTGGATTTAATTCCAGCTTAGAAATTGCACCTTTTTTTGTGACTTCTAGCTCTTTCCATACTTATAAAATCTACTATAAGAAGCCTTTCTGTCAGGAAAGTACAATACCAAATATTTTCCAACAAATATTTTGATGTAATGATGTCATTATTTTACAGTTATACAAACAGTATGATTTACTAACCAGACTTTGTAAGCTCTTTATCCCAAGGACGTTGTTTCTATTTCATTTTCGTTTTTTTACTCAAAGGACACAAAGCAAAGCTAAAATAGTTATTTTGTCAATTAGATTCAATTATTCTGCTGTTCTTCTCCATCATTTGTCCTTTTGAGCTAAGAAATACAGACCTTACCCACCATCTTTCCACAATGAAATGTCTCAAAAATAAAGTCAGGGTAAATGGTGGGTTGGTAACAGCCTTAGTGGCTCGTACAGATTCATTTGTTGGCTTTCCCTTTCCCCTTTTTATAATTCTTTAATTACTTGCTTGTCTCATCTTTCAGACTGTAGATGGTGGAACCTGCTATTTACCAAGGACTCTCTTCATTTGCTGCTGTTGTGCCTCATGTGTAGGAACTTTAATTCTCATTCTGAGCCGCTGGATGCTAAGAATAAGAGTAGATATTCACAACTATGGTATAAAACACTTGGCGAATCTATTATTGCCACATTTATCAGGTTGACATTTAAATTGTCTTGGTACAGTATCATCAGAAAATTCCTAACTGCAAACAGTACAGATGAAAATGCAGAAAACAGTACAGAATATATGTAAATAGTTAAAATCACAGGATGAAGTAAAAATGTTTGCATTATTCTTATGCAAGGGAAGAATTTCTTGTTCTGGAAACTATTTACAGAAAAATCAAATAGTGATAGACTACTTGTCTTATGACTTGACAAATCACTTATAAAATAAAGTAATTTTGAACTTTTCCACTCTTCTTCTTGTCACTGCAAAGTACCTGTGGCAGTTTGAGCCACATTAGAAATCCAAAATCCAATTTCCAGGCTTCCCCCCACCCCTTCCCACAATTTATCCCAACACCGGAGAGAAACTTTCAGACCAGAGGCTTCTATAGAGGAAGGGGGAAGTATATACATTTATTTACACAAATAAATATACTGTACAAACTAAAAGCAACTATATATATATATATATCTATTTACATTTTTGTCAGTCCTTTTAAGTCCCTCCCTTTAACTTTAGTCCAGGAAGAGCTTTTCAAGGCTGCTGGGCAACCAGTCTCTCTCTCGTGGGAGTGTTCTGGGCCCGAACGTTCCCCCCTCACCAAGCTCCAGCTACTTGTGGAAGTTTTTCCTCCTCACGTAGTCCAAGAAGATAGCTTTGAGTCCTTTCTTCTCGGTCTGTGTCATTTCTGCTGTATGATCTCTCTTTCTTAGTCTCATACCTCGGTTCGTAGGCTGCTGTAGTGTAGCTTATCAACGTTGGGTCCTGGAATGTTGATTCCTCCTCCGGGTTTTCGGCTGTCCTCCATTTAGATCACGGCCGAGACATCCTCCGGGCCTTTTCTCTTCAGTCCGTCTCTGATTTTGCGTGGGATTCCTTTCCCGAGCACTGAGCTGATTTGTTATCAGCCCGTCCGCTTGGCTCTGCTTTAATGCTGAGCCTTAAAATCCACCCCCCACCAGCCTAAATGCAGTGTGTGGGGGAAAAGCCCCGTAGCCTTGGCCACCGGCAGAGTTCGGTCCAGTTCGGGTCCCAGGTGTCCCGCAGCTGCAGGGTGGGGGAAGAGGACCTACCTCAGGTGCTGTGAAATCTCTTCCTTCACAGCACACACTCCAAATGCTGCCTCTTTACTCTGGCCTAGGCAGAGTTGGTGGGGCCGCAGGGCTCCCCTCTTCCCCCCGGGGGAAAAAGTTGCCCAGCCACCCCCTGGCCTTCAACACCTACACACAGCAGACACCAACAGCAAAACACTAAGGCTGCCAACAGCTTCTGGTGCTGTGGTATATGATTTTTCAGCAGAAGCGAACAACATGAGTGGTGATCGGTTTTCCAGGGAACACTGCCCTGGCACCCAATTGCCTCTGAGCCCCTCGAACTCTCAAGGGGGCCCAATCTTAACCCATGACAGTACCCTACCACCATGGGCTGTTTCTACCCCACTGTGAGGAACTGGCATCTCAGGCAGCTGTGTTCCTTTTATGGTGTGTATCAGCACTCAAAAAAAAAAAAAAAGAGAAGAGCCATCAAAATAAATTAAAAAAGTACCAACAAAAAACTAGCCTTTTCAGCAGATCATGTAGATGTGTCCCAATAGAATAGAATTAAAAAGTTCAAAATTAAAAAGAAATAATCAAAGGAAGAGGAATAAGGCATCGTAGGTAAAGAGGTGATGAAGGAGTTAGAAAAGTGGAAATAAAAAATGCTTAAATAAGCAAGAAAACAACCAAAAAGCAGAGCCCTGCTGTTTAGGCAAAAGGCTGGGCAAAATGGTCTTACAGCTTTATGGAGAATTTTATGTTTCACTGTATCACCCTGCAGTAGTTTCCATTACATGTGCAGACACCCCTTTAATTGTCTGGGTTCAAATTCTTCCAGACAAAGGCAAGACATTCCCAACAAACTGTCTCCAGCTTTGGAAGTCACAAACACCTTCAGTTTCCAAAGGCCTAAAGCTTTATATGGAATTTTTATGACAGTGAGCAGATTCCTGGCTAAACCTCTGAGAATCATAAATGTTATGACTCTTGTTTTTTTAATGTTTACTGTAAATAATAGAGGGCAAAGCAAAGATCTTTATAGAACAAAGGAATATTTATCTTTCTAGAATGAAAGTCTAAAGTTTTGTTTCTGGGACAGTGAGGATTTTGTAGTGTTTTCTAACAACAGCTATGTGTCCACACAGCTGCCATGAGCTTCCAAATGGACCTAAAACCCCTCTGAAATTACTACAGACAGGAGTAACTGGTTGCTGCTTTCTTCCTAAATATTCCTGCAGCAAGTTGCAGAACTTAATCCCTGAGAGAGTGAAAATCCTCCATATAATTATCAAGTTAATGACGAGTTGGATTTCTTTTTTTTTTTTTCACTTTTAACAGTTTTATGTGGCCATATGAAATAATAGCAATTGAATTCCATCTCTCATAAATTGTCACTTGCTAAGGGTAAATGCTTAACCAACTACATCTCGAACAGGCTGGATATAGAAACAAGAAGAAGATTTTTAAAGCAAATAAATAATTTGAAAGGGATAAAATCTATCTAAATTCTATGATATTGATAATTTTCAGAAAAAAATGAATTACTGGATTAAGGGGATAAGTGGTTTGATCTGGTATAGCACATTTTCCACACCACATTGAAAAAAAGGTAAAAATTATAATCATTATTGTTACAACTATTATTATAGTTGTAGTTTTTACATTGTAGTTTTTACATTGTAGTTTTATTGTATTGTTACCATGATTATTATCATCATAGCCAGTTATCTCCACTGTCAATCAGGAAGGTCCTTGAAGTCAAGAAGTTTGGAACTTTCAGAAGAGGCATGATTATAAATACAATTATCTTTGTACAGCATATTTACTGCCATGAGATATTTGCTTTTTTAAATCCTATATACATAGTACATTTATCAGGAGAAATTTCCAGAATGAAATAAAGGTTTCTTCATTTCTCAGTATAGACATGACCTAAAGCCACAGAAAACTGTAAAAAACCCAGAAATTCTGTGACCCAACTTCAAGGCAAGCAAAAGGCAAAAACCTCTCTGACTTCAGCAGTGACTGGAACCATAAAGTTTTATTGTATGTTCTTAGTTATGTTTTTCTTTTCTGTATTTCCAAAACCATTTCCAAATTTAGTCTTTGAGAATCAATCAATCATGTTGTATCTTTTGCTTAGTTAATGACTGACACTAAAAGATTTCATAATTGGTAAAAATGTGAACCCTTTATTAGGGAATGATGCAAAATCTCTGTAAACAAAGCACCATGACAGGCTATAGCTTTGGCTAATGTTGCATTAGTTTATTTTAACAGCAAATACATCCAGCAATTTATTTATCAAACTGAATTCTGAGTCCCTGGTATTGACATTTGACAATCATGGCTACAGAACACACAGCTTCTCAGTCCTGCCATTTTAAAGAACTGCAATTTTAAACAGACCCTCCATCATATTCTAACACCTAATTATCTTGTCTAAGTGGTTTTGCCAGGCAAGAAAGATAAACGACTAGTATGAAGCATAGTGAAGTTAAAAAGTTCAAAAAGTGACTGCATTTGGAGAAAAAATAAAGCTTTGTCTCCTACATGCGTGCTTAAGTTAAATCTATGGTTTAGAATTTTATTTAATACTCAATTAGTACAATTTTTTTCAATATTCATTATGGCCAGTGAGATGAAAATTCAATTAGTCACACGGCTTTGCTCAGGAAACTTAAGCTGTGATGAGCTGGGAAATCATGAAAAACCATGAAAATATTGTAGTTTCCACAGGTAGAAACTTTGAAGGCTTTCCATATTTACTTGGGCTGAGACCTATTCTGAACTTGCATATCCTCTCAAAATGATGGGTTTTATTGTTTATTATTTAAAGTTTGACTATTTTTTGATTTCTATATCCTATTTCCTATAACTACACACTTCTAAAATCTTCTGTGGTTCAAACAGTTCACTGTTCGTTTGCTGCTTTTCTCAGCTCACAGCTCCCTGCTTTTTGTCCCTGCCCATGGCAGGGGGTTTGGAACTAGAGGATCTTTAAGACCCCTTCCAACCCAAGCCATTCTCTGATTCTGTGATGATTTTCCAAAGTGTGTAACGTGGATCTGTTATAGCCCTTTAGAAAACAATATGTAAGCATAAAAAGCCTAAAGGAAATCGATTGTGCCCTCTATTGCTTTATGGAAAAACTGAGCTGGTATATAAGAGGGAGAAAGCTTGTACCTAAAATTTCCTCTACCAGCACATTTGTCTTGAATCAATCATGTTTCAGAGCTCATTTCTGACCAGTTATGTTGCAAATGTCAATAGAAGTACATGTCTCCAGTCATACATTCCATCTCTCAAACTTCAGTGCTTTCCCCTTTAGGCACACAGGACCTTAATTAAATACACTCCACTGG
Organism: Lepidothrix coronata; assembly: GCF_001604755.1. Lineage (NCBI taxonomy): Eukaryota > Metazoa > Chordata > Aves > Passeriformes > Pipridae > Lepidothrix > Lepidothrix coronata. Next base: position 336,123 of record NW_016690385.1, read on the forward strand.
AAGTGATGAAGCCCAAACAATCACAGTGCTTTATTAGCCAGAGAGCTGATAATTTAAAATTTACAATAAAGATGTATTTTCTTCATCTTTTTTATATGGTCTCCAATTGCAAGAAACACTCAACAGCAAACTGTGTAATTGAACTCCAGGCTTGAATATCATATTTTACTGAAAACAGAAAAAACATTTCTTAGGACAGGAAATGTTTCAAATATCTGACATTTTTTCAAATATCTCTAGAATTATTTAAGCTTGGAAGCAAATACATCTTTGAAATATCTCACTGCAGATGTGAACACAAAGTCTAAAGCACTGTGGCTAAATTACATTCCCAGTATCCCAGCATCACTCAAACACTCTGCTGAGGTCCAAGCAGAGAGCAGTTACATGACAGCCTGTCACTGGGGATTTTATGCTGCACTAGCATGCAACAGATGAGCTATTAGGAAGAAATTATTCACTTTGAGGGTGGTGAGGCAGTGGAACAGGTTGCCCAGGGAAACTGTGGATGCCCCATCCCTGTAAGTGTCCAAGGCCAGGTTGGATGGGGCTCTGAACAACATGGTCTAGTGGAAGGTGTCCCTGTCCATGGCAGGGGTGTTGAGATTGGATGATCTTGAAGGTCCTTTCCAACCCAAACCATTCTGTCATTCTGTGATTTTTGTGCATGCTCAGGTCACAGACAGAAGCACTTAAGGCAACACTTGCATTTAAGGGTAGCCTGAACAGCTCATTCGATGGTCTAGAAAGTGTTCATTCGAAAAATGACACGCAAATATTGTTTGCCCCACTTCCAAACACAGTGGCAAAGGGACAGGAACACTGTCTGCAGGAGAGACCCAGAGCTGCTGCTTTATGACCAGAAGGAAGGACTTCTCACCATCCCTGCAAACCAAAAACCCCGAAGACACTGGTGAGAGGATGACCGGTGAGGAGGCTCTCACCAGTTTTGAGGGAGCAGAAGAGAGATAAAACCTCCATCTCCTTGCGTGGGCACCAGCAGCACCAGCAGATTCCATTGTTTGTCCAGCACCTCATTTCATCCCAGAGCTCTGAAGGCATCCTTCAGAAGGCACACACACAACCACCTCCCACCAAAGAACTGCCACTTAGTGAATGACGTTTGTCTTACATACGAAAGTCATGACTGGGACTTCGGAAGAGAACTGCTGCAGACAAATTTACTAGTAAAAAAATATAGCAGATTTTCAGATAATAATACATTTTCAGTTTGCTCAGCAGAAACTAGTAAACTGCTGTGTAAATTTATATACAGTATACAGCAGCTGGAACAGTAAAACCAACAAGATTCTTGCAGCAAGAAATATGTCTTACATTTAGGATATATTGAGCATGTTGTGCCCAAACAAAACAAAGTACTTCTGAAGAACTATAGAGGCAGTAATTTGTACAGGATTAGTTTTCTTATCCCCAATTGCTTTTTTTACCCTTTCATTGGCAATTAAAATTTTAAATAAAAGTTGAATGAGTGCTAGTGAGCATTAATGCAGAACACATGAAAATGGTAACAATCTGTTCTAGCAACCAAAATTGTGTCTTCCAGGCAAGCAAAGGTCTCTTTCTGAAGTGAAATACCCTGTAATCCTTCTAAGGCTAGAAGGCTGATAGCCTTCTAGCTATCAGCTAAGCCTATAGGCTGATAGAAGTAATTAGCTCAACAAATAGCTAAATAAATGCCTCTATGACACATTCCCAAACTAGAATTTAGCTACTACAATAAGAATGTTCTTTTTAAACCTTGATTTGAAGTGGAAGTTGAATTCCTGACCTAAACTGAAGAATTTCATAAAAAATAAGATTGGTGCATTGCAGCCTGATGGGAAAAGATATAACCCAGCTAAGAATTCCTCTCTATCCTTTAACAAGTGGGCACCTGACTGTTGATAAGGACCATAGGAGGGATGATACTTAAAATAACAGTATTACTTGTAGTAGAAGTAGAGATAATTAACAAAATAGGAACTGATGTGGTGCATTCTGATTCCTGAGGCTTTTGCTATTGGACCATAAAGTGGAGAGCTTACTCACAAGTGATCTGAACATTATGGGTCTAGAAATCAACAGGAAAATGTCAGGACTGTCAGAACTGTCACAATCTCCACTGCGCAACATATGCAAAACCCAAAATATATGAAGTTCTTTGCTGTTTGGAGTATTTCTATTTCTGTTCTGTGTTTAGGAATATAAAGATGTCATTTATTGTCTTCTCTGGCTGCATCCATGCTCACAGCATTGTTTCCAGAGCTTCAAGGTGCCCAACTGAGTGACTCCTGTGTAATTAAAGAGTACAGAAAATGGGCTCTGATAATTTTGAAGCTGATAGATTTTGGCTCTAATAATTTAATCAGTATAATCACACATAATTTGCATATGCAGAAAGCTTCATAACTTAACAAAGGCGTGAATTTCGTAGTGGGCAAAGGGACTGCCTTGCCAGCTCTGCTTCATGAGGTTGTCTGTATATCTGCAGTAGAGCAGAAGGAAAGATTTCCCTCTTTGCATTAGTATGTTCTCAAGCATTAGCCCAGTTGTGGGGACTCACTGTGTTCAGGACCTATGTAGTTGTGGGATTTTACCTTGTTTTTCAACTGGTGACAAGCATAAGAAAGTATTTGTTTGTGAGAGCAGAAACTGAGATCCTCACTGGAAGAGAAATGTACTCTTGGTTTAGCATAAATCACCTTTAAATAGAGTTTTCTAAAAGGATAGCAAATATAATAAAATTTTGGGGGTTTTTTTAGATTACAAATGACTTATTTCAACTGCATTTTAACCAATTCCTAATTAACTAAGCCCTAACTTAAGTTAGTGCAAGCCAAGTTAATTTACACATTAAGCCATGAATGAGTATCAGACGAAACTTAATTTTGGCAAAACGAAGGTTATACTGAAGATCCAGCTATTCCAGAAATGACCTTGTCCATTTTTTCAGGTGACTTCGGACTAAAATAATAGTTGCTGCCCAGAGTACATTAGTATAAGGCTTTGACTGATAAAGGTCGGAGGGTATGCAGAAATCTTAGATTCCAGATCAATACACAACCCTTTGCAGAACAGCGACTGTGCGAGGGAGGGTCTCTCCCTTCCCATTTTCCCTGAGGTTTGACATAACATGACAGCTCTGTCACCTACAGGACTGTGAGGCATGACAGCAGGTTCACTGTGATGCTGATTTAATAGTGATTGAAAAGCAAAACTCGATTCGTAAAAACTTTCACGATTCCTCCGTACCCGTCAAACATGAGACAAAAATCTACATCAGAAGATGTTCTGTCCTGGGAAGGAGTGAGAGGTGGCATCAGGGATGCTTCTGAGGATGCACAGAAAAGCATCAGCTGACAGCAAGCACCAGCAGCCACCCCGGGCCACCTGTCCATGCACCCCAATGCAGAGCTGCAACAAAAGCTGGAGCTCGGCCCCTTCACCCAGTTTTAGGCTCAAACTCCTGCTCTTATTGTCTTGCTGTGGCTCTGTTGGACAGCTCAGGGAGAACATGGCTCACTGCTTATTTTGTGATACTGCTGTTCTGAGCTTGTCATGATGAGATGCAATGTACTACAGCAAAGAGCTTATTCTCCAAAGAAATGTCTCTATTTCCTACGCTTGACTTTAAAAATAGTCAAGGTGCAGCGAGGAGATGTGGAACAGCACTAAGCCACAGTTCAGAGAACAAAGCTGGTACTGGCCAAGTGTTGCCTGTAATAGCATTCAAAATGAGTTGAAATGTGTCAAACTTATTTTTAACTTCGTTCTTCCTCTCTATCTCTGCATAAATATGCATACATGCATGCATATATATTTATACATATGTCCATATGTGTGTTTGTGCAAAGCAAAATGCAGGCCTGACAAGAGTGAAAAACTGTAATGAATTTATTCTGGCTTTGTCAATGCCTGTCTTAAACAAACAAAACAAAACAAAAAGTAAAATGAAATGTTGCTTTTTAAAATGAAACAAAATTTCCCTCCTGCCCATCTTTTCGCTAGTTCTTCACAAACAATTTTGAAGCAAACTGGCAAATTTCAAACAAACTTAGAGAAGTCCAAAAGATCTATTTCTATAACTTTCGTGACAATCAATATCTGCATGAAGACAGGTAAAAAAATAAATGTTTAACTGCAAACTAGCTGCAGCAATTACTGGCCAATATTCCAGTCAAACCAGTAGAAAATATAGGAAATTACTCTAAGCACAAATTTGAAGGAAATGAAATTATACCAGTCCTGCTACTTATACTACAAAAATCTTTAAAGAGAGTATTTTTATAAAAAACATAGAGATTTCATCCATTAAGAAGTGAAAGGCTGAAATTAGCAAGGTATGACTTTGAATAAAGGCTTTATACAAGTTTTGTCTCTTTCTTTCCTATATTCAGACAGTGATATCACTGGATATGAGAAAATGTAGTTTTTTAAACATTCTACAAAAGAAAAGTAGAACTTATTAAAATAACAAAGTTCAAATTAAAGGCCTTTATATATGAAGAGATGGTACAAAGATGATTAAAATTTCCAGAGATAAATTAAGTAGAACCAATTTTATTAAGAAACCTCATGGTTTTTAAAATTGAGAGGAGACCCCAGTTACCAGCAAAAAAACCCCAAAAAAAACCAACAAAAAAGAGAATATTGTGATTTTGACATCAGTGTTATATCTTAAAAAGACATGACATGAAGCTGATGCCTCATTTCTAAATGAATTCAGAGTAGTTAAATCTCTTTGTTAAAAAGCAAGCCAATAAATATTTACACACAGAACTTCACTGAAAAAGCCACAGCAGAATATGTGATAACTTCAGAGTATGTCAAAATAATCTATTCCTAAACATATTTCTTCCAAAACTTAATGATTTATATAAAACTACTCAGGCATATCAGGAGAAGCAATACAAGCAGCAAATGCCCAAAACCAACTGTATTAAATGTCAATTAAACACTTTTGAACTGCAATATATACTGACTACAAACTGCCCTTTTCACATTCTCAAATGTGAGTTAAAGGGATTAAAGTAAATTAATTGTTGACTGAGATAAGTGCAGGATAGGAGGTTTTACAGTGCCAGACTCCTGATTGTGTCCATGTGATGCATCAGTGACTCCTCTGCAGATCAAACCAGGGCCCTTCCACCCGCTGTACTGCCAAGGGACTGAGAGGCTGCACACTGAGCTTGTTCAGCTGAGTGAGCTTGTGAGAATATTTTCTACTGTTGAACACAATATTTTCTGTTTTATATTCAGACACTCACTAGACCAGGCTCTTTTTCAGGTAATTGTAAATCTCTAGTCAAGCGTATGCCCGTAGCCAGTAGATGCTGCCATCATGGGGAACACACAGTTTCCACTGTTCCCAAAATACATAATGAGTTATTAGCAGATTTTATCTCAGTAATAAAGTTATAAAACTTTAATATCTCTACTAAAAATATATTTCAAAAAAGTGATATTGAATTTAAGATCGTGCTAACCATATCTAGCCAGGCTTCTTCTAAACAGAAATGCTGTAAAAAGCATTAAACATTTTACATTATTAGTGACAAAGCACAAAGTCTATCTTCAGTCTCAACAGTGAAAATTTCAAATAGTCGCCAGATGAACAAGACAACAAACTGGCACCAATAATTCCAGGTATGTCTCTGGTGAGCTCCTGCACACCTGGGTGAGTTTCTGTGAGCTGCATGAGGGTTGCAAACTGCATTTCAAAGTCTGAACCTCCCTTGTTCCATCCCTAGAATTGGGGTTCAGAAAGTACCTACAGTATAGAGGCGGCTATTACAAAACATCAGAGTTTAAACAGAGCAGAAAGCTGTCCCTCCAAAATCCAGTCAGAAGTTGTAGCTTTCTATGTGACTCATATTCAGGGCTGTGTTTTTTCATCTTTCAGTACTCTTTCTCTTTTAAGCATTCATTTCTTGTGCATCAGTTTTTCTGTTTCCACTATTTAGTATCTTGCAACATTTGTTCTGGTGTGAGGAGAGTTCTAGTTGTGCAAGAAAAGGTTTCCAAATTAATAAGACCTCTCTTGTCATGGTACCAGTCTAATACAATTATTTTAACAGTTTACTAAATTTTAACTCTTGCTGTTAAATTTTCAACTTCAAATACTTTTGTCTTTGGTTTAGGAGGTAGATTGGTTTGCATTGATATAGCATTTGTAGTTTTTCTTTAAAATGTTTTTTCACCTGAGGCAAACATAAATATTTCACTGATTTATGTATTATACATTTCATGGTACTAATAAGGAGATAATGCATTGCTAGAAAGAACAAAAAACTGATTATTTGGGAAATAGTCCCACTGATACTGAAACTAGGATTAAATCTGGAACTGTAGAAAAGGGAAACTGTTGTCCAGTGAATCCCTGAATATTGTGTCTGCTTTTATATCTGTGCATAGTAAAACAAATGAGAGACTACTTAAGATTTACAGCTTTGCTCAGTTTTTAAGGTCACAGTCTCTTAATAAGTAATTGTTCATCCTGGCACTTGCTGCTACTAGAACAGTTGATAGCAACTCTAATATCTAGTCAGCAGTGATAGAGATATATGGATCTAACCCCCAACAACCTACAACCGAGGTAGGAGAATGTCTCATGCATCTTTCAATTTGCTCTTACATTTTTAAGCTGGCAAATGTGTTCTCAAAGGAAAGTCACCTTCACATACACGCAGCTACTGCCACAGATATATCCACAGCAAATGCCCGTTTTCACAATCAGACTAATTTTTGTTAGTATTTATTTGGTTTTGGTATGTCAGATGGGAGGGCTGCAAAGCCAAAAAAAATTGTTTTATGATGACTTTTCCAATCAGCATCATCGTTTTTATTCCAAGCTAGCAATTAAATTCCTGCCTTATTTGTCACACTTAATTTAAAATGAAGCATGCAGCGATGTTTAGAGCTACAGTCAGGGCGTTTGTGTCTGGCTGAGGCAGTGGTCACTTGCAGTCTCATTTTATCACTTTTAATTTAAACTCCCATGCCAATGATTTTCCTTCTTAAAGCTATGACTGGCATCTATGGATTTCAAAATCAAAGGGAAAATAAACTACAGTTAAGAATTCAACCACTCAGATCAATGAAAGCCTGTTTTATAACTGAGTGTGCTCCAGCTAAGTCCCAGCTGCCTGACAGAAAGAATTTAATGTTTCAAACAGTTTCTTTGCCACTTAAACACTCAGAATAACTTTTTATTTCAGCAGTAAGCCACTGCTTGCTGGACAGAAGTGGACTATTGCTGTGTGTTCTCAGGAAATATTTCAAAGCAAGTGAAGTGAGTGCATCAACCTAAAGAAATATGCACTATTATCCAAATGTCTGTCCCTGGACTGTTCCATTGTTGATTGTGTATATTTTCTCTGTTAAGACAACTGATACTATGACATTTCACTGTTAGAAGTTAATAGCAAAGGCTTAAGAGAAATTAATAAAAGAGAACACACTTCATATAAATTTACTGTGAAAATAAAGGTAAGTTATGTTTCTGAATCTCTTTGAAAGTGATCATTTGGTCCTATATATCACAATAAGCAGTTAATTTGAATTGGAAATCTTTTATGTCCCTTTAAAAAGTTAAATAGATAGATACATATTTTTATGCTATTATTACATGCTAACAGATGCACTAAAATAAATAATTGTTTTCAGAAATAAAGGCTGAATAGAGACATCCACATATGCCTGTGTAGAGTGGTGTCATAAAAACACTCACCCACCCACATCAGAAAAATAGAGAGTGAAGGAGAGAAACAGAAGTCCACATATTATTCCACATTACTCTGTATTACAGAATAAGTAACAAAGTATCAATCTTGTTCCAGGAAACAATTTTAAAATGTTAAAAAAAGAGTTAATTTGGATATTTGGAGGGAATTTTTTGTTTTGTTTAATTTTCTAACTAGCTTCTCCTTGTCCACAATTTTCCATCTCGAAAGACGCTGTTACAATTCTTTAAATCATTAATAATCTTCTGGTGAATCAATATTTTGGGTTTGAGATCATTAGTGTAATTCAAACACTGAAGCTTTTGCCACATTTTAGCTGTAAAATACCCAAAGATGATTTCAGGGTCTCTCATGAGTCTCTCTTTAGCTCCTTGAATTGACAGGATTATCTACCCCTACCTCACTACTCTGAGTTTGTTGCCTTCCCAATTCATCATTCAGTGAAGCAGCCAAAAGGAGCTGCTGCACTTTGTAAGGAAATTTCCCACAGAGGAATTAAGCTTCAAGAAAAAACCCTACGTAGCAAATCATTGCTAATTAGAGGATTGGTCATCTACATTTTTCCTGGTAAAAAGAAAATACGAATTTTCAAAATAAATCCACTAAATTACCGAGCTACTAGTGGACATTTTTCTTCTTGGGTTTTTCATTTTTTCTGTGTGTGTAAATGATGATTTCACTGCCAGTGGAATCTACAGAGTGCTCTGAATTTTCCCAGGTCTGAAAAGCAGGATACCTGCATCCTGAGGGAACCCTCATGGATGTTATGCCCTACATAGTTTTACATGCATAGACTTATTCTTACCATCTGAAATGTGAGTAATTCTACCTACTAGCCTTCAAGGATCACTAACTTAATGCTTGCAAAAGTAACCAAATACTACAGCATACGAATGCAGCAGAAATATAAAATATGGCTTTGAGAAATCAGGCTAAACAAGGGCTAAATGGATAATCTACACTGACAGATGAGGATAATGTGGAATAACATTTTCCTGTTATCATGGAGACTTGAACAAAAATGTTTATGGCATTAGACTGGATAGTAAAAACATAAAACAGGAGTCTGAATTAAGGTTTCTTGAAAAAAACTTCCCAGTGATTTAATTTGGAACCTTTTTTTTTCTAAAGAAGATTTTGGTAGCAATTTCAGTGTATGAATTTAATATTTGATGTTTTATAGCTGCATAAAAACAGTTCCTCAAAGAAATTAATAGATTGTTTTGCATAGAAATGGTTGTGAAATTCACCGGAAATAAAATAATCTCTGTTATTAAAATCTGGACTATTTGTATTGCTGCAAAAAAATCTGTGCCATTCTTGTTTCCCGTTGCAAATATAGCAATTTTTACAAGGATTATCATGTATTGCTGTAACTCAGAAGAATGGAATTTGTAATGCTTTAAAGTCCAAACAGTATACTGTAATAACATTCACTCTTATTGCATCTTTAATCTTTAATTATCATAAAGGTATCTAAACAAACTCAATAGAAAAGCAGGAATTTCTAAGTAGAAAAAAGAACCAAAAATACCCCCAAACCCAGTATTTATAAGCTGATTTTTTTAAGCTTTAGGGGAAAAAATGGTCAACACAGTGGCCATTTAGTAATAGGATTAAAAGTATAAAGCTCATTGTTTCAGGTGTTTCATCCTTAGGAGTGAGAAGTGCTCATGTATCTCCCTGTGTTTAAATAATAGGTTGTACCTATATCAGGTAATTAAAATGCCCACCTGTCACTGCAAATGCTGACCCAGAAAGTTTCAATATTTAAAGACAGCTTAAATATAAACTAATATAGAGAATAAGGAATGGAGTGCATCTCATCCACAAACTTTTTTGAAAGTCTTGGATAGTTGCAGTAAAAATGTAATTTTAGTGTTACATAGAAATGTAGCTCATGTATAAATCTGGCAAATATGAAGATATTAAAAAATTATCAAAATATTTCAATAAAGTAAAATGGTATTTTCTTATAGCAAATAGAAAGATGTTAGCTCATTAACTTGTATTTAGTATTAGTTAGACTAGAAAATCAGTGGCAAATCATTATTATTTTAATAACATTTAATATTATATATATTGAAAGATTTTTTATAATGTATGCTACATATGTACATATATATAGTAAATATTACACATTTTTTATCTTTTAAGTATCTTTAATTATACAAGGAATTCCAGATTGATATTTTAATTAATGTTAATCCTCCATCAACTGAGACAGTAATAGTGACTTGCTCATAAAAACTGACACATATTCCACCCACTGGAATTATTTTTGAAGATATTAGCCTTATTCTCCCTAAAACTGCACGAGAAAGCAACCTTTTTAAGGCTTGACAACATAACCATCATCCTAGAATGAAAAAATTATTCACAGTGCTGCTTAGAAGAGCTTAGTCTTGTTATGTTTATGAGAATGTAAACGTTATCTAGCAAGTTTATCCAGAATGATGCTAGAGATATGAATAGGGAAAAATAACATCTGAACTGATTTTTCATGCCTTTTGGAATTGTTCACTACTTTTGCTGCTGAAACCTCTGACTCTTACTTAGAAATGTCAAGGAATCTTTAGGAACCAGCTGTGTCAACAGAAAAGCAAAAATTATAAAAGGAGAAGATACTGAAGTAAATGTGATATTAGAGAACATGCAAACCAGATAAAGATACCCTGCAATGTGTCCTCAAATCTGTAGAGAATTACACGGACACCTACCTTGGAATGTGACATAAAAACATCACAGTCCATGTTAATGCCTCAATGGTGTGTTTGGTGCAGGTTTTAAACTTCCACGCTGTCAATTTGCTTCTTTGACCATATAAAATTCACTTCCAATTACGAGCAAGCATTTTAAAAGATAAATAGTATTTAACACCACACTAAAAAAATGTGATTTTCTCTATTTCCTCTCTCTGAAGATTTCATATTCTAGTCAGTGTTGCATTATTTATAAACTGAAATCAATACTTTCTGTAAAATGGCAAAGAGGGATGCTAAATATCACTTAAAATATTTTTCCCTATAGAATGAATCATATCTATGAATATATGGCAATGAAATACCAAAAATTCACCTCATGTCTAATTAGTAAATGATACTTCTAGCTTGACAGAAAAATGTATGAGTTGAGGGAAAAGACAAATGTGTATTTTCTCTATTGTTGATAGACTATAGCCCATCATCCTTGAATTATAAACAATTTCCTGAATCCCATTACTCCATTACCCTGTAAATTTTTTTTCATTCCTCATTGATCTTGAATTACAGGATAAAAGAAAGAATTGTTAGATAATATTAGGAGAACAATCTAATTCAGGAGAAAAATGGAACCTGGAGTTTATTATTACGTAAGTATGAACCAGTCACTGGAATCAGACAATTTGTTTTCCAGACAAATTTGAGTTAATATAATGTAATGATAATTTATTTCTAAACTGTAAAAGGCAGTATTGGAAACTGGATGAACAACTTGTCAGTAGTTTACAGGAACATACATCAGCTGTTTGAGGTGTATAACAAGTTAGAATTTATAAGTCAGATATTGCTCATTAATCTCTAAACACTTCAACACAATTATAGGTAAAGATATGTTTTAGAAGCTGTTGCAGAAGGTATTTAAAATAATCTGGAAAACACAATTTTAAAAATATAACTTCATATTCAGACAGAAAAAGAAATAAAATTCTTGCAAATGTAAGTTAATTCAAAGAAGAATGAGATTTAATTAACATTTGCAATTAGTAGGGTTTGCCATTGACTTCAGCATAAAAGTTGTGACTAGATTTTTAAGTACTGTGGATGAAGGTAAAAGTAGAGGAGACAACAGGAATGTTCAGGAAAAATAAGCTTACCTAGGCCTACCTTGTATTTTTGTCCTGTGGGACATCTCTCACTGACTAGTAGGGAAACAGCTTTGGGACATTAGATACAATTTGTGATTAGAGATTCTTTGTAAATATTTGCTTTAAGACTTCACTTTTAAAATACTGTGTGGTTTAATGTACAAGATGTTATTGTTATTTCAAGGAAAAAATATGATGATGAAATAAGTTTAATTTGATGAATTCACGTATTTTAGAAATTTATCAATTTTTGTTTTAGTTTATTTTTCTATATTAGAAATCACTTTATTCAAATGACTTTCATCACTCTGATTTGCCTTGGGACAGGTTCTCTGTGTCATCTTCCTTCTCCTTTTGGCTATCAGGACTCTATATGTAGACAGCAAAATAAAACACTTGTATCTGATCAATGTATGTCACTTTAGCAAGTGCAAACAACAGAGGCAAAATCCTCTGAACAGCTGATCCTTCACAGAATTAGTTGCACTTGCTCCAGAGGGTCACAAAATGAAACTGATTTCAAATGATTTTAATGAAAAAGTCCACTTTAGAACCTGTAGCCACGTCCTGAACATCTGATAATATTCCTGCTTAACTGAAAGTTTTAAGGGAAATCTTAAAAGAAGATAAATAAAGAAAACTATGTATATTTAATATGCAAAAATCACTCCTCAATGAAAACCAGAGATTGCATGCTAAATGGAAATAAGACTTAGCATATTAAGAGTGTCTTTCTTTTCCTTCTTTGCGCCACCCAGTCTTGACACTGTTTGACACCCCCTGTCTCATCCCTATCAGACTTGGATTCAGGCTCAAATATGAAATCTCACTAATATTAACTGTGCATATCCTGGCTACTATAATCTTTTCAGAGGAGCAATCTTTATTTTTTGTTCACAGGAGACAGTATAAATTTTAACGCAGTAGGGAAACATTTAAATAGGTAACACAGATTGAAGACAGTAAACAGATACCTCTCATTGTTTGGGAAGAAAAAGGTAAAAGCAGGTTATTAGAAATATTAACTTGAAGCTAACAGAGATGTAAAATAAATAAACTTCTTAAGCTTAGGAAACTATGTAAATTTGAGTCTGCTCTCAACCTTATTCCAGTGTGAGCAACTTAATGCCACTACTGTAAATAAATTAAAGCTAATTCCAAACTGTGAGCCCAAGGCAAACACGTGGAAGAGTCACAGAAGTGGAAGGATTTGTTGAGTGTAACGAAGAAACTACTTTTAAGAAGCAAATGAATCAGAGCAACCTGCTACCAAGATAATTGCTTTAAAGACCCCACAGCAAACATTATCAGAATTGGTTTGTAATTTCTCATGTCCTTTATTCTGAACACACTCTCATAAAGATTCGCTTGAAAGCCATGACATCTAAACTCACAATTTGTTCCAGATTAACTAGTTCTGATCAATGTCTTTCTTTACTACCCTTGACCAAAATCACTCCTTTTGCCAAGAATACAACAGAAGTCTTCATTTCCCTTGTCACATAATGGCAATGCCAGAGGTTTGTTGTTGTCAATGTTCTTTGCTTGATTTGGTTGGATTTGGGTTTTTTTTAAATGAAATATCTTTCAAAAATGTTTAAGTAAACTTTGAAAACAGAATGCTCTTAATGTAAGACTGAAGATTGTCCCAAGCTGGTCTATCAACATTTGTGGCAGAAGTTTCTAATTCACCAGATTATATCTGAATTATCTTGTACTCTACCGTGACTGGAATATTCAACAGTGATTCTTCTCGCTTTCTATCATTCACTGTAAGAGGTCCCAGACAACTGAGGTGTCCTTAATTATCCTAACATAGTTCTTAGCAGAGTGCTGTGGAGATAGCACCATAAGGTTATTTTACATTCTAGTTTGAAAGCAGCAGAGTCCATGAATACACATCTCATGCTTAGTGGTTTTATCATGTGTTGAACGCCCCTCACAGCTACTGACTACAATAGGAACCGACAAAATAAAGACATATTTCTTATCTCAGTGTTGTGTGCCTGCCAATTTATTTGTAATGATTATTTTACAAGTTTCTCCATAAATTGAAACAACAAACTATTACTATTAAATATAAAATTGTCATAGCACTTGGACATTGCATTTTAATGGCTACAACTTAAATCAGAAACTGGCTGAAAACACATGTCACAGACAAACTGCCAATGGCTATGATCAATAGTGTGCTCTGCAAGGAAAGAAAATATTACAAAAACTGAAAGACCACATTGGCAAGTAAATTGTGGGGAAAATACAGTATTCATTAACCTCTTCTCAGAATTTAATTTTCTCCTACTCATATTGTGTAACTTAGAGAAACTTATCTTACATATCTGACTTGCTTATGGCTAATACTGTGTGTATGGGAGACGAAAGTAAATGGAACGAGGTTGACTTTTGCTGCATTAAAGAAATGGCTGACCATCAATATTTTCCAGCAGAAAAGAAACCATATTTGTTAAAAAAATTTACAAGCATTAAAAAAACCCTTCAGGATATAACTAAAAATTGAGTTAAAAGTAATTTCCCGCCTATTATTACTGTACAGTGATCAGGTGTATTATAAAGAAACATCCATAAAAAGTTGTGTAAGTGTGCAGAGGAGACCAGTAGATGAAAAATCTGTGGAAAACTGCATAATGCTGAATTTCCTTTTAAAATGTATTGTTTAAATGTGTTCAGAAGTGACTTAGAGAGTGCACATCACAAACTTTTTTTAAAAATAGTAATTCCTCTTTCCTGTCTTCACATCACATTCAGTTACAGACATTTACAGACTGTCCTTAGCCAGTTAGCAGCAGGTTGATATTTCTCTTCAAATTTTTCACACAAATAGAACCAGCAGTGCTGATAACAGTAGAGTGTCTGGTAGAACTTCGATTCAGTTGTAGTTGTGAAGTAAAAAAATGCCATAAATTTCTTATTTATTGTCATCTATGAAAATTTCATGTTCTTTCTTTCATATGGCTTGAGCTCTGGCAATGTTTGATGGAGGTTGTTTTGTGACTGTTTCATAACAGGCTTTTATGCAATCTGCTATTCCAATAATCAGTGATTAGAAATAGCTTAACATAAAAAATTTAAAAGATGGTTCAAAGGGCTTCATCATGTCATTATGAAAAGAGAAGACTTCTCTACTTTAAAGTTACAGAGGACAATCACGTCTGTAGAGATTTGAGACTCGGGGAAGAAAAGGAAAGTTGACTTTTGGTCAGGGTGAAAGTGAGATGGGGAAGAAAAGGAAAGTTGACTTTTGATTAGGGTGAAAGTGAGATGGGGAAAAAAAGGAAAGTTGACTTTTGGTTAGGGTGAAAGCGAGATGCTGCTATGGGAAGCAACTTAGGATGAGTAAACAGGCAATTCCCCTGTCACTTAAATGAGGATCCTGAAACTATCCTGTCATCAATCAGAAGGATTAATCCTGATAAACTGTCCTGGTGGTGCAACCAAGAGTCAGAATGACAGTCAGATGAACCTCTTAACCACTTCTCCCATCTGCGTTGTGATTATAATGCTATATGCTGTTAAGTCATGGTGATATGGTCACGTTTATTCCTGGAAGAGATATTGAAACCCTGCCATGAATTCCTCTGTTCACACAGCTCTAAGAGAGTGACAAATGGTTGCTCTTTCTAGAGACCATCTGCGCTGGACTACAAATATGTCTGAGGAGCCACCTGCACCAGGAATAACTTATTTGGGAAAAGGGATTAGATGAAAGGCAATCCCTTTCAAACTGGCAAGATTTTACCATCGGATTAGGAAACATCACCTTGGATGAATCTGCCAATGGCTCATGTAAAATAAGATGTATTAGACAAAGGAATCCTGAAAGAATTGCAGTTTCACAATCTGCCTGAAAATCTCTGTTGCCAGCACTAGACAGACAGAAAAAATGAGCCAGGGCTTTAATATAGTGACAGGGTGTGTGCCCACAGATTGTGCTCTCTTGTGCCTCAGATTTTGTCAACTGGTAGCAGGTCTTTGGTGTCACAGAGACCAGAGTCACCCACAAACTGCAGAACTGAGAAAGAAGAGCTTTCCAGGATGCAAAGGCAGAAGGAGTATTTCTATAGTGTACTCTTTTCCTCCCTGTTCTCAAGGAATAGAACATGTGAGTGCACGTTGAGTAAATGTGAATATGGACTGTTATTTGGAAATAGGAACTACTTTTTAAGTTCTGTTTGCTTAATTATTCATTATTTACTACTTTAATTATGTATGAAAAAACTCAAGTACCTCTGAATTTTCTTTAGGCAATGCAGACTCTATGGCATGCTCAGAAAGTTATATAGTGAGGTGTCTCTTCCTTCCATTAGTCATAAGAGAAACATAAATTACAATTCAGCATGTAATTCTCTGCTTCTTCACACAATGATTTAAAGTCCATTGAGTACAATTACTTTGTACTCAGCATATTTACTGCTGCATAAAACTTTCTCTCTCCCATAAAGAAAAGGGATCCAGGCACTTCTCTGAACAACAGTATGTGAAACATTTTTTTGACGAGGCTTTTTGTGAAAACATGTTTTATCTTTCAGTTGTTTACAAACTACTTTAGCAGTGATTTGGGAAAGCGTTTAATATGTGCTAATGTTCTTCCTTGAACAAGAACTTTGCTTAAGTGCTTTTCTGAGAAGGATCTCTTGTATACTTATCTGTCCATTTATCTGTGTTTAAAGTAGGGATTATTTTGGTATCTCAAATCATTTTGAAAAAAAGCCACACTTCCCTCATCTCCCCATCTACACTCCCTAACCCCTACACCATCCTTGCTTGCTGAACAGGACACAACATATGCTGTGATTGTAAAGATTGAAATATATTCTTTCTTTACTGACTAGTCAGCAGACAGGCCAAGTGGTCAGTTAGTTGGGGTCTCTAGTCCAAAAAGGAAGCTTCACGATTCTTTTCAACTTGCAGACCCAACCAACACCTTGGTGACTCCAAGTGATCAGTTTTCACAATTCTGTTAACTCTTTTTCACTGTTAACAAACCCATGTTGGCTTCTGGGTTCACAGTTCTTTCTGGTGCCTGACAGATAATGTGACCACAGAAATTCTGTTTCCTTACGAAGCCAAGGGGAAAAATCCAAAATCACAGATATCCAATTTGTGAGTACTTGTATAAAATTAAAGAAAAAAGTCATGAGTATTGCCAAGTTCATTTTACCTGACTTACATTATTATGAGTAATTTTTTTCAGTATTTGATCAGGTCTGATAATGCTTTATTCACCAAATTGCAGAGGGGTTTGAGCTGCAGTTTGCACAGCCTTTTTTAAGTGTTACTTTCCTTTAGTCTGCTTCTTGTCACTGTTAAAGCTGAGCAGTGTATTTAATTTTGTTGATACTTGTGATTGCATGAAGAGGCAGTTAAGATTTTAATATTAGTTGTGGTAGAACTCTGTGCATAAAGATGAGCTTTAATCACTTTTGAATTAGTTCACTTCTCCTGTCAGGATATATTCTTCCCTCTTTGATGCTCTCAGACTACTCTATTCACTTATGTGACAGGATACAATTCCTCACTTTCTATGGATGTCCACAGTACTCTTCACTGAGTTATTTATTCAGCTAAGTGCTGAATCCAATAAGAGAGAAACCCCCCTGAAGAACAAGCTAATAATTTTGCATGTTTAAAGAAGAACCTGCTAATTTCACATAAACTGTCAAAAAGAAAAGGCCACTAGAGGGAAGTAAATCCAATATGCTCAAAGAAAATAAAATGCTAGGTCTTCAGCCACTGTAAATTACTGCAGCTAACAGAACGGTCTGGATTTACAACAGCTGCAGATATGGTTCTATATTCTTAATAAAGATATGACAGTGGAAGAAAATAATTTATATATTTATTAGGAGGTTTAGGACTTCATGCAAAGCATATACCAAAAACATTAAAAGTGTATGTATGAAAAGATTACCTATAAAAAGGTAGTTGAACATGGCATAAATATGTTGTGTAGGAATGATTAAATATAGATCTAGATATTAGACACATCAAAAGTAAAAAAAAAAAAAATTTTAAACCAATTCTAGTGATCCAGTCCTTGTACAAATTTATACATTTTTGATTTGTTGTCATGTGATATGCTTAATCTTGGATCTTTGCTTTCTATGAATGTATGCACAAACCTGCAGCACTGTGCAATAAGTACTATCCATTTCAGTATAATTAAGATTATAAGGGAAGATTGTAACAGTGAGTTTGTAAGAAAAATCTCTGCAATGTTCTGAAGCTGTAATTCTACAGGTTACATTTCTGAGGTGAGATACCGCAGCTTTCTCCATATCACTTCTTATTTATGACTAAAAGTAACTCACAAAAAATGTTGATTAATTTCCATCAACAAAAACTCCATTAACTTTCTTCCACCCTTCCTCCAACATTACATTTTTTTCTTTTACCTCTAAATATATAGTTACCGTGCTTATGGTTTTATACAACTGAACAGCTGGTAATCCTACAAAAATGCTTTTATCTTTATAACTAGCAGGATGACTCCTCCTATGCTGTCTTTTTATATCCAAATAAACTGACAAAGAATTCTGAAAATCTGGTCTTAAATTCTCTGAAGCCCTTCCATAGCAATTTTAGTAATGTAAGAATTATTATAGGGAATACAAGCACTCTATACTCCAGAGTTTATTGCCAGTGTGTCACAAATTATCAGAACATTTTCCCTGTTTTGAGTAAACTGCAGTGAAAATCTCTGTCCTTAAAGCAGGGACAGACAACAGCAAAAGATACTATTTTTTAAAAGGCCACCAGTTAAATGCTCATCTCGAGTTGTGTTCACACAGCTGTTACCCAGCTTAAAAATAAACCATATCTCTGGTGACCTCCACCTGTGCATGCTCGGTGACTTGCATTTAATGCCATTTAGCAAAATATCCAAAAGTAAGTACACTTAGGGGTACTTTCTAACACCATTTTTCCTTTACTGAGAAAGGAAAAGGGATACGAAGGTGATACACAGCTTAAGTGCTTAAGGAAATTCTCACTGCAAGGCCTATATATCATTAGGCATCTTAAATGATTAGCTCTGCTGTTACCATCATCACCTGAACGGTGAGTAGTTTTTGTGCTTTTTCTAATCCATTTTCGTGAATATTATTCATATTAACACCATTGTCACCATCATCATCATGATCACAGCAAGCTGTTAATTTTTTGTATGCCCAAAGCAAACAAGTCATTACCTACTCATCAACAAAACTACTCGTCCCAGATACACAGGTAAGCAGATTTTTGCTAGGCTGATAAGTGAAAAAACCTCGAGCCTTCCTACAAGTGGAACAAACAGGATCATCCGGAACATTAGCACTTTTACTAAATAGAATCATACTATCACGTGTTTTTTGCTCAAAGCAGTAGTTTTGCCAGTTCAGTTCCTGCTCTACATTAAACACGTCAGCTGCAGTTGCAATGTCACTGCACAGTAGGTGAAAAACATTTCTGGAACAAATGTCAGCAAGGGATAATTTTGAAACAACCTTCTTGTGTACAGTGACAAAAGCCAGAAGAGGACACTGCTTTATAGTTTACATTGTTGGTAACCTGTGATGCCGTTTCCTGGCACAGTAAGCACTTCTAAAGACAGAACAAGAAAAAGTTGCGGAAATAAACAAAAACAGAGCTCTTCTAGTTTGTCATGTTTCTGGTGAAGATTCACCTTGGACATGAATTCAAACTCAAATAGGGGGAAGAAAAAGCTCAAAACAATAATGCAAAGTTTAAAATTAAAGGATCAAAGAAAATCTAGTAGGAAATGGCTCATACAGATGTTGAAATACCTTTACAGCGAGAAATGTTGTATTAGTACTGTGAAACAGATACTAAAGGTAGTGAGTTCACTTCCACTTTTCCTTTGAATTGTGCAATTGTAATGGATAACCTCTGGTGTTTTACTCTTGCAAAACTGAAATCTCAAAAGCACCAGACTCCAGTTCTGATGAACCACTGATAGATACAGTTACTCTCAGGTAGCTAAATATTGTACTTAAACAGAAAGCTGTGGTTTTGTGTCCTGTGTAATGGGGTCAAGGGCCAACTGCCAAAAGCATTTAATGCCCTCATCAGCAGGGGCTGAAAGTCCTCACAGAAAGCACTTAAAAACATTTAGCAACCTGCAAAACATCCTAACTTGCTGAGCCAGACTTCTAAGAAACAAAAGCATCTCCATAGGTGTCAGGGGCACAGGAACAGACATGCTGGGACTTACCATCTTGGTCTGTGGTCACCGTGATGGCTGTGAACTGCTTGGGAGAGAAGCTCAGCTCCGAGACCCCGTTGGTGGCTTCGATTTCGAAGGTGTAGTTCACGTGCGACACGAAGTCGAGCACCGTCACCGAGGAGTTGATGAGCCCCGTGTGCCTGGGGATGAAGCGGATGCCTCCCCCACAGATCTCACACTGGCTGGCGTCCGAGCCACATTTCTTACAGATGACACTGTAAGTGAGATCCTTTCTCCCTCCAGTGTCGCTCGGAGGGCTCCACTCCAACATCAGAGCTGTTTCGTTAATGTTAAAAACCACATTCCTCGGAGCAGAAGGTGGTCCTGCAGAGGAGGGGAAAACTTGTTAGGCCTCTTTGGAGAAAAAAGTTAAACAAACAAAAAAAAAATTTCAGGCAATTATTTGCAAATAAAAGACATAAGAGTTATGATTCTATAACAAATTCAAAGTAAAAAATAAGAGTTATCTGAATATAATCCTTGAAAATTAAGCAGACATAATAAATAGGTGAGATCACAAAAAGCTGAATAATCTAAGTAAATTAGAATTAATTCAGAGATCATTTAAGGCAATGCAAAAATGAATTGGGAATGTGAAAACTACACTTGATAACACAAATTTGCACTAAATATCTCTTGATGATGTGGTATACTGGACTAGAGCTTTAATCACAAAATTTATATCCTTATTTTATATCTAGTAATGTAGGCTTTTCTGAGACTTAAAATATTTGATGCTTTATAAGAGGCAAATTAAATAATAAATAAATAACTGCTTTGGAATAACTACAAGAGGTAAAACTGTTTGTATTAGTTCTGCAGTGCCAGATTTCTTTTTTACCCTTCACTGCTTATCCCCAGGGATTTCTTTGCTGCTGTTCATTAACAAGAGTTAGGTGGCAACAGGCCAAGACTATTAGGCACAAGAGACAGTTTACAAGTTTTTTTTCCTTCCCACCTGGTACCTCGTCAGCACCAGTATAACAGTGAAGACATCAACCTTGCAAGTTAAAGGTCTAAAAGCTTGACCAAAAAGCAGGAGAAAAAGTAATTTTTGAAGACTGTGGGAAGAAATACAAAGCTAGTTGCAGCAGGCAGAGTACAGGAGATCTCTCATCTAACAAGCAGGTGGTAAAGCTGCCTGTGTACTGTCAGATGAACCACAAGTGACCCATTTCCCATGGATTCCACAACAGTCCAGGGATGTCCAACAAATTTTAAGCTGTTTGCTAACTTACTGTGTAGGATCACATAAAAAATACCTGGGGCTTTACATATTTAAATAGTGATTGTACCCCTGCACTCGGCACTGGTGAGGCCACACCTCAAGTGCTGTGTCCAGTTCTGGCCCCTCACTCCAGGAAAGACATTGATGTGCTGGAGCATGTCCAGAGAACGGCAATGGAGCTAAGGAAGGGTCTGGAGCACAAGGCTGATGAGGAGAGGCTGAGTGAGCTGGGGGTGTTTATCCTGCAGAAGAGGAGGCTTGGGGGTGATCTTATTGCCCTCTACAACTCCCTGAAAGGAGGTTGCAGGCAGGTGGGGTTTGGCCTCTTCTCCCAGGTAACAAGTGACAGGATGAGAGGAAATGACCTCAAGCTGTGCCAAGAGAGGTTTGGGTTGGACACCAGGAAGAATTTCTTCACAGAGAGATAATCCCAAATGTACCCATAAAAATTATGTAAGAAACACAGATTTGGAAAAACGCAAGGCCTTATACTCTAGATTTTGATATGTGTGAAAGGACTGTGGAAAACTCAGCTGCTGACCTCTGGGTTTTTTGAGCTGAATGAGTTGAATAAACATATATTCCCAGCTCTCAACAAAAATCACAGGGCACATGCATTGCTTGGCTTATCAGAGCTTTGAAAAGTTTCAGCTTTCTTTGCAGTTTTTGATCATTTATTCCAACAGGACTTAAACATAAAGTTTTGATTGAGACACTGGTCAAACTTTGAGTGAGCTCTTCATTACTTCAGGGTCTCTTAAGCAGACTGAAAGAGTACAAGAAACATTTGCAAATGACATCAGCTAATTCTTACGCAAGTGAATTCCACTCAACAAATTGAGTGGCACAGTAAAGATGAGAGAGTCAGACGATTAAAATATAATATGCTTTCTAAACAAACAAACCAAAAATATTAATCAACACTTTTGTAAATTCCAGCTCTACAGCTTGTAGCATGAAGACAAGACCTTGTGCCTAAAAGATGGTCAAACCTTTGCTTTAGGGAGGAAAACAAAAATATCAATGCTCCTCCTTTATTTTTCCTTCCTGGTCTTTGTGACCTTGTGATAAGTGTAAACTGAAGCATTTGAAATACTTTAATAGGTAAGTACTTGTAAATGCAACTTGTTAAGAAAGGCTCATTATATTGATACTTCATTATCTAGTGGTGTGGAAAACAGAGGTAAGAGATAGCCTTGAAAAGACTGCTGTGGTTCAAAAGCTCCTACAAGCTTAGAGTGTCTCAGATTCAGAAATCACTAAACGCCTATAAAACCACTGTGAGGTTAATGGTTCTGGCTACTCTGGAAAAGAGTCCTGAGACTGGAACAAGCTAAAACCAGCACAGATGACTTCAGCTTCAGTTCTTATTATTTGTGTTCAGATGACTAATTATTCAGAATAATTATGTTTCCTCTAAAGCCATGCTGTGAGAATTAAATAATGACTGGTCTTAACAAATTCCCACTGTTAAAACCAATGAGGAGTTTTAGGAATATGGAGGATGAACCTTAATCATGCTTACAAATCTGCATAACTTTGAGTGGATCAGTAATCCCCTTGAAATAATTGGTAATACTCAAGCACTTAAAACTAGGCATGTGTGTAATTGCTTGAAGGATTGGAGTCAAGGTTTTAAAACAAGCTTAGATTTAATCTTACATACTATAGATACATAACTTATATCTTATATAACTATAGATATTATGACAATGGGTCATCACAGCTCAGTGGGGTTTTTTTATATTATTTCATCAATTTCGGCACGCCAAAACATGAGTTAATGTGAATCTGGGCAACAGCCAAGTTTTGTCTGTCTTTTTGAATTTTCATTTCCTATCAGATTTTTGCTGCACTATATGTACATGACATCTGTAGATGGACCAATACAGTAAATAAAATATATTTAAAAAAAAAAATTATTTGTACTAGAGAGTGAAAGTTTTTAGAGTCATGACTTCGGACTTAATCCTCAACTGTAAGAGAAAACACATACTATTGTACATTCACATTTCAGTGAAAAGGAAAGCCACCATCAATTATGTTAGAGGTGTCTGAAAGTATGTGACTGTCTGCTTGCAAAAAAGCAGACAGTCACAGAAAAAAGCCTCAAACACACTTCCTACTCAAGGCCCCTCATGCCAATTTGCATGACGATTAAATAGCTTTTTAATTGCTGTTAAATTATGCCAGTTAAACTGTGATTTCATGCAAATATTAAGCTGTAATGACATGTAGTGAATCATTTACTAAGATTTAGAACTTGGAACAAAGAGAGACAATTCATTCTAATCCTCAGATTCAACTAAATTATGTGTCACTGGGCTTTTATGAATGTGGCCTGATTGCTTTGTTATCATTTATAAATTATACAAAGATTATTTGACACATTGGAAAAACCTGGCAGCAATAACACTTCTGCAGACATCTGTGTGCAAAGCACTCAGGGATTTCCTCATATTGATTTTTAAGGAAAACAAGTATATTGGTGAAAACAAGGGAGCCTTTTCTCACAGCAGAATTCACGACTCTGGATTTTATGCAAAAGAATAAAATACAGTTCAGATGGATAAGCATTAAAAAAACATGCAGCTCGTCTGCTAAAATGGAACTCAGCCAGAGTGTGAGCAATGTCTTTTGCTTCATTTACAAATTACAATGTAAGAAGTATTTCTACACTCTCTGTGGAGGAGACCGACATCAATGTCTTAGGGAGAACCAGGCCTGCTCTGAAAGCAACAGGGCAGAGTTTATTCTCTTCCTCTGCGAAGCCAAAGTGAATTTTGCTGGTTTTGGAATGAAAGAGGAGCAAACCCAACTCTGCAGAACTCTAGTGAGGGCAATGCATTATTTTATACACTAATGAGTGATGAGTGTCCGGAAAATACCTGTTGCATTTCAAGTGAAAACTGTCCAAAAATCAAGCATTGCCTTAGAATATACTTGGAATCAGCACCTGGCTGTGCCCCTTGAGTTCATAATTGCTTTCTGACATACGTATATACATGTGGTATAAATAAGTTGTGTCACTTGATGTAGAACTACATTTTTCCTTTTCCAGAATCACTCATACTTTTCCTGTGAGACTAGCAGGAAAAGGAAGCCAGTGACTACAAAACAACACTCCAAGTCTGAGTATAATGATGGATTGCAAATAAATGTATAAACATATATATAATATCTATATATATAACAGTAGAAGTAGTAGAGTCAAAGACTTCTAGTATGTTGCTTGATTTTGCTGCTGAAATACCATGTTGACTCTTAAAAGTAGAGGATACAGTTCGTGGCAGAGGTTATTGAACAGAGCACAAGTTTGTTGGGTTCAAGTTGTTTAAGCATAACATGAAAAGAGATGCATTCAGACTCAGACAACCAATATAAGCCTGCCTGACCTTGAAAAGAAAAGATGGATCAATTAATCCAATTACTTTATGGTGGGAAATGTTAGACTTTACGTACAGAGTAATCAGACAGGGGATTAGATATGATGCTATTTGTTGCTCACTGTGTATGCAGAGAGATCACTGATAGAGTACTTGCATATGGCAAAGAAATACAATAAGAAGAAAGAGTAGCAGCAAGAGATTGATAAAGAAATGTCAATCAAATGAAAAGAGCCTCAGAGAAAGGGATTAACAATATATTCTAATGTAATTTTCATTTCTCTTATTGAAAATAGATTTGTATTACTGTTTTTTGCAAAGTGCACACTCTTCTTTCACAAAATGCAGTTACAGGAAGTAAAAATGGGAACTGTACAATTTTGGAAAAGCAGACACTATGCACTTTCACAGAATTAATCCAAGTGGGTTTGAAGCTCATCTTGTAAAAAGTGGATGCTGAAAGCTAAACTCTTAACTTCATAGTCTCTGAAATCAAGGTTTAGGGTTTTTTTTGTTTTGTTTTTTTTTTGTTTGTGTTTTTTGTTTGTTTGTTTGTTTGTTTTCCCATAATGCTGCATATGCAAGTTTCCCAGTACTGAGGAAAAGTTCTGGAGTAGGGAATAGTGCCCAACCCTATACTGGAATGAAAAGAGAAAGAGAACAAAGTATCTACCTATCTTAGGCATATTGCTTTGCAGGACATGGGGAAGCAAATAAAATAGGTATCAATAGAGTCAGTCAAAATGTTTGAATATAAAGACATTTGTGAGTGGAATCGACTATTCAGTCTGTGTTTAATTTAAAAATAACTCTAATTTTAAAACTCCCAAGAAAAATATCTATTTCTTATGCCACATCTCATATGTGAAGATACCAATTTGAAAACGAATACCAAAAATGCAGATCTGCCCCAAAAGGGGGTATGCAGAAAGGGTCTTTTCTTACTGCACAGCCTTTTCTCTTTATGTAGTCAAATATCTTCATTTTTTTTCTAACTTTCAACTCCTTTTATTACAGTGAAGCATGGCAGTTTGGAAGGAACATCGTAAATTCCACTCATACCTGTACCTTTGTTTATTAAATTTAGATTAGCCGCATCTGCACAGATCCACCAAAAGCAGTGAGGTTGTGTTTATGACAGAAACATAATTTTAATAACTGAGAGCATAATTTGAAAGCAGTGGGGCTAAAGCTGTCACTTAGGGAATAATTTGGCCTGCAGACTCTTCATTACTGATGATGAGCAAGAAGACAAGAACACAGTCTGCCAGTGTCATTTGCTCAGCTGACAATTAGTGAAATAATCACCATTGTAGGTATAAGACAAACACATCTGCTGTGACAGTCAGTGGAGAACTGACACCTTGGAGTCTGGGCTGAGTGGGAGACAATGCCTGGTGGCACTGAAGCAAGAGCAAGGCAGAAATTAGTGTGGTTCACTGTCTCCTTTATTTCTTCTATCTCCCAAGCTGAGGTGAGATGGGGCACTGCTCAACCTCTGCTGTGGTTCATCTCTGTCTACACACTCTCAGCTGCTTTGGCTGATATTTGAAGAGGGCTGGCAGCAAGTCTTCCCTGAGAGTTTCCAGCCAAAACATCTCTCTGACTCAACTTTTGTTGAGAAAGCACCAGGGTGTTGTAGAACCTGCCCCCTGATGCCACAGGGCTCTCGTGCTCCTCCCGACCTTATCAATACTGGTGGGTATCAGAGCTTAAAATTGTGCTCTGAAAGATAATTATGGAATCCTAATACTATATATGAGTAATTTTTTCAAAGCACTGTCTTTCAGAGATGAAAAACCAATGACTTATAAATAATATGGAACCTCATCTGCATAATGGCTGAGTGAAACTGTCTTTCTAAGCATGAGACTGTCAAGAATGCCTGGGATGTGTTAGTTCTGTAAGTAAGTTTTTAATGGCCTGTTCTTGAGGCATTGATTTGAGTGGGATTATTTGTAATCACCATTTTTCCTGGGGTAAGTCTGGAAAACATTGTTTATTCCCTCACATATTTTATGCAAAATTGTAGGCCTGTGTTCCTTGTTCCAGACTGAACTGAGAGCAGGTTCTGTGAAGGTGATTGGGGTGTCTGTCTGAGCCCTAAATCCCTTAGGTGGAGTGTGGGATTTACCTTTCCCCTCTAAAAACCCTACTGTTGGATAAGACAATTTTCTGCTTAGTGCCTTCAATCTGAGAAATGCAATTTTAATGACCATCCCCCCATTTAGTGGCTGGACAATGTCTTGGTCTGTGTAATGACCTCAGGATTGCAGAATGCCTCTGACTTTGTACATCAGATCCAAATTACCTGGTATATTCCCAACTTGCCCAGTACAGTGTCCTTTGGAAAGACTATCCTGAGCACAGGGAGTAGTACAATTCTGTCAGCTCAGTTATTTTTTCACTCAGTGTAAACGTAGCAAAGTTATGGCTACACACTGATGGTTCTTGCAACAGCACTTTTTTTTTGTGGTTTTACATCTTAAACTTTTTGTACTTAAAATTCTGTTGAAATACTTCATTCATTTAACATGTTATTTTTTTTTTTTTAGAATTTTCTTAACCGTGGCACAAAATGTACTGAGATCAAATCATCCACTGAAAGAGCTGGCAAAGTGCTATACAGAAAATGGGGTATCTTAGGGAATTTTGCAGTCTTAAAATTCCTTTGCTAAACAGGCAATTTTAATTGCCTATTATGTGTAAATATAGTATTTCACCCACAGATTTTTAAATGCTGCTGTTTGTTCTCAGTTTTGAGATTAAACAGATATAGTTGCTAACAACCAATAAATGAATGCCAGTGAGTAATGAACCATGAATGGAAACCTATGAGAAATATTTTATTAAGTAAAAAGAAAACTTATGCTTTTTGTTTCTAGATGTAAGAACACTGATCAAAGTAATAAAAATCTCTTCTCAGGATTTCTGCCCATAGATTGCTAGGCAGCAGTTTTATCTTGATGACAGTTTTATGACAGGTTAGTCAAGAAACACAAAATTATGTATTTTAATATTTATCAAAAATTTTCATTATCAGAGTTGCATAAGAAGATTAGAAAAAGATGATATGCAATAGTTTTAATTATATACCTTCTGATTAGATACATCTTTTTCCTTTTAAAAAAAAAATCTTCTTGTCTTTTCTAGAAAGTTTAGTTTTTACTCAATTGTGTTGAATAAAATATCAATATTGTTCTTATACTCTTCATTTAAATCTGAGACAGCAGAGCATGTCATAGCAGTTTTTTTCTTTACATGACTCCAGTTTTTTGAAAGCTTTTGTACTAGCATATTTTCAAGCATTTAAAATACCTATTGGTAGTTAAAACACCACATTATTATCTATATGACAGCAATTACCCTCCTTGTTTTATATCTCAGAGTTACCAGTAAAAAAGTCATCAAACTAGGAAACGTGGCTATTTTAAAGGTTCTCTAGACTAAACAGAAAAATGTTGTTTGAATTTTGGTTAAAAAAAAATAAAATATCTTTTGGTTAACTTGAATGGAATTCTTCACAAAATGTACAAACTTCTTGTTTTTTTTAAAAAAAAATGAAATAAATGAGGCAATGGGAGAAGAGAATTGCAGACACTGGTACTGATCAGACTTACTGGTACATGCCATGGTTGGTGGGTCCTTTTCAGCTCTGAAATAACCTTTTTCACACTGACAGACAGAAGTTGCTTCTACATGGGTCAAACTATGTGGAGGACATTTGGAACACTTCACATTTCCAGCAAAAGCCTTATAGAATCCAGGTCTGCAAGCTGCAAAATAAGAAAATAAATTTCATTAATAGAAGCAAGTTTTGGTCATTAGTAAAATATGCTCCATGCAATTATAAAGCTCCTTCCTTCCTTGCC
Organism: Lepidothrix coronata; assembly: GCF_001604755.1. Lineage (NCBI taxonomy): Eukaryota > Metazoa > Chordata > Aves > Passeriformes > Pipridae > Lepidothrix > Lepidothrix coronata. The sequence goes on from NW_016690385.1 coordinate 364,440, forward strand.
AATTTCCATATATATGTTATTTTGTTCATACAATTCTTCATGGTTTTTATTTTGGTGTTGATTTAAAAAATTAAATCTGTTCTTGGTATATAATGGGGAATCATTAAAAGAGACTGCTTCACAACTTACAGACAGTCCTCACTGTTGCTTGAAATTGTACCCAGACAACTTCACTAATATCACTTAACAAAAAAGCATTACCTATGTTTTATGTAGGTTCCATGTGGTAACAAGGAAGAGTGAGATAACTTCTTATCTGACAGAACTATTTATATGCCTTCCTTATTCAAGTAATAGACACTTGCAACACTTTGTATATTTACCCTCACAACACCTTGAGGGGACAAGGATGACACCCCTACATAGGGAGAGCAGAACCTCATGTCCCTTCTTTGCTGGCCTTTAAAACAGAAATGAGTCATTCAAATAAATCTTATCACAAGCCTGCCAGGTGTGCCTTTTGAAATATTGTTTTAAAACCATCCTCAGACTTCATCACACACATTTAAACAGAGATTTCATTCTTTCTCCTGCCAGCTCCCACATCTACACATTGCCAGCATGTATTGCAGTTACTGTCTTGTGGCTTTCCGATGTGAGAACAGAACAAATGAAAGAGCAACTCCAACATGTACAGATTGCACAGACTCCTATTTCTTCTGACTCCTCCAGCAGTACAATGGAAACCATTGCTGTATATACAATTCCAAAGATCCATATGGCTTTTTCTCAGTTTAACATATTCAAGGCTATTTTCTTTACATCTCTAGAGGAACGAGGCAGTATTTCCTTCTTTTGTAATAAGACACAGAAAAAAATTAAAATTAGTTGTTTTTAATAAGTGCCCCAAAATATGCATTTGATGGATGCAGTGTCAGTTCATATTAATGGAGTAGTTAAAAAATATTAACTCAGATTACATATACACTGATTAGTTTTTCTTCCGATTCCAAAGGCCTCTCTTTAACAAAAGCAGTTTCCCTTGTAGCTGAATGAGGTGAGATGACACTGAAGAAGATAGCTCTTGATTTCCTCTCAGAACCCAAGAGCCAATTTTTGAAATGCCATTTTAAGAGCTTAATTTTGACCCAACAATTTCAGCAGTTCTCCCAGTGTGTTGTTCTGACTTTGCTGAATAGAAATTAGGGAGGAATCCTGCCCTGCTGTCACTGACTTAAAAAAAAAAGAAAAAAAAAAGGAAGTATTTCTGGTTTTAAAGATAAGCGGGGTGAGAACGGCAGGGATTTTCCCCTTGAAAGTAGGCTACTGGTCTGATACAACTGTGATTATAGTGAGTGGTAATTTTCCACTGATTGGAAAGACAGCAGGTTTGGTGCATGGAAGGAGGTAGCACTGCAGACGCAGGCTGTAGGCACTGATTCCTCTTCAGTTTTGGTGGAAGAAAGGAAGAGAGGAGGTAAAGCAGAAAAAAAGGAATAATGTTAGGCTTGTTCTTGCTCCCTTCCTGTTTTCTCATACCCAAATCTGCCCTGGTGAATATTAAATTCTTGCTCTTAATAACTACCTTTCAGACATGATATACAATACAAAGAAGTTTGTGACTAAAGAGTTGGCAATTCCAGGCTACAGTTGTAGTCAAAGCAAAATGAGTGCTCTTTAAAATCCTTATTACTTCTAAAATTCACATCATCCCATTCTGAAATCTTTCTTCCTTTCTGTCCCCCAAATGACATGTCACTTTGGATCAAAAGAAACAGCATTCTTTTTCAAGGGCAGTATTTTGTCTGTATTTCAAGCCATTCACTATTACAAAATAAAACTCGAGGATAAGACTCAATTCCAATTTAAAAAAGCAAATGTTTTATTCTGAAATGGTATTCTCTATTGTATTTAAAGCAATATGTTTTTGATAAGGTAAATCTCTTCAAAGAAAGAACATAGATACACATAGAGAAGGTGGGGGGGAAATAGTGGATTAAAAAATAGATAATTTTATTTCTTTTGAAGTCAACTCAAGTACACTTATGCTTTAAGCCAAGTATGTACTACAAATTCTGTGGCAGGGGGAGATATCAGAGAGGCTTTTCAACAGATGCTTTCAAAGCTATTGGCAACCCACTCCCCATTCAAAGGTAGAATCACACAATCAGGATTATTGGGTACCTGCAAATAAAAACCAGCCCTTCATAAAAAAGATACAATAAGACAAGATGAAAGCTCCCAAATGATCACAGCCTTGGGATAACTCACCTCTCTGGATAACTCAGTGAAAGAAAATAAACTGTTACTTGGTCAAAATCAATGAATATGCAGCACAATTCTGACATACAGCACTTCAGCTGCTGTGCGTACCTAAGCTTAGACTCTGATAACAATTATCCTGTTTCAGTGGCACAGTTAACCAAAATAATTGCTAAATTTACCATTTTCCATAGAAAATTTGCAGAGACCAGAGCTGCTACACAGGTTTTCAAAAACTCATTTAGCAAATGCCTTACCTGAAATACATGTCCCTCTGAAGAAAAGAAAAAGACTTTCTCTGTTCCCTCAGCCTTTATGTGTCTTTGTGGAACTTAAGGCTGTATAAAACCACTGTAAGCCAACTGTATCTTACAGCAATTCCAACCAGAACAGGAAAATTGCATAAAGAGTGGTACAAGCATTGTAATTTCTCATTTATTGGTGACATTTTGTACGTTTGTACACGTTCTGCTACGACATTGCATTACTGCACCTAAATCACTGTGTGTGACTGCAGGTTGCGATATCAAACCATACACAAGCGCTAGATGTATTCAACTTCAGAGTCCTAAAGTCACAATAAGGATTCAGATATGGCTCTATAAAGGGATTATCAACAGGTTTACTTACATACCTGATGTTAACCAAGTTCCTCTGACTTTGCCCACCTTCCTCGTATTTCCATTGTTTATTCTTCTGTGGCAGTTTCAGCAACACAAAGTTATTTAGTGCACAAACTGCCTCATGGGCAAAGGAAAAAGTCAAAACCTTTTAGTTATAAATCGGTTGCATTTCTGTATTTGAAGAAGGAAAAATAACCATCTTTTCCATGCAAGATTTTTTCCTGTGTAAATGTATTGCCAGTTAAAAGTTTGTTCCACGTGTTTTTGTGTGCAGAAAGTTTAGTTTTGCATGGGTTGATGGATCAGTATTTTCAAAGCATTTTTCGTAACACTTTCTTCACTCAGCAAATAGTTTTACATCTGTCATTTTCACAAATTCTTTGTGCATATCTTAATGTAAACTAAAATTTAAACTATGAAAAGCTATCATCTGAAAAAGTTTCTAATGATGACTACTCAGGTTTGTTTTTATCTGTGTTACTACCTTCCAAATCACTGCCAGGCATCTTATTTCCCCTAATGTTATCTAACAGAAGTGACTTTGTGAGCTACTAATTATAGGAACAGTATGAAATTTGACTTTTGTAAAGCCTGGGGGAAGATAATATATTGTCTTAATGGCTAAGTAATTAGCAGGGTATCTGAGTGAACAATTGGAAGACACTAAAGTTTTCTCCAATGACATACAAGAGATCATGCAGAGAAGCACTGATAATTTAATTGGCTTCATAAAAGATAACACGTCCATGAATGTGCTTTGCTGCAGCTTTGTCAGGATTCGACGATGAGGTTTTCAAACTGTAGAACTTTTGTAATGAATTTTCCTTATTTAAAGTTGAATATATGGCATTGAGTTTTGTTTGTTCATTTTCAAGGATCTTTCGAAGTGCCCAGTCCAGTAAATAAGTTGATTGCTACAAAATGCTGCCCCGACCTCTCTTGTAGAAGAGTCTTTACTGCTTGAGGCTGTTACAGCCATTAAGTTCTTCCCAAACCTTGGGGGTGTACAATGTAGAGACACAAAATCCAGAAAATGCAAATCATCTTCGTGGTCATAAACCTTGTTGTTTAAAAAAAAAAAGAAAAAAGTAGCATTTTCACTGCTCTGTGGGAGCATTTCATTGTGAAAGAAAGAAGCTGATTCCAGTTTTCAGCTGTTTCACATCCAAATTGACCACTACAGAGTCAGTTGAAGTGGAGGGAGTCCAAAGGAAATCCAGGAGCAATTTTAGGTGTGTCTGACACTGTTGGTCTGTGTGTGGGAAGACATTTCTCATGAAAATGGATTTTTTATAGCTTGCTGAGAACTCATCAATCAAATTAAAACAGAGAAGACTCTGTTGTCATTTACAATGAATGGCAACCATAAGTAGCTGTGGGAGAGGTGTTTTAATCCACCTGAATTGCATAATTTATTATGCTTTTCCACCTCATATATTCTTTGAAAATTGCTTATTGAATCTCACCAATGCACTATGAGACTGATATCTTTCATATTTGCTATATTCTGACAATATATAATGATTTTAATTTTAAAGTTCTCTCACCCCTCTGATATCTGATCAGTATATGGAAAGGACAATCTAATAAGGCCTGTTGTCTTCTACCACTGTGCAGAAACAAGGAACTATGATACTACTTTAACCAATTTATATTTGAGTAAAAGTGTCTAGAAAAGAACAAAGAAATATCTAGAAAAGAACAAGAGAACAGAATGTAACAAAATATAACAAAATACGCACATTGTATATTACAAAAGGCAGAATACAATCTCAAAGTCAAGATTAGGATATTACAGAATTAGGGCAATAAAGGTAAGAAAACAACCTTTTATTGTGAGTACTATCTGCATAAATAATCTCAGGTCTCTTCTTTCCCACATGATTCTTGTTTTATTCAGGTCATGAATAAGTGAATCAGGGGATTCACTTTGGGTCATGTTCAAACCAATAGTGAGACTACGCAGGATGAATTGCCAGAAACATGAGGCATCATGAAGAATCCCAGCCACCACAGATTAGACATAGTGTTAACAATGGTTTGTTGAAACCACAATAATAAAAGACATCCTGTATCAAGAAAGCAAGGCTCTTGCTTGACATAGTTCCTGCAGATGGTGAGGAGGGGACAAGTGACACCCCTAGGAAACAGTGACAGAATGATCCGACTTTTGGAGGACAATGGACTCATTTTCCTTTTCTGTTTGCTCTAAATTTGATGGGTTTTATTTCCGGGTGTTTTGATATGCACTTAAATGCAACTGTGTTTATATGCTCCAGTCAATCTCTTCTCTTACCAGTATCTCTGCTCTTTAATGTTCCTGTTCTTTGATTTGGAGAACAGATAGAAGCATTATTCATACCCTTGACTTTGGAGAGGAACAAGGGTGAGGAGATAAAAAGGGTAAGGTATAATGCTGCTTCTTCAAATATAACTACATAATGAAGATAGGTAAATGAAATTAAATGTTCTTCCTCTTTGTGTTAATTCCTTTTCCCCCCAAGTGACTTATTTTCTGTCTTCCCACATTTCAATATTCTATTGAGGTTGTTTATGAAAACAATTAGAAGAAATGACAATGGAGATAATTGGCATATATCAAATAGTATTTTCAGTTCACATATCTGCATTTTTTTGTATAAAACACTAGTTTCAATGCAATTATCGAGCAATTATTCAGGTCACACAGCATGTTTTTAAAGAATATGAGGTTTATCCAAAAAAATACATACACACAAGACAGACAGTCAATGATATTAATTTTACTGCTGCCTGTCACACTGGTTACAACTCAATAGCACATCAAAGACCTGGGTCTGTCCCACACAGCACAGATGAACACTGTTCTGCACTTCTAAAGGTGCTTTGTCAGCTGCTTCTCAACAGCTTTTAAATTGGCAACTAAAGGCTTCTGATAACAACAAAGGGAAACACCTTGTTTGCCACTGTGGTACTCAAATAGCTTTTGTGGTGTGAAAATATACATCTAATTAAAGTGTCCTTTTCCCATACAGAGCAATAATGGCCAGTCTTCCCAAAGCGAAGATTTGGGAAAGGTCATTAACCCTTCGAGCCCGCGCAGTGGATTTTTTAGGTGAGACACAGCGTGCGCTGAACTGAGCCCACCCTTTAATCCTGAGGTTCATCTGCCGGGGC
>NW_016690385.1:370495-375517 GCF_001604755.1 Lepidothrix coronata
TGGGAATCGAACCCGGGTCGCAGCAGTGAGAGTCCTGCACCCTAACCACTAGACCACCAGAGGCCCCAATACAGAGCAATAATTACTCAGTGACTCAAGCAGCTTTTCATATTGCTGCTGGAGACTTTCAAAGCCCAGTAATAGAAGGATTCTCAAAGATCTAGGAGGAAGATTGTTAATCTGTATTCTGGTTTCCCCTTAATCTACAAGGAAGACAGAGCCAAGTGACAGTACAGGAATAATACAAGCAACTTGTGCTCCTTTCTTTTGTTAATCACTTCCACAGGTTGTACCCATTGTGTTTGTCCCCTATTTATGGATTTTTTCTGTAGGTTTATATTCTATATTATTAACTTCTTTTTAAAACTACCTTGACTAAGGACTCAACCCCCCCCGTAAACCAACATAAAACCCCATCCTAAATACTTCCATATGTTGACTAGAATTCAAAAATATGATTCTAAATGCATAGGTACTACTAAAAGAAAGAGATGGAAAATGTTTTCAATACTGATAAAATTGTTTGCACTTAATTCTTAGAACTAGATGAAATTTTTTGGGGGCTGAATTATTTTTTCCCCAAACTAACATAGTAAATTAAATTTACTACTGTGACAGGTAGATGGCAGGTAAGAATGTTCCAGCACGAATGAATACAAAATTAGCAAAATTAAAAGCAGGTAAAAATAGGTTCATTTGATTGGAAATATCAAGAACTGAAACTACAGATGAAGACTGTATTAAAAAAAAAAAAAGCTATTCACAACACAGACTACAGTGCTGTACACAAAGCATCTGCAACCTTTTAAAATTAGTCCTTAAACATGTTTCATAAACTGTACTGATGAGTCAAAAGAGTTATTTTTTTTAGAAAAGGTTGTACAGTTTCATTTTGTTAGGTCCTTTCATATATGCCAGTGAAAAACCAACCCAGGCTAAAATGAAAATAAAAGCAGCTTTTGTGTCACTTAGATGAGTCTGGGAGAAATTAGTTATTATCTTCTGATGAGTAAAGGTGTGTCAGTGATTTAACACATGATTTAATGTGATTAAACACAGCAAAGAGGATCATACTTGTTTTTGGCATCTGTGTCAATAAAAAGGGTGCCTAGGTAAAAACCAGATGCTAACAGAATGGCAAAATTCCAGTTTTTAACTGCACAGAGACTGCACTACCACACCACTGCTGCCCTTCATTCCTGGCATCATCAAAAGGGATCACCATTAAAAACCCCACAGGTGACATTTGCAAACTTTGGCTCAACATTTTCAAGCTGGGCCACCAAATTTCACTATTTGCTCCATGAAATAAAAACCTGTGTCCCTAAATATAAAAGTATTTCCTGTACATGGCCCTAAAGACCTCTTGTTAATTGGTAAAGGGGGTAAAGGCAGAATCCAGCCCCCAGTTTCTGTAGCTGCTGCTGATACCTGTTGGCAACTTCTGGCAGGGGCACTGATGCTGGAAGGTCCTCACCTGGCACACTGTCTTGAAGTGTCTGTGATGTGCAAAGCACCAATAATGCCAAAAATAGGCAGCTGTTACTATGATGAAAAATACACTACATTATATTTGCAGAATCAGGAAGAACAAGAAGTCAAAACATCTCATAAAATCGACAGAAAATGGGTACTTTGTTAGTGATGGAAGAAGAGAGACAAAAAGCAACAGGATGCACCTCCTGGGAGAGGCAAGCAACTATTTTTCACTGACTTGTGCTGCTGACAGGGTTGTGGGAATCTCTGAAATCTAATAAATTGTTTGAGGTGGACGTACTCAAATGCACTGCTCCACAGCCAAATTAGTCTTTATTTCTGTTGATATTTTATGGACAGACCCCATAGAAAATCCACAATTGGAGAGATTTCATAAATCGTTAAAGGAGATGATATAAACAGTATTTTCTACACTGCCTAATTTTTAAAGGAAGATAGTGAACAAAAGAAATGAGCCAGACTAATTAAGGCACACAATAGAAATGGTAATCAAGGAATGTGACAGCAGTGAAAAAGAGGAGAAGTAATTTCCTGCAATATACTAGTGCATACTCCTGGGATCAGGAAGGTCTGCAGGAAATTAATGGAAAGAAAAGATCATGGCAGCTCCAAGCTACCATCTCCAGCATCTCCAGTAATCACCTTTAACTGGAAAAGGAGAAATGGAACTCTGGGAACACTTCAGGTCAATGCAGTGCTGGAATAAACAGAAGAACTTACTGCTTTAGTCCCAAAATCTGTCCCCAGTAGCTGGACATTAATATTACACTTTATTTTAAAATATTAATACTGCTTTTTATTTTCTTTTTCTTTCTTTCTTTTTTTTTTTAAAAATTATTGTTTCGTTATTGTAAAGCTTTATTTTTAAGAAAATGTTTTCTTAATTCCTTCAGCACTGTCCACTAAAAAGTAACCTGGGACAAGGGCAATGCCAAGGAACATTCTGCTCCTGTGCAAATCCTGAAAACTGGAACACTAGATAATCAGCTGCAGTAGTCAACACCTCAGCATCTCCCCTGCAGGGTATCTCTAGGGTGGATGAAGTATTTCTCTACTCAGATGTCCTTTCTTGTTTGGGAACTGGCAACGCAAAGGACGAAAAAAGGAGCACACTTCAGTAGCCAGCACTAGTCAGGAAAGCTTACTGGCACACCTCAGAGTAGTGGAGAGAAAGCTTGAAACTCCAGGCAAATTTTCATTAAGGTTCTATTTAACATGTTTAGTTCACTGTAAGTGCACAAGGCAAGGCCAAAGGGAAGAATGTGTGCACTGTCTACTCTACCTGCTGCAGGCTGGGGAGGCACAAACCTCCTTGGAATTTTGAAATTGCTCTGTATGGTTCTTTATTTTTCCAGAGGTTAAAGAAGGAAACTTGCTGCTGTAGCCCTCAGACTGAAGTAATGTGGGAATCAAGAAAAGCTGCTAGACCAAGGACATCATATCATAACACACATAGCTTAGTTAACATTGCTGGGGACTATTCAGCATATCAAATTATTTCCATAAAGGAAAGTTGAAATAGTGATTAGGCTACAGTTGTAGCTGGAAGGAGTTTTTGGGGGGAAGGGATAAGGCAGAAGTGTGATAAGTTTCTCAACACTGTAGTGAACGCAGCAATAAGAAATATAATTTATTGTAACTGCAGAAGGAACCTGTGTTTGCTGTAATTTCCCTCTATCATTTCAAGAGGAATTAGTGTCCATCTTGAAAGGCCATGAAGGCTTCTCTTTTCACAGATTCATTTATGCTCTTATATATATAAGTATACATATATACATATATATAATAATAATGGCCAGTCTTCGCGAGCGAAGATTCGGGAAAGGTCATTAACCCTTCGAGCCTGCGCAGTGGATTTTTTAGGTGAGACACAGCGTGCGCTGAACTGAGCCCACCCTTTAATCCTGAGGTTCATCTGCCGGGGCCAAGCACGCTTGGACAGTGGCAGTGAGGGTCTCAGGACGTAGGTTTGTTTAGAGTGACCTTCTCTTAGATGGATTGCCTCACAGGGCTAATGAGCTCCATCTGCCCGGGGGGTTGGGAATCGAACCCGGGTCGCAGCGGTGAGAGTCCTGCACCCTAACCACTAGACCACCAGAGGCCATTAATGTGAAATCAGCATTTCTGTATTTCTATAAGGAGGTGCCTTTTCTCTCTGTCATGAGCAGATGATTGCTCTGCCATGCTGGAGCTGCCACAGGGACTGAATAAATGGTCAAGGCCATTCAAGATATGGCCTCCTCTTTTTCTTCCTTTTTTCCACCTTTTATGATAATAATTGTAAAATTATGGATCTCCCATTTCAGAATTGCATGGTTAGCTTTGTTGTCTAGTTGAAGTAAGTATCTGTTATAGTGTTTGTAAGGTTTTTCCCCAGTATCATAAATACATACAGGTAGTGGCCAATATAGTGCTGATTTCCAAAAAGATTTTTTTTCTACTGGAATGTTAAAAAAGAGCTCTCTTAGAGTAGTGATAACAGTTATGAAATCATCATCTCTTGGTCTGAACATAATAACTGAATGCTAGAATATTGCCTCCTACTATTAGAAAGATTCAAAGTGCCTCCTACCAGATATATGTACAATATATAAAGTGCTTTCTTACCAGATATATGTACAAAAAATGCTGATCTACAGAGAGCAGTTTGTCAATCATATTATATACTTTATCAGATGTTATTACACACCTGTGATTCTTCCTCTCTGTCCCTTCTACTGATGCCATAAACTTATGTTTCTGTCTTATCCCTCTCCCAATTTTTCCTTCCATCTTACCCCTCCCAGTATGTGAAACCTTTCTGTTTTTAACTCCGTAAGTAGTTAAGCAGATAATTATAGATTTCTCTTTTTCATGTAGAAGAACAGACCATTTGAATCTGCAGATGCACTTCTCTCTATCCATAACAAATTAACCTGCTAGCCTGAGTTGATTAATTCCTATGAGAGCAACTATTTAATTTGTTTCACAGGTGGGGTTTTTTGGGAGCAGTTTTTCTGAAGCTGTCAGATTTTTAATTTTTGAAAAAAAGGCCAAAGCTCCCAGCCTGCTGGTTGTTGCAATGACTTTTTTTTTTTGGCTGGCATTATGTCAGACTGATTTTCTGTGTAAGAATAGGAAGTTACCAGAACAATTCCCAAATAATTAATGGCACTTGGCTTCATGCTTCCAAACACACTCGAGGTGTACACTGAAAGCCTACTAAAGCTCCCTCTGACATGACTTACTACTTTATTACAGAAGTGCAGAGCAGCTTTCCAGAGAAGGCACATCTTGAAGGAATGTAATATTCTTACAGGCAGTTATTAACAATAAAAATCTGAAGAAAAGTGCAGTTACTATTTACAAGGATATAGCTGCTCGTTTTGGCCTCACTATAACCCTGTAGTTTTTAATGATTAAAGATCTCAATCTAAGATTTTTTAGGTTCACTGCTTTCACAAGACCAACTGCTTTTATAACAGATCTGCTAAAGCTTTACAATTCTGTCTATTTTTCTTCTCTGGGTAACTGTCTCTCTTACAC
>NW_016690385.1:375527-510091 GCF_001604755.1 Lepidothrix coronata
CTCTCTTACACTATTATAATTAGCAAGAAATAATAGCAGGGAGAATACAAAATAACCCACTTTAATAAATACTTTAAATAATCCAATATTTAAAAAGAGAAGGTTAGAATTATGCTTACATTTTTCATTATGATTCCCAAGATCGCACATTCAACTATAGAGTTGTATGTATTATTTAGTTAGTTAATTATTTACTTTCATATACAAGTCAGGAATTTGGGCACACAGACAAAATTACTGTAATTATGGGGAACATATAAATGCCCCAAACCAGATAGGTAATTGTATAGGTGTGAAATTCCTGGGGCAAAAAATACTGAAATGTTCTCACAAAATCAGGCATTTGGCCTTTGAAACAGAATGCTTTTAGATGTGTTTGTAGAAAAACTCACAAGCCTGATTTTCAAACACACCAAACATGACTAGTGACTCCCAAACTAAACCTAGTTCTGATTTACCCTATTCAGGAACAAGGGAAATGAAGTTCTCACTCTTCTGTGAGAACCAAACACTATTTTCTTTTGTATTATGTTCCCAAGCTTACAGGAAAATAATCTTCTTGACTGTTAAAAATTGTTTCAAATCCATCTTTGTATTTCTACATTACTGTGCTAAATACTATATAATTTTATTCTATTCTACCATTATTGTAAGACACAGAGTAACACAATGTGGTATTTCTCAATAAAGTAAAATTCAACCCTGATGATTCTGTGATTCTCTGATTCACCTCAGCAACATGCTCAGCATTCAAATACTGATCACAAAGTGGTTTTTAATACATCACAGGATTTAAATAAAGCTCACCATTTTGCAGTTCCTCCATGATACTATTTTAATTTATATATTTATACTACAATTACATTATAGTATAAATAATAAAGCATATATTATTATAATACTACTATAATTTCTCCATCCATTCAAATATTCAGTTTATGGCCATATCTAGTACAAGCAGATGATATTTTAGACTAAAAGAACTGTAGGTTGTGGTGTCTGCCTGTAAAATACATATTTTTATAGATAGATTCTGGTCTCAGAAACTTCACTGCTCAGGCTGCCAGTGATTTCAACACAAAAGGTCTTTATTTTTGTGTTATCAAATATTACTGTCCATCTTTCAGAACATTATTCCTTAATTACAACCAATGACTTGTCCTATCAATGAATGACTGGTAAGAAAACAACACAAAACTGTTTTGTTAGAAATAGTAATTTAATAAAACCCCAAAACTACCATGCTTTAATACTTTATGTTTGTATAAATCATAAAGTAAAATTTGAAATTAATAGTAATATTATATGCAATGGTAGAGTGTAGTGCAGACAGTGTAGACAGATGAATAGCAACAATAAAATGAATATCAACTTTTGTTCCATCAATCTTTGTCAGCTCAGTGACACACTGGAATGGTCTGTACAGGGGGTGCACAGGCTTCTGCCTTGTTATTCCTGTTTTATATGTATAAAAAATTAAATGGAGGGAAGTCAGCAGAAAAATTGCTCATTTGTAGTAGAATGATCTGTACAGGGGGTGCATGCATTTCTGCTTTATTTTTCATATATATAAATGTATATGTATATATACACACATATATATAAAATTAAACGGAAGTCAGCAGAAAAATTGCTCAGTAGTATTGACCAAAGCATTCTTGAATTTTTTATTATTTCATAACCAAATACTGCCAACTTCTCCAAATCCATCCCCACTGCAGGATTTGGATTTATGTGAATTTCAATATATAGGCAATGCCTTGGTGAACCAAAGGAAGGCTCTGAATACTGTCTCAAATATTCCTCTATTATAAGACAGGAATAAATCCTTTGATGATGCAAATGCAACCCCATTTTAATAAAGCAGAAATCACGAAGGTGCCCTTTAGCAGAAGAGGGTTTCTAATTTGTGTTTCACCAAAGCTGTTCTGTGGCATATATCTTCAATCCTCATGTCTGGAATGTTTCACATGATTGATGACAAGTATCAGAGTTAAGTATTTCTACTGAACACACTGATATTTAATAGGAATCTCACAGAGATGAACCATGAATTTAATATGAATTCTCAAATAACCAATTTGATATGAAAAATGCTCTTTCCAATAAGACTTCTGGTATTGATAGAGAAATTTGAGCTTAAGAACACAGGTAAGTACTACTCTAAAAACATATGAATTCTGCATAAATTCTGAGTGCTTCTTAGGTTTGCTGAAGAAATATCAGAGAGGCTTATTTCTAGTTTTCAGCTATACTTGATGCACGCTACAGCATTAAGTACTTTCTAAAGGAAGAAAAGATCATTATCTCCATCCTCAAAAAAGCCAAGCCAAAACCTTAAACTTAGAGAGGTAAATGGGACTTATTCAAGATCTTCTAGCAGAGACAAGGTCACACAGCTGATTATCCTAGTGCAAGGCCCTCACAACTCATAGGCCAGGTAGGGCTCTACCTATTTAAATGATTATTTAAATAGGTACAGCCTATTTAAATTCTGAAAGCATAATGTTTAAATTTTTTAATAGGCGTCTGTGTTGTTGGTAACATTTCAGGGTAACCAGATATTTCTAAAAATGCAACAAATTTTATATATATAACTTTAAATATTTAACAGATGATCAGATGTGCAATAATGCCCAAAAGAAAAATAAATTCAAAGTTAGGATTACATAATCTACAAAAACGACTACTGATGCTGCATCCCCATTTCTCAACAGATTGTGAATTCAATTCCAGTAAAGTTTAACTCCATTTCAGCTTTTAGACACTAATTAAGAAGCATGCAGAACAGCTGGGGTTTGAGTTCATAAATATCTGTGTAGCCACATGACAGAAAGCAAGAGAGTCACTCACTGAACTGTGGACTCTGGTTGTGTCTTAGTCTTACAGCAGTTACCATCACATTTATTTCACAACTGGGGGTGGCAGATTGCTTGTATATGGTCAATTTTCACCTTTTTTTTCCACTTACATTCACGTTTATCATACTGTGAACAAAATGACTGGAGACAAAGGTCAGGGTCTACAATTCTGACAGCAAATGAGACACTGCTGCCACCTTTCAGTATTTTGAACTGTAAAACTCAGTAATCTGCATTTATCAAAATAATAACAATGGACTGTACCATTGGGCATATATTTTTTACACTATACACTTCTTACTTTATAGAATAATTTTTTAATAGAAAGCTGGAGAGACAATAACATAACTATACTTGTCATCTACTTTTCCCCTACAATATAAAATCTCACACCTGCATGTTTAGTTTTAGAAAAATAGATAAGTATTTGTCACCCTCTTGGCAGAGCATTTAGAGAGTATTTTAGTTATAACTTAGTTATTTTAATCTCACTGTACAGTCATTGGTAACTATCATTACGATCATCTGTTTTCCTGCATAACAGATTTTTTTAGTTTTGCTTAACAATTTCCAGATCTATTTCAAATATCACATATATTAGAGTGACACATTTGGTTTATTTGCTTCCTTACTGGTTTCATTCTAAGAATTGGAAATTTTTCTTCTCTACCATCGTGATCTTACTCACCTCCCAAGCTGGTTTTCCTGGCCTTTCCTTCTGCAGATATTCCAGAATCTGCTTTTCTTATCGACTCATTCTGTTTTTATGAGTATTGGGGCATAATATCCCACACATATTCTGTACCGAAATTTTGTAATGAATGCACAAAAATACATTAATTGTATTTGGGAATTTGTCTAGAGAGTAAGTTGTATAGTCATAAGCAGCTCAGGGAGCTGGAGTTGTTTAGCCTGGAGAAAAGGAGGCTTGAGGTGATCTTATCACTCTTTACAACTACCTGAAAGGAGGTTGCAGCCAGGCGGGGTTTGGTCTCTTCTCCCAGGTAACAAGTGATAGGATGAGAGGAAACGGTCTCAAGCTGTGCCAGGGGAGGCTCAGAATCACAGAATATGCCAAGTTGGAAGGGACCCATGAGAATCATCAAGTCCAACCCTCAGCCCTGCACAGGCCCATCCCCAAGAGTCACACCCTGTGCCCCAAGGGATCATCCAAATGCTCCTTGAGCTCTGGCAGCCTTGGTGTTGTGCCCACTGCCCTGGGGAGCCTGGTCAGTGCACAACCACCCTCTGGGGGAAGAAACTTTAATATCCAACCTAAACCTCCCCTGACATAGCTTCAGGCCATTCCCTGGGTCCCCCCACAGAGCAGAGCTCAGTCCCTACCCCTCCTCTGCCCCTCCCCAGGAAGCTGAACAGCAGTGAGGTCTCCCCTCAGTCTCCTCCAGCTGAGCTCACCAAGTGCCCTCAGTGTCCTCACACGGCTTCAAATCAAGGCCCTTCCCCATCCTCATTGCCCTCCTTTGGAAGCTCTCTTCAGGTTGGACATCAGGTACAATTTCTTCACCAAAAAGGTGGTTAATTGTTGGAATGGGCTGCCCAGGGAAGTGTCAGAGTCACATTCCCTGGAAGTGTTCAAAAAATGACTGGATGTGGCACTTAGTGCTATGGTTTAGTTGACATGGTGGTGCTCAGCCAAAGGTCGGAGCTGAAGGTCTTGGAGGTCTTTTCCAGCCTTAATGATTCTTTGACTCTATGCTCTCCCATTGCTTTGTTTCAAAATATCACCTTGTACATTTTCTGCCTGTCTTGTAGCAGTATTCTATGTACTATGAATTATTATCAGTGCTGTTTAAGTCTAGGACCCCGAGTTCCCAATTTGAAAAGGTCCCATAAAACACCAGCTGTTCTCTATATTTTTATTAAAAAAAAAAAAAAAGAAAAAGAAGTAAGTTATGTGATTACTCAGTGAAAACATGTGCATCTCAGTGTGGTGATAGGGGAGTCAAAAGAGGATAGTGCTTTGTTTCCTGGGAAGTATAAAATAGAACTGATTTTGATCCCACTGCATCACAGGCTGAATTTGCATTTTGCAGTATCTGATGCCCTGGTAGAGATTGTAATCTTCATCATGCCACACATACTACAGACAGGGACTGTTTCTGCTCCTCACAATTTGGATACATTTTCTGAAATAAGTTTAATTTGATAACTCAGAGAAAGCAAAGGACAAAAGGGAGATGATGCTTAATGCCATTTATATGGATCAAGACCTTGTTTTGTTACGAAATGTAAACATTATTTAAACTAAAAACATTACCTAAGGACTGTAAATAACAGTCTTTTAAATTTGTAATTCTTACAATGATAAATGTTTTAGGGTTCAATGGAGGAAGCAATTTAGGTCAAAAATGGAAATAGATATAAAATTAGTATGTCTCATCTCAGTTATAAATTTTCATGTATACATTTCAAATCTATCACAGCTGATAAAGAAGAGCTTGACTGGCAGTCCAATTAAACAAGGCACAGGACTGGAGTTACAGATAATTTCATTTAGAGGTAGTATTGGTCTAGGAAAACATATACATCATCTCTCATGTTATGCTTAATAACAGCTCAGGCTACAGATCTATAATTTATAATTAATTACAAACTTTCTATCCTCCTTCCCCTTTTTTTCCATCCTATATTATAAATACTGTACTTGCAGAATGGATCCTCTTAAGTCTCTTTCATACAGAACAGCAAAGCATTCAAGGCATACAAAGATCACACAAAGAGGCCTCTCAGTTATATTCCCAGTCACTTGTTAATACTTGAAAAAAACAATGATCTCAGACCCTCTTTTTTTTTTTAACAGAAAAAGGACTCAAGACTGCAATTAAAAAGCATAAGAAGAGGAAAATTCAACAGAAAGACGATGTCCATGAGTTATATATGTTACAATATTGCTGAAATATAAAACTGGAAGCAACCTCTGTTCAGTGGTACATAAAGCATCAGCCTTCTTATACTTGTAGTATTTCCTTCATTATCACAATTAAGCCTTTAAAATTTAATTCATAATGTTACAGCTGCTCCTTTATAGGCTCCCTTTTACTGTAAAACTAAAGTACATGCAATCTTAACAAAGTCTGTGGAATAATGAGATTTGAATCAACTATGAGACCCTTAATCTTAATTGGCAAGAGGTGTGGGAAGATGAAAAATTTCCTTTCCCTGTAATCTAATCAAACCTTGCCATATCAGCTTCCAGATTGCAATGTCAGCATTTCCATGGAAGGGCTGAGCAGGAGGTTAAGCAAAAATTAATTGTAAACATTAATGTAAATACCAAAAGTTCATCCTGGTCACACTAGGAAGGCCACCTCAGCAACATTTGTGTTCTCTCTTGTGCTCTCACTTGTGTTGCTGGCACTGCTTTCAGGATCCCAGCCCTGCAGGCTGAAGCCAGAGCTATATTTTCCCAAGGGCTTAGTTGAAAATGGGAGTTTCATGTTTTCACGAGAAGCCCACAAGAGCTCAGTAATCAAAACCACTTCAAACTCATCTGGTCAAAGTCAAAGCCAGGAGGAAATTTAAACTCAATTCTTAATTCAGAAAGAAAATCTTTCTGCAGGAGCTTTCAGAAGAGATTTTCTAACAGCTCTCAGTGTTGCAGCAAGGCAGGGGAAAGACTCCTCTGTTGGCAGTGAAAAACTGGAGTTTAAGGCTGTGCCAACATTGCACTAGAGCTGCAGCAACATCCCCATCCTTGATGCTAGTGCTCATCAGGTGCATGGACACTTCAGGACATTGGGGAAGGGCACACATATTGTCCCTGAATCCTGATGAATAGCAGTCACAACTCATCTCCAGAAAGATGGAAGAGACCTCATCTGAATTTCTAAGAGCTCACTTTGATGTGATACAGTACTGTGGCCATGAAGATGAGAGCACTGTTCAGTCCAATGTGACTTAGCCAGCTAATAATACACCTGAGAGAGGTGACAGACATGAAAAGATGCCTTTCCCACCTACTTCAATAACTGTCAGGGAGCCCAGGAGGAAGCTGGGGAAACACCACACCACTGCTGAGGCAAACATGGGAAATCGTCGAGATTCTTGGATTATCCATTCTTGTAACCAGTAACAAAGTGCTAGAATTAAAAAGATATCTTGACTTTTCAAAAACAGACAAAAAGAAGGAACTCTCTTCATACAATTAACAACACTAATCCCTTTAGGTCTCCTTGAGTCTACATATTCCAGTTTACCCAGAGTTCTAAAAACACCCCTAAACTGTAAAAAAATGGAGATACTTTTTTTGGGTTTTTTTGTGTTAAATCTCTACACAGATAATGCAAGATTCTAGCAAGAGCAATCCCCACAAGACAATCCCCGAGGCAAGGCTGTCTGTTTGTCATCTTTCAACAACTACTAACAGTATCTATCATCTGTCTCTCATCTTTTGTATAAAACATACAGAAGCAAAGGTGAGGTGTTTGATACACAGTGGAGTAAGAAAGCAGCTGGAATTACTGAGATTTATGCATAACCTGCCAGACAAGCTGTTGCAACTGCCGGTTATGCATTTTAGCACAGCCTGCTGTTGGCACGTTGTTTAAATAAAAAATATGGTGCCCACACATTCAAAGCAATGATGGAGAGCTAATGATCAAAGGAGTGGGCTGTTGCTTTCTAATTATTATTTGGACTAATTTTTTGATAAGCTAGGGATGGGTTTTGTTTTATTAAGTATTGTATTTTATGCAATATATCCTCTATTACTTAATACCCAACAACTCACTGCCAAAGAAAGTGATTTTAGCTAAACTGCCAAATTGCCATTCTACTGGGCAAGCCTTTTATGCACTAATCAGAAACATGGAATGAAACCAATGCTGCCAGCAGATAATACCCTCCTCCTAGTGGCAGGGCAAATCTGGCATAGGTACCCTCAGTTTCAATGTTAGTAGTGCAGTGGTCAGGATTTAATATGCTATAAAAAATTGAACATTATTTCATCAGGTTTAATGTGCCGTGGCTTACCTTCACTCATCTCAGTCCACTAAAATAATCCAAAGGACATAGAGTATTTTTTCTCTCTGCTACTTTGCCACATTAAGTTCAAGCAAAGCACACAAAAATAGAACTGACCTGAACACGACTGGTGGTTTCTCTTGGGCTTCAAAGGCAAGAAGGTGTTACAGGAAAAATGCAGCCTTTAACTGACTGCAGACTAACTTTACCCAGAATAGAAAGAAATGGAATCTGTTAATACCTCTAACTGGAGAAAAAACACCTGGACACTGCCAGAATTTCCTTTGTATGAGACAATTTATAGGACCACTCTATGTACATAAGAATGCCCAGCTGTGGAACTGCTCGAGGCCTGTTCAGATGGTGATGCACTATATATCAAAGAGTAAGTATGAATAATAATAAATATATAATAATACATTCACCCTAACTCTTAACAAACCCTAAACCTTAGTTTTGCAACCAGTTTGAAACCTCCTAACAATGAGTAGAATCTGTTTTCACTAGTCTAGTTAATGATTGTTAATTTATTTTGAACTTGCAGAAGATGCATCCAGTGGTTAAGGCATTCATGGTCAGAAAGGAGGGTCCAGTTGATGGAGCCCTCTGTAACAAAGGACAGTGGAAGCAGTAGAAGGAGAGAGATGATTTGGTATTGTCAGTACAGACAGAGACCTGGACACTTCCTGTAAGCAATTCCACAGAATATTAACTGGGCACTGCTAGGAAAACCGCCAACTTAAATTTAGTATGGTAAATTAGCAACTAGGTAATTTTTCTTCACTGTATATCAGATACCAGTATTTTTATTTTATTTATTATTATGCAAGCTAGTAGGGTTTTTCTTCTTTTACTCTTTTTTTTAAGTGCTACATTCCAGTTCTGTCCAATTCAATTTGATAATTAGACAACCAGTGGCATCACAGAATTCCCTATGACTGAATTCAGTGCATGGGCATTGGTGGCTTGCTGAGTGCTCTCATCTTGTTAAGAAAAGTATCTTCTGAGACCCACTCACAAATGAGGCAGAACTAATCCATCCCTCTTGGACAAGCTGATTACCTGGAAATCAATCAGCCAGGGAGTTTGTTCTGTCAGCCTTCAGGACATGAGCAAATAGTAAATGTAACTCCCAGCAAAAGTAACCCAGAAAGCACATCTATGAGGCAAATATCTGTAATGCAGACACAGAGAGCACTGGAGCACAGAAGTTCTTGTTACTGTCCCAAAACACTCTGCTACGCCATGGAGAGCACAGACATTCTTATTCCATCAGTCAGTGTCTCACAGCAACTAATTTTCCACCCATGAATGGGAAGCTCAGAACTCTCTTTCATCAACATCCAGGGAACTGAACTAGATCCTGGTGTGGAACATTTTGTCCTTCTGGTAATGAAGTTTGTGTTTGGATTTTGTTTGTGACAAGCTTTGCCTTTTGCTTGGGTTTGACATGGCATTACAGCTGCTGGGTGTTTCACTTTGTTACTGCCAGGTCCAGAGATAGCACAACCTGGAAAAGCAAAACAAGTGTCTGCAACAACTGATTGACAGGCCTAAAACACCCGGGAGAAGACCTAGCACAAGAAATAATGGCTTAGAGAAAAACAAATTAGGAGCCGATTTATATTCCAGGAGACATTTTATTGCCTGCCACTCTCCATCCCACTGAAATATTGTGATGGATTGGGGTGACAGAAAGGAATTGCTAGGTGCTAGTAATGACAATTCCAACAAGGAGGTGAAGGAAACACACCATGCCCTGCCTGTCCCCAGAACACAGCTGGCTTATAGTGAAGGGAATACAACTCATTAGTCACTGCAGGCACCTCAGGATGTGTTGTTCATATGTACATTCACGCTGCGGGCATCCCTACCCCAAATTCTGTTGAATTTTCAAGTCTGTATTCTAAGATCAAAATACTAAGAGGGAATTGGAGAGTGAAAGCAGATTAAATGGAGCCCTACATGCTTTCTGTGGAGCTGCATGCAAGCTAATTAGCAGTCAATGCATGGGAAGAGATCTAGCCCATTTCATCTACAAAAGTCTTGGTGAAAGGTGTGGGAATATGTTCTGAAAATGTTAATAGACTAAAGCATATTTGAACTCTTCCTATGAAAAAGCTGGACTAATAATGTGACTACGTGCAAGCTGGGCCACTTCTGAAATGATGGCATTGCAATTACTATCTTAAACCTGTATATTCAGCTCTCTGAAGACAAGTATCAATCCTGCATTCCCATTCCTTAGGAAGTAGTCATAGTAAGATCTCTTTCATTTGATACCAACCCCCCCCAAACTTAATGAAAACATCTAAAGCCATAAGAGCAGAGCTTTTCTGGAGAGTGGTGGCTGAAAAGGGATGGGAAGAGGGGCTAGCCTGGTAGTGTAGGTATAAATTGAGTCAGGCTTTCCTGTAATATCAGTGGCCATGATCCAGCCTGGCCTCAGGTAGTATGCTACCATGACAACTTGTCCGAAAAAATTGAAGGTGTCGAGGTGAAACAGAAAAGAGAAGAGAACCTTTGTTGTACAGCACATTGTCACAAAGGGAGATGATTAGAAGTGAGTCAAAACTCCCAGAGCAGTGGAGCTGTTAGTGATACTTCTGAGGTCTCCGAGATCTACCACAAAAAGTCACAGAAAGGTAGTCTTTCCTGGGACTGGGAGATTTCCAGGGGTTTCAGGATATTTTCATATCCTGCCTATCCTCCATCAACCTGACTTGCTCCACAGTAAGTCTCTGACATCTGCTGGCTTGTCACCAGGTGGAACAGAGGTTTTCTGTGCTCATGCTGCTCTGTGTGAGCTGTGAGATGAATCTTCAAGCAAGGGTGTTCTGAAGCGAGGTTCAAAATGTCACCCTTCAAATCAAAATGAAGTCCACTTAATGCCTCTCAGCTCTTCAAAGGAAGAGGATTTGAGGAGGTAGATGTGCTTGTCAGGCAAAAATGTGGTAACTGCTGATCCACAGCAGCAGCAAAAATAAAGAGCATAATGTCTTACTCTCCTCTCGGGGGCCTGACTCTGGCACAGTCCAAGCTCTGAGCTTGTTTAACTTCATACTGCCAAAATTAGAGAGCATGAGGAAGAACAGGAAAAGAAATCCAGGTCTGGGCAGGGAGAAATCCAACAGCCTTTGGGCAACCCTTGAGGAACTAGCTTTGTGCCAGGCAGCTGCCTGTTGTGCTTCTAGGGTTAGCTCAACAACTGTGTTTTATTCTCTATAGTTATCTGAGTTGGGGTCAAGCTACCAGTTTGCCTTATAATGCTCAGCAAGATATAGAAGCCTTTGTGAAGAGATCCCAATATTGGATTTGAAATCAAGGAAATGATCAAAATACCTGGACAGTGGAGAAACAGATGGAATTTTTAATGTTTCATGCCCATTTAAATCACAGTTTGGCCTATGGTACTTTACATGCTCACCATTCACCATTAACAGAATTTCCTTTATGTAATACTGATAAGGATATTTGATTTATATAAAAGAGAAACGTCTAAAATGTATGAACTGAGTTGCAGGTGTGCTGTGAGGTGAGAGAGCAATTATCAAGATCATTATTATAGTACATTAGTGTCTAATGGTGTGTGATAAGGATTGGAAAATACCTGCTATGTACTGAGCTATCTTTCAGTTGACATTCAGCTACAAAAGAAGAAAATCATCTGTATTGTATGTATACACTGAATGACTGAGAAAATACAAAGCAATATCAAATGCTCAGAGATGCAGAGTAGAAAACCAACTACACATAAATGGAAAAAAAGAGCATTTTCATTTTTATAAACAGCAGTGCCAACTTTGAAAAAATGATCCACAAGATAGTGTCTTCAGTAAAGCAATTTCTCTTTCCTAGTGCCTCTTAAAAAAAGAAGGGGTGGGTGTGTGTTCATGTGCACACAAGCACAAAAGAGCACCAATTTTATACACAATTTTTAAACAAAATGCATTTCTTTCACCAAAATTGACTTTTTGAGCAAAAGATGTTTGGCTGCATCAATTTAAACAGCAACATGGAGGTTGGCAGTAATCCATTTCTGCTGAGATTAAGCCAGCTGCTACCAAATCCATTGATCCTTTTAGCTATTGATTTGGTAATTTAATAAAAAATGAAGTTTTAGAATGTGAACAGATTCACAGCGCTGAGGAGACAGGATTTTGATAAACTGTGCTGCAAGACTACGCTGGTAACACTGTCAAATGAGAAAATCACACATGATTTAAAATATTCAGGGTTTCCAGTGTGGCAGATTGGTTAAAACATGACTCTAAACAGAAATGTGACCTGTTCGAAAAAAGGTCTCATATTTAAAACTGTATAGCCTTAAAATAACAGATCTACTCCCTTTGTCTTCCATCTACTAATACTAGTGCTTAAACACATTCTGTATTTAATCTCCTATTTACTGTGAAGAGTAAAATTAGGAGAATAGCTTCTACTCTTATTACAAAGAAAATTAGGACAAGTTCTAACTAAGGATTAGTTTCTCCCTGAGATGCCTCCATGCCACAACAGTCCTTCACTGTTCAGCTCCCAGCTTTTGCTCTCAGCCAAGACAAAAAAAAAGAAGAAAAGAAAAAGAAAAGAAGTTGTAACAAATCTGTAACAACCTGCCTGTTTTCCTAAAAGCTGTCCTGAAGAACTTGGGGATCCCAGGTTTTCAACAACTTCAGCCCCCACAGGCTAACTGAGGACAGAGGTACCTTATCACAACTTAGAGCAGTTGGAAAGAGTTTGAATTTGCTGTGTGGACTGCACCAGACTGAGGTTCCATATTGCCAGCATAAAATTAAAGTAAGCAAAGTATATGGGAAAAAGTCAATATTACTGTTGAGGGAAGAAGTCTCCCATTCGGAAAACTGAACATCAGTCATCTACAACATTAGTGATTGCTCAGTTTAGCCTTCTGCAACACTGAGAGATGTTGTCTGTAAGCTGCATCAACACTTGAAAACAAAAGCATAGTGGCATTAGTAAACCTCGACAAAACAGAATGAGAAAGGGAGGAAAATCCAGCAACACGTGATGGACTCAAGCTTTGTCATGGGCTTCCCGAGGAAAAGGTGAACAGAAGCCTCGACACTGCCAAGCTTTGGCTGCTTAAAGTATTCCCCAAAAATCTGTAGTTCCAGTAGCTGAAAAGCATATTCCAAACATCCACCATTCCAGCCATATGAGCAGAGAATTTAATACATACAAATAGTTTATGTTTTTTAATTACTGATAAAGAGCCCCTAGATCAGGGATCAGACTCTAGACATCTTCCACCCACAAAAACTTGTTTGCTTTACTCATGGTCCAACTACAGCTTTAGGACTTGGTTCGTTCTTATTATATCTAGTGTTCATACTCTCCATATAATATATAATAACCATGCAGTATTGTTATACAAGGTCTATAAGATATTTTAAAAAATTAATATCTTCTCATGCCACATGAGTGGCATGCTAATAGTGCCAAAATTCAAAGGGCAGTCTCTTGGGTGGCCAAGTGAACAGTTTGAGGTAAAACATTCTCATGCCATGCCAGCAGCTGAGAACACTATTTAATGAAAACACAGAGCAACAAAGAATTAATACATTGCTATTGAGACAAGAGCACCTTGATAAGTGAACTTTTCATATTTACCATTCCATAAAGGTTTAGTCTATTACTGAAAACATGAACATGGGTAAAGAGCACACTAGACAAGTCAAATTCAAGGAAAACTTAATATGTTTGTAGAGGTACATGACATGTGAAATTATGGAAAATGACAAAGCCCAGAAAATCTAGGTAAGTATTAATGTGAGTCTTGAGGAAATACGTACAGATATTCACTGGCCATGAAGTTTCAGTCTCAACAGAAATAACCCAAGGTCAAAGCTATGAATGGTATACAGCCTGTGCAATAAAAATGTAAATATCCTTCATTCTATGAAACTAGAAATGTGTTTGGTTACACTATGGAACTGGTTATCAGCACATACAGGATGAGAGTGATGAGTCTATTCTTCACAGACAGCCAGCTCAGATACTGATTGCCAGAACTATAGAAAGTGCAGCTCTTGCTGTTACAGTATTTCTTCTAGAGGTGCACACACAAATAAATCTGCATGAATCAAGTAAAATAAGGAGAAATAAAACAAAAAGTAGATACCTTATTCATAGGATCAGTAGTGATAAGAAGGTTGGTAAAATACCTGAAATTATTTTGAACTAATTAAAAATATTTAAGAGCTATCTGTTATTTTTCTACCTCCATTTATTTGTTGGTTTGGTTTTTTTTCTTTTATTAGGACAGCTACAGGTTGGAAATGTGACACATTCAAAGCATCTTTCAACTGGGTTTAAAGTCAATTTCCCTTTCCAATCTGGATTCAATTCAAAATATATTGTCCTTTTGAGTGAAAATCTACTTTAATGTGAAGACAGTTAAAATTGATAGTCAGGCCAAATTCTAAATATTTCCAAGCCCAGAGATTTACCTCTCAAGCTCTGCAGTGCAGGAGCTATTCTTTCTGGATATCTCTAAAGGATCTCGAATGACACAAACTTGATGCAAGACCGAGCCTTTTGCACATCTGCAACAGCAACACAGAGTGGTATCAGCACTCCAACAGTGAACAACCATGAAACATTCAGTGAATTCCACTGATGTGGTTATATCAGACACAAGCTGTGTTTTATTTAGTTGCCTTCAAACTTGGTGAATCCCAGAGCCATCAACAAGAAGGTAAACACTGTAATTGGGAAATTAAATAGTAGGTGCTGTATTAATATAAACTTCTGTGCCTCTTTGAACACTAAACCTGACTCAGCACAGGTTATTGATATGAGAACACAACAAGACTCCCTTATTTGTTCAAAAAAGCCATTTATCACTCTGCTACATTTTGTGTTTGACAGAGATATAACATTATCTTACCTTCTAAATAATGTTTTAATCTTTTAATTTTCATCCCAATGTTAAAACTGAGTCCTGCTATTATCCTAGAGGGTTAAAATAGGATGATTCCTTCACCTATTATATTCTCAGTATCATAAAAAAAAAGTCTAGAAACAAAAGCTGAAGCATAACAAAGAATTAAAACTTCAGATATTTAAATTTAATACACGGTTTGCAGTAGAAGTGGTCAACAAATTTTCTTGCAGCAGAAATTAGCAACTTCAATATATACTCTTCAGAATCAATCTGACTAGTTCTGTTGAATTAGTTGATGCAATTACAATAATAGGTTTTGAATGGGTTTATATTTCAAGTGTGATTGTGCTGAATTGAATTATTCCCTACTTATCACGAAAATATTGAAGGAACATTCCTCATTTTCAACCCACACTTTTAAATTGATTTCCAACCACTTCAGTACGATTAAATTTTTTAAATAAAGTACAGATACTTCACACTCTCAAGTGCTGTCACAAGTAGTAAATCTTCTCTAGAACATAAAAATAACTGCAATAAGTCCAACCTTTCTATACAAATATGCAAATGCCCACGTACCTAAGGAAGTCTACAGATAATAACCTGTTCTCAAGCCCAGAACCTGCCTTACACAGAACAAAACAATGGAGTTTTTTTAGGCTTTCCATTTAAAGATATTTAATTGTT
Source organism: Lepidothrix coronata (assembly GCF_001604755.1). Taxonomy (NCBI): domain Eukaryota; kingdom Metazoa; phylum Chordata; class Aves; order Passeriformes; family Pipridae; genus Lepidothrix; species Lepidothrix coronata. The sequence goes on from NW_016690385.1 coordinate 390,966, forward strand.
GAAGAAATTATGATGTTTAAGGTGATGGGGAAAAGAAGAGTAAAAAAGAGTATAAAGCAAAATAAGATGGACTGGTTAATGTGGTTTTCCCCTTGAAGAGAATGCAATGATCAGTTCCACCCCGGAGAACCAGGGAAAACCCTACTAATCTCTTCTGTGCAGGGATATGTAATGGAGTATTCCAAAGAAACAAATTACCTTGTACAATCTCTCTCTCTTGTACACAGACAAACTCGTCTTATAGTTCTCCACCTTCTCACAGAAACCCTGACTGATTCAGGGAATTTGTGGAATTCTGCCCCAGCTAGAGAGAAAATGTCACTTCCCAAAGAAGCAAGCACAATGTTGAGGATAAACAAACATTTTGTATAATAAAATTTATGGCTGCTTTGTAATTTAAAGTTATATAATTAATGCATATGGAATAGTAGGCTTTTAAAATAAAAATAAAGCAACATTTGAAAATCCTTGTCCTCTTACTGACACCTTCTATGAAAGTATAGCAGAGGTTGATAGTTTTAATTCCTAACACGGATTTGTGTCTAGTAGGAGGGAGATATACTTATTGTGATTAAGATATACACAAGAGAAGAAGAAACTTCTTGTTGGACACTATTATACATCAAATAATAAATGAGTTTGTACCACCAAAAAAAAAAGTCAAGGATGTATAGAGATGCAAATGAAAAGCTAATGCACAAGTCTGACACATACAAAAATCAGAGTTCCAGGAGACAAAGGAAGTAGAGTTTTATTTGCCCTGACTGACATAATACTCATCCATTTTCTCCAAGACTGAGGAATGAGACTCATGTACAGCACCATGTATAGAAAAAGAGATGCCACTCCTACGGAGTGGTGCTAAGGAAGGTGGCAGGTGGGGGCAGAGCAATCCTCTTGGTGGATTCAAGCACAATTGGATTATTAGGGCTCAGAAATTAAATAAGGGTCTGGTGGACCCTCAGCAGTGACAACCAGCAAGCAGCAGCAAGAAGAAAAGAAGCAACTTTGGAGAAAGATGACTGAGGCTTTTGGATCTACACAGAGTGGTTTTCCTTCTGGCTTCCTTCAGATACCCTGGTCAGAAGGAGGGACAACATCAGAAACTGGGAAAGGCCACAACCAAGAACAAAACTCCACTATCTTATTATAACACCTGTACAGGACAGTGGCCTTGAAGGAAGTCAAGCAACACAGTCACATTAACTGATCCATCAGAGAAGATAAACCTGCTTAGTGCTGCTCCAGTGGGAATTGTTTTCCTGTGTGCAGGTGTGTGCACAGCATCAGCAAATACAACACAGGAGTTGTGAGATACCTGTGCCCTTTTGGGCAAGTAGCTGGAAAACAGAGAGAATCCTCCAGAATGTTTAAAACAGCACTAGACATTATGTTTAGTCAACTGAATCTTACCACTTATATCTGACAGAATCAAACGCTGTTAGAGAACCAGACCTTGTAGGAAAATCAACAGAACCATGTTTAGATCTGTTTTAAAATACTCTACAAAAGCGATTGTAATCCTTATTCTCAATAAGAAATCTGAAGTAAACAATGCATATCTTTCCTATAATAAAATAGAACTGTATGTAAATTATATCTTTTTTTTACTATGAGAATTAAAAATCCCCAAATACTACGTCAATATACCTTCTTATTATATGCCAGAAATCATAGCAGGAATCATACCTAATTCTGTTTCTGAACAGCAGGAAGCAGTGCAGTTCATTATATCCACCTTGTTTTTCACAGTCAGCAGGTTAGTTTTCCAATATGCTCATTCTTCTATCAGAGTTGATGTTTGTAAGGCCAGAGGAGAGAGTGGTTGCTCTACTGTACTTTGAAAAGGAGCAGATGTGCCCCAGATCTCAAAGATGATTAGTTATGTGGACAGAGGAGAAGAAGAACTTAAGCTCAGACATCCCAGCTCCAGAGCTGAACACTGTTAAAACTTTATTAGTTCCACATTCTCCAGAAACTCATTATCTGAAATAAAATTTGATATATCAAAATTGTCAAAGGAGCATAAGAATTTCTCTTGCTCTCTGCCCTTTTATATTGTCATGAAGAGTCTAAGTGTGTTCAGCTTTAACAATATATTTTTAATTTTGTCATTTGAGGAGGAGGATTCAATTCATTATTATCTGTCAATACTTGAAATAATAATAATAAAAAAAATATTCTTAACTCATAGAATCCCAAAATAATTCAAATTGAAAGGAATCTGTAGAGCCTCTGTCCTACTCCTAAGCAATTCTTAGGCAGATTAGTTGCCCAGGGATCCTTTGGACAAATTTTAAATATCTGCAGTCATGGAGATTGTCCAACCCTTCCAGGCACCTGCTGCAGAACTTCACCCCTCTCAAAGCAACCAGGGAAATGATTTATCTATTTCTGAACAAATTTCCCATGTTGCAACTTGAGCCTATTGCCTCTTCTCTTCTGGTCACAAGGTTCTGAATGCACACTTCACCCCATCTTCCATGGGTTAATACAAATTGCCATGGTTAATACAAATCCTGAATGGTCTTGGTTTTAGTATCAACAGTTGAGGTGAGTCACTGAGAACCAACTTAGGACTTGGAATTGCTGATCTCTACGCCCAGCAGCCAAGGCAGTTTTCCACCCATCTAGTGTGTAGGGATATCATCACAGGGCAGACCACAGAAGAGGCCTTGCTGAAGTCAAAGAGCATCCCCTGCTCTCCAACTTGTCTGCTCAGCATCACATATCGTTGTAGACACCCATCAACCAGGTTGCCCCTGATAAATTCATGGTGGTTGTACCAATCAGCTTCTCGTCCTCATGTGTCTAGATATGGTTTCCAGGAGGATTTGCTCCACAATCTTCATGGTGATTGAAGCGACACTGGAGTGAATCCTCTTGACCTTGCCTCCTTTGATGCCATTTTCTTTCTTCCAGTTGTCAGGAACCCCCATGGAGGACTATGACCTTTAAAGGTGTCAGCAGCTTCACAAGGACATTGCCCAGCTCCCTCAGCACCCTTGAGTGCACCCCCTTTGCTCCCATGGGCTAGTCTATGTCTATATCTAGTGCTCCAGGCTCCATTTTCCAATACAATGGATGATGCTTCATTGTCATTGATGCTCAGGGACTTTGGAGTCTAAAGAGTAAATCTTGTCACTTAAGACCAGCAAAATAAAAACCTAGCATTATTCTTTTTGATCTTTATGTTATAATTATGTTTTCAACTTCCTATTCCATCTGACTTCCAGATGTCCCTCTGACTTATACTAACGCTCCCCAGGTACCTTCAATGGTTTATCACTGCTGCACTTTTTTCACACCTTTCCCATTCACTCTGAATGGTAAAAAGTCAGTCTCTTCCATTGTTTAAAGTGACACATTATCACGTGTATAATTTGTTACCTAAACAAACATTGCAAAACACAGACTAACACAAATCAGTTTGTTTGTTTTCTTGAAAACTTGTACTTTTTGGAACAGTTTTGACTATGAATATTTTGGTCCCATCCTACCATTTGTCCTGGCAACAGAAGCAGTTCAAAACCTCTCTCCTCATCTGTTTGGATGCTCAGAAACTCCTTGATATGTGGCATTATTCGTAAGTACTGTGAAGTATATCACACATGCCAAGTTGAAGAATCTCAGAGCGAAGTTTTTCAATAATTTGTTTCACTCTGAGCAAAAGAGAGGCCAGAGAAATCTCCTTATCCAATCTGTTAATTTTCTGCTCTGTACATTGAGTTAAGGAACATATGATTTTCTATGGTTGAGTTTCTTTGTCTAATCTTGCTGAAAATCATCAACATCAGTCTGTTTACGCTCCACATTTAAGTGACTAATTCTCTCTCTGCTCATTGAACAAGAGCAATCTTCTGTAGGACACAAAGCAGAAAATTTTTTATTACCCAGTTTTCCTAATGCCCATGAAGTTTCAAGAGACTACAACAGCTTCATTCTTCACTGTAATTATTTGTGGCCATATTTTGTCAGAGCAATAGCTGTCACTTCAATTTTACTCCTCTAAATGTTATATATTGTCTTCTGTTATCAACTTACTGAAGTAACTGAAGCACTCAATACACTTGAGATTTATGTGGGTGCATTTGTGGTTGTAACGCATTTTTTTCTTTTTTTGTCACTTATTTAGATTTAATTTCAGTGACTTCACTTTTTTCAGCAAATTTTACACTTATTCCTACAAATTTCCAGTCAAATTATTGCCACTGGTAAAGCACAGGTTACCAGTTGCCACCCAAAGACAGATTCACTGTCCTGAAAGCTCCTCTTTATTTACACTGCAAAGCAAATTCAGGGATGCAATTCAAATTTATATCAGTACCTTTTAGAGTTATAAATAAACATGGGAAGCAATACTGTTGGCAATGAAAGCTCTATAAAAACCCTAGGTGCTTTAAGCCACATTTTTCAAAACAAATTGAAATCTTGTGTCTAAATTGTTGACCTATGTGTTGAAATATATTCTGTTATGATACATGAGATGTTCTAAATAAAACATCAAAGTTAACAAGACATGAAAAACTCTGAGTCAGAAAATCAACTAAGTATAAAAGACAAGTAAAAGGTAAGCTAAAATGAGAGATACTAATTTAAAATTATTTAAAGTGTTCCATAAAATTACAAGTAATTTGATTATAATACATTTTTTTCCCTGTTAGTATGCAGTCATGAAATGTCACAAATTTAATATGTATCCATAAAAGAAAAAAAAGATCAAACTTTTATTTTTATTGTCCTCCTAAATTAATGTTTTGCAGCTCTCCTAGGATAGCTGGACAATAAATGCTTTTGTTCTGCGATGGAAGGAAAAGCAAAGCCAAACTATTCTCTGACACAGAAAATGTACATTTTATCAGGTTGTCGGGCACGGTGCATCCTCAGCTCCTCTGGTTTGATGATAAAAGGAATTCTCTTTCCTTAATAGGAATCTATTTTAATCAACTACCATAAGACCTGAAGCTAAAATCATTCTCTTCTTTTGTGGGAACCAGTGAAGCCTTTCCATGGGTAACAAGTGGAAGAACAGTATTTCAAATACAGAGATAGTGGAGAACTCCTTCCTTTCCCATTCACTCACAGTGAGTTTGAATTTTATTTTAAAGCAGTTTCAAAGCTTGACAGAAGTGGAAAACACAGTCACGAGCACCATTTGATCATGAAATGATGTTCTCAGGAGCAGTAAAAACATCACTTTTATGTTTGCTTCCTGATAAGGGGGGGGGAGTCGATTCTTGCTGCACTGAAAGCAGAGCTCAGACAAAAAACAACTGTTCTTTTCTCCTAGAGATGATGGCACTCCAAAACTCCGAAATGGTTAAATTGGAAGTCTCAGAGGCTGCCTATAGTTTTCTGCCATGTTTCTCTTTTATTTATGGCACCTGCTGCTGTCCTGTTTTAGCACAGGCACAACAGGAAACACAAATGAAAGGTAGAGCCACAAACACATGCCTGGTTGCATTTTGTTTTCCCAGTGGAGCAACAGGAGGTAAAAATGACAGGGATTATGTTGCCACTTGCCCTGAGGCAAAATGTTAATACTGGAGGAAACAGCCTTATGCTTTCCTCTTCCAAGGGGGAAAACCAGGGATCCTTGATCTTGGGAAACTGGATTTTTTATGCCCCTAAAGGCTTCTCATGAGCTTATAAATGTATATTACTGCATAGTGTTATTAAAATAGCAACATCAGGGATAGATTTAGTCCAAGAAATGAGGTGCTTATGCCTTCTAAGTTAGCATCAGATAAGTTTTTCAGCTAATCCATAAGTGAGTGTTTTATTCCAGCACAGCTTTTTTGGTATACCAATTTCTTTTTTTTTTGCCTTGATATTGGAGGATTTTCACATTAGGTAAGTGCTTAGAAAATAAATACTCTGATCTCTTGCCTGCAATATTAATCACATACATGTTTCCATTGGAAGTAGGAACAAAACTGATTTGTAGATCACTAAAGTCAACAAATTAAAGTCTAGATACTGAAAAAAATTAGGTGTTAGGTGGTCTTGATCACCTTCACTATAGAATATTTTTAGTTGTCATTCAACTTTCCATAAATGGGACTGAGCTTGCGGTTACAGATTTTGAAGGAGGTGCTATTAACTGCTGTGAGTTCTTTTCCTGTTGAGAAAAACACAAACCCTGCAGCAGCAAAAACATGTTCCTGACCCAGATCAAAGAAAAATCATCTCCCTATTTCATGACAGCAAATCTCAATCTTGAAATCCTAAAACCCAAGAAAATGAATCAAAGGAAATTTCTCACCATGAGCGATTTAGAATGACTGACAGTACATATTTTCCTTTGTTTTTCCAAATAATCATTGCTGTCTCCAGTAAATCTGTTGACAAGAAACATTTTCAGTACCTTTGCTACCACTTTCTGTACTTAACAGACTGAAATTACAGCCATAAGAAAAGCCCTTAGCCCTTAGGATCAATGCATTTGATAGGATTTGTCATTTTCTCTGCATGGCTTTGGGTTGTAGCAACTTCTCTCCTCATACTTCTTCTAGTCTTCATACTTCTAGTCTAAAAGTCTCTATACATAATTCCCTATCAATAAAAAACAGAAGTATGGATGTTTACTGCTGAGAGAAAAGTTCCTTTAGTATATTAATCCCATTAAAAAAACTACTGACTTGTGTTCAGCACAATATGTTAAAGCTGATAAAGTACAAAGGTTTATTACAGGCTGACATTCTGTTCCCCTTCCACTTTTTATTTTCTTAGGGTCTTATCACAGAAACAGTTTTATTTAGCTTTGTTATGTTTTATTTGGTGAGAAGAATGTAGAAGACTCATGGTCTGGAATATTTAAACATAAACTTTTCCAAAGCTTGTATTTTTCTAATAAATGAAAGTATTGCAGAAGAAAGTTGCGTAGCTGGTCAATAGTTACTTTTGTTCTGCTTCAGAAAGAAAAGCAAGGTGAAACTATTCTGTAAAATAGAAACTATTCCATCTCGATGGAAAGAACAGTGCAGAATCACACGAGCAGGTCTCAAGTCATTAGAGTACAAACATATTGGGAGCCACCTACAAACTGAAGTAAAGAACTTACAGAATCTTCTATGTAGGCTCATTTTTCCTACCAAGAAATTACATACTTTCCCCTTGCAGTTACTGAGAGTTCCCCAACCAAATCCCTTCTTAAATTTGAAGGCTTTCATCAGTGCTGTACACAATGTTGAGTGGAGGGTGAAAAAGCAAAGAGGTCTGCTGAAAAGAAAACAGAATTACTTCTAGCTACATACAACCTTGTTAAATATCACTACAGAATAAAGAAAAAAGAATTGTTAAATTGTATCTCAATGGAACAAGTAAATCTAGAGCACAATGGAGAAAGTATTCTCAGCTTAGTCCTGAAACTGAGAAGTATTCAGAACTGAAAAACTAGTTAGGAGTATCTGCATTGGAAAAAAAAAGGTGGCAAATTCTAGCTCTAAAAAGCACTCAAAAGACCTCCCCAGCCCAGACTTCTTAATGAAAAATTTCACACCTCCCATCTAAATTCCTTAGTGAGAATAAAAACTTACTGGGGAAAAAGAAAGGAAAACCCCAAACCACCCAACCCAGAATACCCTTCTTTTCTTTGTATTTGCTTTTCAATCTCTTTGCTTGTTTGTTTGCTTTTCAGAGAAACTGATAAGAACTTTCACTTAATTTAATCTAAGGCTTAGCAAGACTAAGTCTTGACACCTGACTTGACACCTGAGGATACCTCAAGAGTTTAAATTCTGTTCTCAGTGAGTGAGGGAGCACAGGCTGGAGACCTGGCAGCAGCCCAGGACATGTTGGTAACTTTTCCTGTGTTTTCCAATAAAACTAATGACTTTAGTCCTTATAAAGGATTAGCAAAACAAAGCAAGCTACAGGAAAATGTCTGCTCTGCCTAGTCTGTAGCAATTAAGCTAAGCCAGCCAAATGACACAGAAAAAAAGGAAGGCTAAGAGAGCTTTTTGAAAATCAGTGACATCCAACACTTTTATGCCTAAGGACATAATTGATACCCAGAGCTGAATAATTTTTATGTGGTTTTTGTTTTTTTTTTTCTTTTTCTTTTTTAAGGAGATTAACAATTTGACAAATAATAAGGCTCTTTAGAGCCTTCACAGCTAGCAGAACCTATTAGACGCATGTCAAACAGCACAACTTCTCTTATAGGTTAAATCTTCTGAAGAATTTCAAAAGTTCAAAATTTTTGCAGGTATGATTCCACATTTAAGTATTACTTCTGTATAGAAAGCCAGGAGGTCACTTGGTTTCCTCTCTCTCTATAGAGTAGAAAATTCAGACCAACAGAACTGCACCTTTTTGTATGATCATCATTGTTAATAAAGGGTTGTATATTGGTATGTCCATCATAAAGGCTTTCCCATATTCATGTTCTATATCAGGAAAACACACTGAAGATGTTTTCTTCCTATGCTTGTTCCCTGCAAGCCTTTCACTTCTTGCTTTTACAAGCTTCTGATGTTGGCCACTTTCATCTTGACTTGAACTAGTCTTAGTCACTTTTACACACCTTTTCTAGGCAATGAGGGAAAGTTCTTTCATATGATTCAATATATATACATAGATAAAAATCTTAATAAATATATTAATAAATATAAACACACACATATATATTAATATTAATATATACATATAACCATAAAGAAAATCTCTAAAATACAACATGTTGACCTTGCACTAAAATCACTTATTTTCTTCTACTGACTAGAAATAAAGCCTCGAAAATCTGCTGCTTCAGATGTGGACCTTTAAAGTCAGGTATGATGACTCTCACCCTGCTAGATTATAAAGACCAACCAGTCATTCTGTTCACCCCACTGACGAATGACTATTACAGAATCACAGATATCACTCATAATCCAAATAATTAGTGACTATAAGAACATGTCTGTTGTTTAAGGGCCAGAATAATTTACTGCAGTGTCTCTAATATTTACAGTGAGAGAACAATGTATCTGATTCCCTCACGGTAGCATTCTATTTTCAAATTCCATCATAATACAGGTAGACCCCACAGTGCTCTGTGTGTCTGCAAAGCTGACACCCTGCAGCAGGAAACCCATCAGCAGCCAAACTTGTTTCTTTGCTCATCCTTGCAAACCTCCTTAAATAAATATATGTTCTTTGATGCTCAGTGCTATCCATTACACAGCTGGAAAACTGCAGAGCTGAGAGGACTCTGCTCCATTCATCAGTAAGTCTGGATTGAGAAGTGTATATTTTTTTCTCATCCCCATGGTAAAAAAGGTGGCAGAACTACTTGTTTCATTTTTCCTTATATACAAGTCAGAAGAGGAGCTGATGATAAAGTGTGTTTTAGTACATTAGAAAATGTAGTTTGAAAAGCATTTTTCAGATCTATAGCTCATAATGAAGTGTGCAGAATGATGATAAGGATGAGCTACCCTGAATAAGTACTAATTTCATTCCTACTTATCTGTCTCTTTTCCGTGTTATGGCTTCAATTTCAGGTTATGATTACCTAGATAAAAATCCTTCCCCTAAGACCCTTCAGCATTTTCTGTGTGTGTGTGCGCAGCAATTATGGAAAAGATCATTTGTTTTCTTCTGAGTACCATCTCCATGCCCAAGGTACTGAACTAATAAATGAAAAACAAAGTTCATAGAATAAAAAATTGCAAGAACCTCTGTTGCTCACTTAATTGATTATGAAGAAAAAAGGAAAAAAAAAAGGAAAGTGGAGAAGACACAGAGTTAAAAGCATGTGTTGCAAGATACTTGAACAAAGTATCATGGCTCTTCCTAGGCTACTGGAAAAGGACAGAGAAAGGATTGTTCAGTTTGATGAGAAAACAAATAATTATTTCTAAAACACTTGAAAATGGAAAAGGAAAAAACTGCCTTGAAAATACAAGCTGGAGTATTTTGGGGGGGACTGTTTGTTTGTTTGGTTTGGTTTGTTTTTGTTTTGTTTTGCCAAGTTATTCTAATGGCACAAGAAAAGCGTTAGAAAATTCTGGATTTTCAGGAAGAAAAAGATGTTGCATATGGATATAGAGCAATCATATGCAAGGCTGATGGCATTTTCAGCCACTCTAAGTGCTTGCAGAGTGGATATTCAAGGTAGACTGCTCCCAAAACCAGATATCCTATGTTTTTCTTTTTTCCCCCTCTCAACTTGGCCACTTTGAGCAGACTCCTCCCCTACAGAAAATTCAATTCATCTTATCAGTACACAGTGAGTTGGATTAGAAGAGTTAAGAGAAAACTGGGGGTTTGGACAGGTTCATTTTGTGTCAGCACATGACAGAGCTGTTCACTGTGTGATTGCCAAATTCCTAATACAGATGGTTGGGAAGCTCGGACGGGAGCATGTGGCTGATGAGACAGGCTTTGGACAGGCACACAGCTGGACTGGCACAAGGGCACCGGGAAGTGCACCTTGAATTTTTTTTGAATTACACAGCTCCTGTGCACGAGGCATCACAGGTATCATCCCCAGAGAACACATCAACATGTTTAAGACCTGGGGTACAACCCTGAAGCCAGACCCTCCTTGTACTGGCTGCACCTGGCTGTGTTTGGGACAAATATCTGAAATAAGAGCAAGCGGCTGTAAAATTCTATCCAGGATATTTGTGGAACTGGGATCCCATGTGAGGCTGAAGTAGAGAGGGCACAGTCAGGACTCAAAGGAAAAAAAAAACAAACAAAAAAACCCCCAACAGACAGGGAAATGGGGGAGAATGTGGCCGAATAACAATTTTGGGAAAAGTGCCTATGGCTGGGAAGCAGTGAGAAAGGAATGCAGCAACAAAGCATGTAGGGCTTACATGCAAGGAAAGGAGCTCTGAAGGGAGGCAGAGGAGGAGGCTGCTGGAGTGTGTGAAGGTGCACGTGGACCAAACAGTGCAGCCTGAGGTGGGAGACAGACCCTGTGAGCTGATACATGGAGACTGGGTTTGGGAATGAAGGGAGACAAGGACTGCAGCAAGGCCTCAGCTGCAAGAGCAGGATGGTGGCAGATCAAGCCAGCAGGGGAAGTGGAGAGGGAATAAGGAACGTGCACCAACTTATCCACAAACATTGTGATGCCATTTAGAAATCCAAAGCCTGCTGTTTTAACTGGTGGAAATCACCAAGTTGCTCGCTTTCATTTCAGCAGAATATCCAGCAGAGAAGGGCAACCCTTACTGCTCTCCCTCACTCAAAGAGGAGGTGGAGGGAGAATGGAGAAGAGCTGAGACCAGAGGTGACACCAGGTCTTGGTGACATCAGAAACTCCAGCAGCCAGACAGGCATTTTGCTCATCTGAATTTTGCTTTCCCCTAAAATCAGCCTCCTCCAGGGTGTACATAGAAATCAATAAGGAATAAACTTAAAATAGCAATAGGACTATAATCTGGTGAGATTCACTGGGAATTAACAGAATGAATAAATATATAAAATTAGTTATTCTGCTTGTATTTCTGATTACGCGAACAACTGACTATTAATGGTGAGACAATCTGATTGCTTATTGTGCCTTCTATATACCTGTAAGGTTAGATAATGAGCTTCACAGTGATATTTTTCTTATGTAATCTAAACTTCCATTAACTAGTTAACTTTATTTTTAAATATAAAAGTTTTTCTCCCATATATTGATAGAAATTTAAATTGAAGAATAAATAGGCATTATCTATTAATATGACCCTGCATTATGATAAGAATACATATAACTAAAGATTAGAAAATCAGTAAGCGGAAAAAAAACAAATTTCCTTGTATAAATGTAGTCAAATTTTCTCTCATTTAGTCAGATGAAATCAAATTCCACAGCCAGCCAGATAAAAATACTTTTAACAAGCTGTGCTCGTCAATAGGAAAGCCAACATAAATGGGAGGTTTTGCATTTTTTTTAAATACTGTCTGAAATATCATCAAGCAAAGTGTGACTGCCAAAGTAAGAAAGCTAAGGATCCAGAACACTTTGTACACATAACGTTTCTAGTTACACAAACCTAACAGCACACCAAATGGGTTTATTGGTCTCCTCTGCGCATATTAAAAGGGGAAATATGTTGTACCCCATACACTCTCCAGACTTCAAACACACATCCTGCTTTTTGAAGTAGGATTTGATTGCTGACCTCTAAATTTGTGACTAGTAGTCAGTCACTTTATACTATAAAAGTCCAGTCAGGTTCTTCTAACATAACTCTCCTCAGGGTGTATGTGTGGAGATCCCTCCCTTGGGTGGGGACACCCTCCAAAGATACTCCTTGAGGTTGAGAGAAAGAGATCTCCCCGTGAGCACTGCTCTGGGTGAGTTCCATCAAATCTCTACTTAATAATTATTTCTTTTTGCTAGCTTTAATATAATTGCTTTAATAATTTCTTCGATATAGTGCACTATCCTGTTTTATACTACAGTATAAGTGGCTATGAGAATTAAAACCCTGCAAATGTTAGGTTAATATATCTTCTTATCACATGCCAGAAACTATAGCAGGGATCATTCCTAATTCTGTTTCTGAACAGCAGGAAGCAGTGCAGTTCATTATATCCACAGTCAGCAGGTTAGTTTTCACAGTCAGCAGGTTAGTTTTCCAATATGCTCATTCTTCTACCAGAGTTGATGTTTGTAAGGCCAGAGGAAGGAGTGGCTGCCATGCTGTACTTTGGAAAGGAGCAGAAGTGCTCCAGATCTCAAAGATGGTTTATAGTACTAGCAGTTTTAGCCTTTATATTGTGTAGTAAATAATTCTGATTAAGATCTTTTGTCTGATCATTTGTAATAATAAATGATTCATTTTATATAAATATTCTCATTTTGCCAATCATTAAAACCTACGGGACAAAAGTGGTTCAATCACACCTCTGTAATTCCTTAAATTTAAACTACTGACATAATCCCAGGCTAAGACTGGATTCAGCTGCACCCAGACTCCTCTCTGAGAAGGGGTTTAGAAAGCAAGGGAGTCCTTTCTGCATCTCGTGAATCAACGGCAGGGCTTTTTCTAATAAATTTTTCTAAGCTTTCCACTCCCACCTGTGACAACACCCAAACACATCCAGAAAGTAATGGGAAAAAAGATCGCCAGACCTTTGCCAGCTGCTTGAACCATTTAAAGCCAGGAACATCTTCAGACACCCAAAGAATCCAGCAAGCCACAGGGATGTTTGCTCTGCAGGGAAGCTCTGCAGGGCCCCTGGAACCATCCCTGGTGCAGCCCATGGAGCAGCAGGAATACCCACAGTCAGATGTGTGCAGTGCAGAAATTACCTCTATTCAGCTATAAAACCTTTCCAAAATTAGTCCTCTGGTCTATAAGCATTGGGTTTATAACACAGCACACCTCAGACTGATCGAAAGCCTACTGAAGTCAAAGGGAGTCCTTCAATTGATTTTGTATTAGCTTTAGCTTAGCCCCTAAGTGAACCCACTGGCTGGGCAAGCCAGACAAAAGAAGCAGGGAGCATGAAAATGTGTTAGATTTAAACTTTACATAGAAGATTTTGGGTTTAGTATAAGTTTTAGATGCAAGAGAATGCTTAAGATAGAGATCTTAATTTTTTGGAAAACCATTTCCTCACTTTTACTCATTTAAAAGACTAGTTGTGATGATACTGTAACTATAATAAACCCTGCACCTTTTTAGCTGTTTGCAGGAGTTAATGAAATTAATGCTGAAGAAGATCAAGGAATAAGAGAAGATATTTACAACTGGCTTTTTTTTTCATTATTCCCAAATCCATAAGGCTGAGACTTATTTTAAAGTTCATGCCAATACAGGCTCTATGTTGATTAATTTGTACAGCTGCAAATTCTACCATAACAACCCATGGTGTACAAAACTGCAGAGAAGCCTGGTGATATCAAAGATGTGTTCAGAAGAGATTTTTCTGAAGCCTTCTTTTCCCTCTGAATTTGAGTCTTGATTAAAAATGCTCAGGTTCATGCTACATTTATTCACACTAATTTATTAAGCACTCGAACCTTAATTTGTGTGTGTGCATTCTTAAAGCACGTTATGAGGAAAAATACTTTTCTGTAACCTGCCTCTTGCTATAAAATACTGGAAAACCTGCTCTGGCCGTTATGTCTAATGCTGAGCTCCAGGGCAACTGGCTTCAGAGTCTCCTTTCTGCAGGTGGCTTCAGCCAAATGACCTTGTCATCTCAACTACAACATATCCAAAGTGCTTCATAAACATCTTGTAATTATCTCAATAATGGGATTTGCTACCTGTAACAGGCACATGGGGTTTTTTTGTAAATAATCTGCCCAGGAGCGTGCCTGAACAGTCTTGATCTTTTCAGGTGCTCAGAGGTAAACACACAGATGGGAAGAAGGAACAGGTTGCTGTAATAATTAGCCTTGAAAATTCTGAGCATGGCAAATGGACCAGCTGCATGTGCTGAAAATATAAACCTGCAGGTTTTCACAGAAAGTTCAGCTTCTCCTGGTGCTTCTGGAAATTGTGTTAAGTATCAATTTGTACCTCTGAAAATCTGGTTACTCAATAACTACTTCCTGAAGGCTTTCAGAAAGATATTTATGCACATCAAATCAGCTTTTAAAAGTTAAACTGATGTGCTTTTGTCGATTTTACTCTGATGCCAGTTTTTACACCTCAGAAATTCCATAATCTGCTCCCTGTGCCAACTACCTGGTTCATACAGATTTGCTATTTTTCTCTCTGAATGATACATACAGTAACTTTTCATGATATGTGCTGTGAAATTGCAAATCCAGAAATAATATTTTTGTAAGTTATTTTAATTTAAAAATATAAATTCCAAATGCTAAGGGATCTTTCATTCAAACTGATTAACTTCTAAAATGTAACAACCTGTTGATCTGTATTTGGCTTTTCACAGTTAACCACGGCTGTAGGTTTTACATCCACAGTGCACTAAAGTGCCATACATATGTAGATATAAAATAACAATGGGATTTATTGCTATTCCTTATAAAAATATACAATGAAGTATGTCAAATGTGCAAAAATCAAATGCTTTATATCTTGGATTAATTAGAAATTATATACTGAACTTGGATTTAAACTGGGATCAAAAGAAATCTTCACTAATATCACAGCATTAGCTTATCAAAGTCAGTCTTTGTTCCCTGAGAGTCTATACATATATATATGTATATATATATATATATATATATCTCACAGGATTGCTCCAGTTCCTTAATCAAAATTTTGTGCAGTATTCAAGTCAAATGCAGAAGACCATAGTAAAGATATGATAAAAATGAATGAGGTAAGGAACACTAAGAGGCAAGAGATTTTGGAAATTTAGTTTGTTCCTATTTTGTAAACTAGTCACAGTCAATGAATATTGGACGCAAATTGAATATAAAAGTTGAGATATATTTTTTCCAGACATCATGTGGTATGTAGGTGATGCTCACTGTTGTGAGATCCAAAATTGAGAATTTAGTGATATTTCAAAAAAAATATTTTTATACCTAGAATTTTCAGAATAACTGATAACAAAAATGTTGAGATATACAATTTCATGCTCATAAGTTTACAGCAATTCAGTTTTTAGACACCCATATGGCTGTTGATACCACATCTGTGGAGATCTTCAACTTGCCTCTGAAGTGTTTGATATTGGCTTTATTAAAGAAAAGGAGGTTGGAGCAGCTGGAAGTTGTCAGAATCAGCATGGCAACTTCTATTTTCCTATTCAATGAAATTTTGTGACACAGCTACTAAGAGAAGACATGCCCTGCGATATAAAAATAAAATAAGTTAAATCTTATTATAGCTAAAGACAGTTTTTCACTAAAATACACAGGTGTTTCTAAAATCAATGAATGTGTACTAAAGATTTCAATTTCTCATGAAAAAAGTTGACAACTGTCACTGGTACATTTACATGAAAGCTAAGACAGTCATCCACTGGAAAAAATGGAAGAAATTTAAGGCTTAGATTTCCTCCTGCAAAAAAAATTAATTGTTTTTTTTCGTTAACAGACCCTTCCAAGTATTTAGTTTTTATTCCTGACATCTTTTTATTAGTCATTTGTAGTCTGAAAAAACACTAATTGTAACATTTACTGTACAAAGAACTTCCTCCCCCCCCAAACTTCACAGCATTGATTTTCACAATGCGAATTATACCAGATGGTTTTTATTCCTTTGGATTTAAAAAGAAAAAGGTTACTCTTCCCAATTCCTCACAGAATGGCTCAAGATACAAAATAACTCCTCTTAGTTATTAATTTATTAATATTTAATATATTAAAAAAAGAAAAATAAAAAAAAAATCCATAGATTTTATCCTGAGCTGCCTGGAGCAGCGAACAGGAACGTCACCAGGGCTTGTGGAGACTGAATAAGGGTAATTTACTGAAGTCTATTAAGGAGATTGCAGTGCTGAAAGCATAATGCACTCCTCACATTTCACAGCTTCAGCATTTAGTTTGATGAGGCCCTCAACTATTAAAGTTACTCTTTGTTCCATCTATTTGTTAAAGATAGGCAGTTTTTAGAAAAACTTTTAACCTACTTGATAGGGAAGCACTGCAACCAGACACACAACTCTGGATTTCCAAAAAACTACTCAGTGTGGAAGGGAAGCCTCCCTAAAGCTCTCAGCTGAGTATCAGGAGGGGATCCACCTGTTAAGAGCCTGTGGGAAAGGCAAGAAGTTTTCTACTTTTCTGAAAAGCCCTAAGGTCTAAATGGATCCTTCCCCTGTGGTAAAATGTGTCACTGAGCTTTGTGCTCAGGAGCATTGTCCTCTCTGCAAAACACAGCATCACTTATGGATTATCAACTCTAATTAACTCTTGATAGCACAGGAAAAAGAGCCTGTTAAGTCAAGAAAGACCATAAATAATCACAATATGTTTTTACTTCTCAAGATGAACTCTCTTGCCTTCAGTCCTCATGGTGGTACATACTGTTTTCTTTACATTCCATATGCTGTGCAAAGCAGAGTATGCCAGAAATCAGTATTGCACTTGATTTTTTTTTAATAACAATTTCATTTAGTAACAGCCCTTAAAATGCAGATGGATATGTTTATTGCATTGTGTCTGACTGTTGAAGCATTTTAGCTGAGTTCCAGGTTGCCAACCCATCAGAAGAGAAAATAAATGATACTCAGGCATCACACATTTACCTCAGCAGGAGGAAAGAGGAACTCTGAACACTCAGAAGTCAGATAAATTATTACCTGCACGTAAAAAGTGAAGTTTAATCCTTGCTATGCAAGTAGAAAATGAATGATGAGTATAATGGATATAATCTGCTTAACATGAAAAGCAATAGAGCACTAAAAAAACCCTCAGAAATCTTCAGCACAAAACAAATATGATGCTCCTAATATGGAAAGTTTCAGTCACATAAATTACAAAGAGCAGTAAAATGTTTTACAACCTGACTACAAGATCATCTGACTTTAATCAAAAAGTTAGTCTGTAGGTTATAAATGAGGTTTGGGATTTTCACTTATTTAATTTTTGACTGGGAGGCTTTTTATTTTAAAATATGATGAAATTCAAATGACACTGCACGTTTTAAGCTGCTGCAAATTGATACACCTGAAAGAAAACCTGTGAGAAAAAGAATGTATGCAAGGGTATAGAATTTTTAATCTTATTCTAATAATACTGTAATGCAGATGTTACTAACTAAACTTTAATTTCTTGATGATAAAAAATGAAACAAAGCAGTGCTGAACACTGATGTCAGAAGAAACACAGAATTTGAAATTTAAGAATTTCAATGCTTCATATTCATCTGTAACTTCAAAATCTTGAAGAACTATAATAATACAGTGCAAGTATTTACACTGAAGGTTTATGAACAAAGCAACTTGAAGAGTTGGTGCACAAATAATGTGGAGTTTTCCTGCCTGTATTTTCAAGGACAGCTAATCTGTGTGCATCTACATACATCATACAATATTTGAAGGAGGAAATTTTCATTCCCAGATACATTCACATCTCTGAATGTCAATCTCAGAATACTGGTCAAAGCCATAAGGTGTCTCAACTAAATTATTTATTGTTATGAAAACTCTGCTAAAAAGCCTGAATTTAACAGATCTATACAACCTGTTTGGAAACAACTCAAACAAATTGGTTTTCTGTACAACACGTGAATGGATTTCTAAAAGTTTTTTATATACTCTTAAAAAAATTGCTGTATATTGTTCCAGTTGATAAAATTTAGAACGTACTTCCTCTTACTTTTTTTAAATCTAATGTTCCATTTTAGAGTAGTGTTATACTGTACCTCAGTTAATACAGGGGATAGTTGATTTCATACTTCATATAACTAAGAAAACATCCTGTCCTTTAGAAAACTTCCACAATGTCCCTAAGAGAAGATTTACTGCAGAGTTACAACGTGGTGCATCTATTCAGTATTCAAATGTAATAGCTCAGGAGGTACCTGTTTGCCAATAAACACAATTCCACATTATTTCCCGTTGCCTTTCATTATAGCAACATCATCTTAAAGTTTCTTTCAACTGCTGGAGAACAGCCCAAGAAGTAGATGGGAACTTTCTTGTTTGTTCTTAGTTTTTTTTTGGTTGAAGGTTGTGCAACCAGAGCAGAATTTGATTAGTGATAAAGCTCAGTTTTCCCTTTCACAAGCAGTCGACATGTTCTTGTTTCCAATCATCTTTGGGGTTCCCGTTCTCTTTCCATACAATTAAGTTTCTGAGGAATGGTCTCCTTCTTCAGTGTTAATTCAAAATAAAGCTGCCTTGAGGACCTGTATAGTTTCTCACTACATAAACTGTTTTTCTACTCTTCCTTTTATTCAGCCAGCATGGGGTGGGAGGCTGGCAAACGGAGAGCAATCCAAAGAAGATGCATCAAATCTTCAAATAAGTGAGAAAGAAAAAAGCAAAAAAAGGAAAACAGCTGTTAGACAGGAAGCTCAAGAATCCATTGAAGTTTCATTCACCTAAGACACATTCCTTCACCTGGAGTGACTTAAACCTTTGTCTCCTGGATGGCAGAATCCACTAATAAATGAGAATTTTCCAAGAGATGGACTTAGACAGGGTGAAACAGTTGTGTTTTTATACTAGTTAGCAGGGGTCTAAACAACCCTTACGTGACTCAACTCTAAGAGTCTTCCAAAGCCAGTAGAAGTTGGATGCACAGCTGAGGGTAGCAGAGTTCACAGATTTAAACCTGAGGGCAGAGGGAGGCAGAAATGACAGAAAGGGCTGTGAGAACCCCAAAGCAGTGGCTGCTGTTCAGGAACTGCTGCACTTGCTGGGCCACAATAGCTGTGGAAAGGACCACTGTAAAAGAAAAGTTCATATTCTTGTGGCAGCACCTACAGAGACTGCAGTGAGCTTCCACTGTGTGAAAGGATAAAAGAAAACGCAGACTGAAAGTCATTTGCTAAACTTTGTATCATGTCACCCAATAGTTTGAGAAATGAAATATGTGACTATTTTAGTGAGGTAGCAATCAATCTCCAAGTGAATCAAAGTGTTCAGCAGTTAACAGACACAGATGGTTTCCCATTTGCATGTTTTTATTCATGAATTCCATTTTGGATTCAAACCCTGGTATCATTATTGGGAAGAAATGTTCAAACTTTATTCTACTAAACTGTCAGTTGTAACATTGTAATATATTTATGAATGCCTTACTGGAAGGAGTTAATATATTCATAACAAAGTTAAATATCATGGACAAATATGCAGAACAATTGGAGTAGTCTCATATATTTAGTAGGATGTCTGATTTGTACTCAGTGAAGACCTGGATCTAAATGACCATTAGAATCAACTTCATGATCTAGTTGCATGTGCACTGCCTTTCTGTCTGTCATCCTAAAAGAAAATATCTTGAATGTTGCATCACATATCTTTAAAAGATTCTTTACATTCATATTTACTTTTCATGTTTTATAAAAATACTGAAATTAAGTTTATAGAAAAACGAATAAAAATAAGAAGGAAAACTGAGAGTGAATTCATTGGTTATTCAGTTCAAACTTGAGAAAAAGTCAAAATGTATTCTAGTAAATAGATTGAAACTCAAGTTACTTCCTTTTTATTATTATTTTTAAATATAATTAATACTCAATGCAAGAGCAATTCAAGGATGAACTGGTGCTGCAGAAGGTGATGATTATTCATGAAATGACACTGTCCAGAATCAGGATTAAATCATTATCTGGAATTGGCACTTATTAGTCAACACCATTTTATGAAAAACATTCTGTGGGTCATGAATATTATTTTTCAGCTAAGTATTAACATAGAAGAAAATGCAACAAAATTGAGAAAATAAAGGCAATGAAATAAAGTACACTAAGTAGGTTAAGGTTGTACTGCCCCAGTGGATCCAACTTCAGAACCCAACATAGCTGTCTTATTGTATTGTAAGAGGCCTAAATAGATCTCATGCAGGCTATTTATTTTATTCTTAAGGTCAAATTAATTTTATTTCTGCATCTTGATAAACAGAGTAATATAAAACTTCCATTCAAATAGGGATCTTTCAGCTTAATTAGTTTTCACTTCTTGGTTTGCCCTTCATTGGATGCAGTTTACACAGCTCAGCATCTTAAAATGACTGGAATGCTTCAGTCAGTTGGCTTCAGATATTTTATATTCTTCTTACAGTTGATAACACTGAAAATGTTATTTATCATTGAAGTATATGCTGAAAACTTCTTTTTTAAAACAAGGCTGCGAAGAGTTCTGACTAAATATCTGAGTTGAGTCTTGCTTTCTGTTTTTAAATTTACAAATACAAATGGCAGGTTACAATTGCATATCAGTGTGAAAACCAGGCTGTCACTATTTTTGTGATTCAAGTTATTTAGTCAATGACAACTTGAGGGGTTTATTTTCTGCATCTTGAAAAATAACATCTTGAAGCTTTGAAAGTATTGCTTTGTAGGCTGTAAAAGAAATATGTTGCTATTTTGACAATTTAATGAAGCAGGGATGAAAAACACCGATGAGTCTTTGGAATATTTTTGCAAATAAAAATGTAGGATTTTGTTATCGTTCATTATTATTTTAGAAAACCACATTGCAGTGGCTTGTAATGGTAATTATAAAGAATTCCCATTCTTGCACAGCTTTTTGAGCAATAGAGCACCCATTAAACAACTGCAATGCTTCAGGTTTAGAGTTCTGTTTTAGGAACTAGAAAGATGCTACCCAGTTAGAACCAATAAACATCTTCATGTTCTGATAAACTGTAAAGCATAATGGAAAAAAAAAATCCATTACAATTATTTAAATGGAGAAAGTTTGAGTTTTATCTTTTTATGGCCAGAAATTTGGTTGCTTACTAACCTTATAATGGCTATTGCAAAATAAGTAATAAAATATGAGTAGATACAGAGATTTAATTTGAGAGAGGTGAAAGGAATTTAATTTGAGAGAGGTGAAAGCACAAGGAAACCAATTGTTTAGTGTTATATGGCAACAAGAAACCTGATAACTGAGTAAGACAGCAAATCAAGTTGAAGGACATTGTGAAGCCTGTGGATGTGAGAAGCAGGAAAGAACTAACACCACCTTAAAAAAAAAAAGAGAAAAGTGGTGCTTACTTATAGAAAGGAAGAGATGAACCAATTGTGAAGGAAAGTTTAGAAAAGATGCAAAATAAAAGATAATGAAAACTCCATGGCAAGATCTATAGAGCCAAATTTGCCAACTGTATGGGTGAAACTCTGAATTAATGAAGCCTGGAAGAGACTATGAAAGAGAGGAAGGGAACACGATGCAGGGAAGAGAAGACTCATCTTTGTGAAGAATTTTACAACATAAAAGGAACTGAACAGAGTAAAGATTTAAATAAGAACTTAAAAAGGAACCAGAAGGGAAACAAGGACGATTTTGTGGTTAGAACTTGACAAGCATCAACAAGGAAAACCAAATTGCCTGCCCTCCTCTCCTCCACATATGCTGCTACAAAGACAACTCTGCGGAATGAGAAAATTTTTAGCAGGAAGTTTTAACTTTATCTGCACGCTCATCCCACAGTAGATCCACCTCCCGTTCTTGCACACTGTGCTATTTGAAAATAGCACATTGCAAGCTGGAGAAAGGTAGCATAGTGTTCCCACCACATCCCCACTTCCCTTCTGACCTCCACATAGCTGAAAATGCCCCAAAAGCATGAGTCATATATAAAACAGAAAAAACATGGTAACCTTCTGTCAAAATAAGGACACATTAGGTAAGGCTACAGCATTTATGTTGCTTGTTGTTGTTTTCTAAGAGGTGCCAGGTATCAGTGGTATTGTCTGAGTTCTTGTCTGAAAGCCAGGTCAGACGTGCCAGGTCTGGGCTGTCTCCACTGATTCTCCAGTCCCCAACCTCACAGCTGAAACCCTAGAGTATTTTCTGCCACTGAGTTCCCTGGTATTTTTTCACTACCCCCAAGTTTGCATTTCATAAAAATTTTCTACCCCTAGGTTTCTCCACCCTCCCTTTTCCTAGAAGTGCCTTCTCCTTGAAGGCGTGGGTGCTTAGAGACTTCACACTCCGAAATCAAAACTTCTTCTTGGGACTTCCACATTTTCTTCCCTCAGACCACTTCCTGTGAGCTGCGGCTTCTCTAATACTCATTCTGTCCACTTTTTAAATTTATCCTCCTGTACCCCAGCCAATCCCACTGTTACTGCCCACCACTACTGATGGCTGTCCTCCCCTTGGCTGCTGTGTCTGGCCAAACCTAAAATGATGTTGGTCCTCTCCACCAAAGCAATACCCCTCTGACATGGATTTGATAGGTTTAAAAAAATAACCATCCTGGACAGGACACAGGAGAAGAAGGCAGGAAGGTTCATCCAGCCCTACCGGCATAAGACACCAACTGCAATTGTGTGTTCATAGTCCCTCCACTCATGAGCTCATACATATCTTATTTCTTTTATAAGCGGATAAATACATATACATATAAATATATATACATATATTTACTAGTCACAAATAAAGACATTAAATGGATGTTTCAAACTGCTGATCTGCTGTGGTAGTTGGCCTAAGGGTGAAGGAAAACTGGAGGTCTGTGCAATACAGACCAATTCTTTGGCTAATTCCTGACATCAATGACAACAAGCGCTATAAAGCTCACTAGAAGTGTGAAGGTACTTTTGATGGCTCACTGGCAATAAGTATATAAATGCAGCAATGAAATTAATTAATTTTTAAAAGCTTATTATTTCAAAATGGTTTGTATTCTTTCTTTGGCAATCATTTCATTGTCCTTCAGTGTTCACTTTTTAAATGCTGAGCATGGAAAGAGGACACAGTAAAGGGGCACCTGCAAATACCACAGACTTCTACTGTAGATTCTTTTGGGTTTTTTTTTCTGATGCAGTTGTTTAGCATCCTCTTGCAACTACAGAAGAAAACCAATCTGACACTAGGCTCACTTGCAGACTTTAGTTAGAATATACTGCTAGCATTAATGAAATTTTCCTTAATCATCCATTACTGAGGAGTGATTCTAAAGCCCATTAATTGCTCCTATTTTGTATTAAAAAAAAAAAAAAAGGAGAGGGAGTGGGAATAAAAGTTACAGTCAAAGTTATTGACCAAAGGTGGGTTTTGTTTGTGTTGTTGTTTTTTTATGTAGACATATTCAGCCTTGTATCCCGAGAAGATTTTATAATTTTATTGCGAATAGGTTATGTTGAGTTTTATGCTTTTGGGAAGTATTCTGGTATATAATAACAATTCCCTCACTTTGCTGTATCAGCACACTCACTCCCTGGCCTGACTTACTCGGAACAGTCAGCAGGACAGGAGGTGCCCTGCTTTCCAAAGATTCCTGTTTCTGTTCTGTGTTATTTGGGCATACACACACAACCATATTGCAAGATCAAAAACTGCTTGAGAAGAATTTGTCCTGACACCTGAACCATGGCTGAGTGTTCTGGAATAACACTAAATATATATTCATATATCAAGGCACAATGTATTACAAATATTTGCATAAAATAACTCACCTTACTGTATAAGAACCAGTCTGTTGCTTTTGCAAATAATATCCTAAATGAAAATGGTAATTGTATCTAATAGGAAAAAAACCACCTATTTTTAATGACAAAGAATTTTCTCATCATCTGTAAAAATATTTTTGTAATTATATATTCTCTTCATGTTTATTCTTTGCAAGAAGTTCTTCGTTTTGATCCGTTTGTAAATTTAAAATGCTTTACAGCAGCTTGGTGTGGTACACATATTCTGGGAGAAATTATATGTATTTACCATAAAAAGAAGTAACCTACACTCAGTTAAGGTAGGTTATTTTTGCACAGCAGGTAAAGAGAAGTTAAATCAGATTTGCTGTAAATATATATAGTTATAAATTCATATTTATAAAATGTTTTATTTAGATATGCTTACACAAATTAAATAAAAGCATTCAGATTTCAAATACAATTTGTCCCCCTCTTAAGAAATAGTTTTTTGATGTCAGGTTTCTGCATTGTTAGTTGATTTTTCAAGGAGGCTTAACATCTAACAGTGTGATGTGAGGAGACTGGTCCTTGAGATTAGAGAAAAAAGACTCTGTAAACTGCCTCTGTGGGAGAAGTAAAGGGATCTCTCTCTCTCTTTGGGGGAAACGCTGACTTTTAAGGGCCGTTTGTATAAAATTTTGCAATCTGCCCAGTGTCATTGAGGTGCAGTGTGCTGAATTCTTGTTGTGTCAGCTAACATTCAAAACTTCAATTTTACCCCAATGATGTACTAGTCCTCCTTTGACTGTTTTTGTTAGAATCCTTCTGATTTTTAGTATTTGTTGGTCACTTCTTTTGGACTCACACCCATCAACACTGACAAAATGTTTGCTGTTGTGGATATCTCCCCTTAAAACACAACTGAGCTTCTGAGGGCCTGGCTTTCAAGGATCCAAAACAATTTTTTCAAAAACAACTGCCGGGAGTCAGGGAAAATAAAAAAAATTAGGCCACAGGTTTAGATGTCCCCTTTCTGCCTTACACAGGTGAGGCTGGAAAGCTGTCAGGGCAGGTTTGACCACCCTGTCCACATACACTTAAGGATGTTTTTAATCACCAAGTTTACTAAGTCATCAGTTCACTGATCATATTTTGATTACCGAGAGTAATGGGCAGAATCTTTATTTTGTACTTAGAAGACAGTATAGGATCCTGAACCTAAATGAAAGTTTCTCTGCTCAAGGTATACAACAGCAAACAACAGTTGCATCAAAAATCTATTCTTGAAAACAAAGGTATTCAAAACCCATTTGAGAATAATGCATGCTCATCAAACAACACTCTCTTTAGGAGATGGAAGCCAAATTGTGTTCATCAGAGCTACTGCTAAAACAAATAGGAAAAGCTAAGTCCTGAAAAATTAGTTGGCCAATACCATAACAGATTGTTCTGTTTGTACTGTTTGTGAACACAAAAATATTTTAATAATCCAAGATCATCCACTTCCTTCAGGAGCTGCATTTCAAATTATGACTCATATTTATTTTATAACAGTAATGTACCAGTGATTTATAATTTCATAGTGAAATCCTCTCAGGGCTGAAATTCAGCATAAGAGAAAAAAAGACATCATTTATTTTTTCCTTTATTGTTTTGAATATTATGGCTTTTAGCTATGTATGCATATTTAAAATTTCATATACATGTTTAAACAAAACACTGACATAATATTTAAAAGATGAAGTTTTACAGGCAATTAGTTCATAATGTTATTTGTTTCTGCCTCACCGTTCAGTTCCAATTTCTCTCTACAGCTACTTTCTTCCATTTTCCATTTTTTCATCCAGCCACATAACTGTGGAATAACTGGTCTCCCACACTGCTTTGCCTATAAAGCTGCTGTAAATGAATCAGCCCTCTTGGCTGAGAGGTGGGGTTTTCCAGAGATTTAAGCACTATAAGAGTTGGCAGGGACAGGGGGATCTACTGTCTTTCCTCCTGGATACCTGGCAGGGCTCTGCTGCTGTCCTCCTCCCAGGGCTCCCACATCTCCTGCTCCTCAGCTTGAGCCTCTGGGGACTTTGGAGAAGCGGCAAATAAAGAAAGATGGATGAGGGATGTGACTTTCTGGACCAGTGGGAAGGATTGGTGGTGAGGAGGAAGGATCACAGGAAGGCAAAGAGAAGCATCTGAGAACAGGTTCTTCTGCTTTGAACAGTGATGCACAGAGGTGCTGTGACCTGGACCAGGAGTTTCCT
Organism: Lepidothrix coronata; assembly: GCF_001604755.1. Taxonomy (NCBI): domain Eukaryota; kingdom Metazoa; phylum Chordata; class Aves; order Passeriformes; family Pipridae; genus Lepidothrix; species Lepidothrix coronata. Next base: position 417,124 of record NW_016690385.1, read on the forward strand.
CCTCTGTATCTTCTGCAGAGAGCAGGGAAGCCTATTTTAGGGTGGGGAAAGAGCCAAGACATGTCTCCTCAGCCACAGCCAGAGCAAGTGAGGTGCAGATCCCTGCGGGATGCTCTTCCACACATCTCCCCACTCTTTGAGCAGACTCTGTTTTAACCTTGAGTTCTGAAGAAGCAGCAGATCCAGGCTTTCATCAGGAAGGAGGGAACCTCTAAGAACATTGATCCAAGAGAAGAAACAGTGCAAGACCACATTTGTACATGTGATCATGCTGAGAACTCCCAAAAGAACAGGGCTGACAGTGAGCTTTTAGGATATGCCTTCCCTGAGTGCCTCACTTGTGATTCAGAAGTTGTGTGACTGGAAATCCAGATCTCCATCACTCCCCATTCCTGGTGACTTGCCAGGGATTGAAGCTTACTTAAAAATTTCTATCTGCTGGGTAACTTGAGGTTTTCTAAGCCTAAACAATTTTCCTTTTACCTAAAATGAAAAAAGTGATTTAGATGATGAGAGCCAGTCTTAAGCTGCCCTTAATGACAACTGAAAATGCGAGCTTTGCCTAAAAAACTTCAATCTCAGCCAGTCATAAGGAAAGTGCTTCATAAGCAGAGATAAAACTGAATTAATTGTCTATTTTATTTTTGTGTACTTGCTTTCTCAATAAAACAAAGTTTGATTTCTAATGGATGTAATTTTTCTACTAGGGGTGAAAAATCACTCCAGGGAATGTAGTGGCTGCTCCCCATGGCGTGATGAGTGTCACTTGGCACTAAGTGACACTTAACTAAGGGTAACTGTGTGACCGCTGCCAGAGCCCAGCTACACCGAGTCAGTGGAGGAGGATCTCAGTGATCTGAAACTGCAGTGCAGGACGAGACACCTGTCACTGAAAGAGTAGAAGAATTTCTTTTTCAGCTGGCAAGGCTGTAAAACAACAGAGCTTTCCTTGGTGAGCAGGACAGCTGTTGCAATTGTCACCAGGGGTATCTGTGACAAGATCTGAGTGCAGGAGAGATGTCGGCTCCACATCTCAGGGCACTTCAGTAAATGTTTCAAAATATTATTGGTAACATTGTCAGTCTTTTTTTTTTTAAATATTTAAGAAGTAGGACAGAATTTAAAGTGGTATTCATTCCTAGACAGTAATGAAATTTCAGGAGTGTTTTATTACATTTCACTGAACAAACATATATTCCAATTAAATTTACTTTTATTTCGGCTACATAAGCTCATGCACTGAAGGGCTACTAAAGTAAGAGACCTCTTATAATGAGCAATATGAACAAATAAAATGTATAGGGAAATAGAGAGAGAAAAGGAACACAAGCTGAATTTTTGTCCTTGCATGAATACATCTCCAGTTAACAACTCCTAATCTAATAAATCAAAATTACTAGGAGGTACTTTAAGGCACAGTAGGAAAGAAAAGGCATCATTTGGACAGAAAAGTCTTCAGCTTTGTAAGAGGTCAGTCTTTTTTTAATCCTTTTAACACACATACTGACTTTCTGCCAATATGATGCTTCACTAACAACAACAAAATGACTGATTTCTTAAATAAAGCCCTATGATGTAAATATTACAGTATTAGACAAAAATAACGTTAATATTTAAAGTCATATAAGGGAAAAAATATTTTTCTTCCTGGGGAAAATGTTTTAAATGCCTAATAATGCAGTAATATTAATATTACAGAGACCCAGATGCCCAAAAGCTGCCTGCCCATTTTTCCACCTTGCAATTTATCAGTAAATGATAACATGCCTGGTGTGCTGCTTCCTTCCTGTCACCATCTATTTGGCGTAAAAATTGATACTTTGATAGCACACAATGTTTATTAGGCTAAAAGCTGAAGTCATAGTAAATTCCCTTGATTTTTTTGGATACCTATCCTTATAATTTGTGGCTCAGTTGCACATACATGGCATAGCACACAGAGACTGAAAATGATTTTAGCTTCAGAAACTGGAATAATTGCATTTTTAATCAGAGCCTCAGTCCTATTGAATTAATGGGATCTGAGAGCGTGTGAGTCTCGATTTTCCAAACTGCTGTGAATCACCAGCTGGGCACCATCAAAACCCAGGGGGTCCTCACAGCCTCCAAATCAATTATATTGCCCGTTATATTTCCCTGATGGCCCCTCAGGATGTTCATACACACGATCCTTCCCCCACACAGAGCCTGGCACCAGCCAAAGACACCAGGATGTTGGAAAGGATGTCCCAGCCAGCATCTCTCCCAGCTTTGAGCTACTTTAATGTAAGGTGGATCCACGACAACCAACACTGTGTTTGTTCCACAAGTAATTCCCTGAGAAGTGAAGCAGCCCGAAAACTAGAGCAGCAGGGACACCTGTGTGAGAGGTTGCCAGAAGGAGCAGCTTCTCTTCAGGGAGCTTGTCCACAGGAACAGAAATTATGTGCTGTCAGGATGCTTTGTTACTCTCAACATCATCTAATTCTAGAGATACGAAGGCAGCCCTTTGATAGCAACTGCAGATTCTTTTGGATCATAAATTTGCAGCAAGGGCCTGGTACTTTGAGAGGTTGTGGGAACAGATCAAACTTCTGAAAACAGTCACAGAAAAAGGCTTATTCCAATGAGTCCCATCTTGGTTTGTTGGTATTAATTTGTATGTGTTAAATGCTGTAATTCACAAAGGTAGCCATGGAAAACTGACTTTTTAGATCACTGGTTGGGTATTGAGAAGTCTCCTGAGCACAGCAGAATCATAGATTTCCCTAGTAAAATATACTGTATATAATGAAGTTGCTACTCTTTTAAATTGTAGAAGTAGGCAAAAAATAGTCCCTAAATCAATCACTCAAAAAAGACAAAAGGGAAACTGTCCTTCAAAAAGCATTAGTTAGAATGAGTCAAGTTACTAATCATGTTATGTCAGTATTTTCCATTTCAAGAATTTCAAAATCTAAAACCTTTTATTAATGAACAAATTATTTATATGGGGAATGCTGATCCATTTGCTGAATATTTTTGAACTAGTTTTTAATGATAAAGATATTTCTGAAATTTAAATGTAGAGAAGCAGAGCAAAAAAGAGTGGTCTCTTTTGCAGCTGATATATAATGATATATATATACCATTATACATCTGCCTCTTTGGGCCTTTTTACTGAAATAGTGCTGCCAGAGAGGGCTCTGCCAACTGCACTTGCAATTTTCTTTCTGTTTTAAATAGCAGGCAATTTTAGATCCTACTTATATTACTCATATGATTTTCTCCAACTGAAAATCCTTCTGTTACTATTTTTCACTGACAGAGAAAACATTGTTTGATATGCAGTCTGTTCCCTGCCTTCCAGATTTTGAATTTAAGGTCCTCTCAGCAATCAGTTTGCTGTTTTATTTTAGGAAACAACCCCCCCCCTCAGCACCAGAGGAATGGGAGCAGCATGAGGAAAGTTATGAAGTCACTGCCATCCCAACACATGGATTCATACTGAACATCATACAAACTCCACCCAAGAGAATCTGCAGAGGGATTTAACAAACAGGTTATACTCTATATAATTCTTTAAAAAGCTGAGTTATCTTAAAATATGTGACAGTGATAGAGCTGTTGCAGGAAGCAGAGCTGTGGAGTGGTCACTAATATGCTACAGGAGACACGTGAAGTCCCATTCCGAAGGCAGTCACCAGGAGACAGAGACAAAGCTGGGACTCAAGAGCTGCAATTCCTTGAATAAAGAAACCATATTTTCTGATCTCTGCTTTTATAGCACAAGTTTTTCTCAGGCATTTAGTTCCCATTTAAAAGGCAATAGAAACAGGAAGAAAGTACAGCAGCGTTTTGATTTATGTGCACGAATACTGTGCAGGTTACTCTCCATCTGTCTTTTTATCCCAGCAGGCTGCCAGATGCACAAAATGGATGAAAACCTCTTCTCCAGGAACTCCAGAATGCAGAAATCTTCCCCCATGCTGCTCCTCCAATCCTCTCCTTGTTCCCAGGAAAAAACACATCACACTAAACACAATGGATGTAGCCTACAGCAAATGATTCCAGGTTATGTAGGATCTGAGTGGTAAGGATCTGTTAAGTTGGTGACTTTATGTATCTGCTAAGGAAGAACATTGTTTTGCCGCCAATTTAGCAGATCACCTAAATATTAACAATTATAGCTAAGAAAAACTTTAAGGCATTAAAATTGTCAGAAACAACCTAAAGCAGATATAGAGCTAAGCTTTGTTTATAACTGTTACCATTTCCTTACTTGCAGAAGAACCAATGGCTAAATTTTAATTTTAATTGCCACTTTATTTTTTTTCATTCTTTCCAGTACTTTCATTGACTACTATCTTATGGCCTATAGGTTGAGAAATTGTTGGAAGATTTGTCTGACTCAGAGAAGTGAAAAGGCAGGAAAGACTGATTCTACATGTATCCATGAAGGGAGAGCTGCTGATTTCTGTCCCTGAGGGTCTTACTTCTTACATTAAATTAAAAATAGTTATGTGAATAAAACAAGGGAGTTTGAAATTTTTAATGACTCCTAAACCACTTTTCCCCCCTCACAGCTAAAACAGGAAACAGGGATACTCAAGGGGAAAGTTTTAATACTCTAAGAGTTTCATCTAATAAATAAACAATTAAATGTTTGTCTACTATAGTTGCCACTGAGAGACTAATCTTTTGCAAATCTCACTAACAGAAAAGGGTATATTTCCTGAAAATGCCTTTTTGTTAAATGAAAAAACCTCCTACCCTTTAAAATAAAATGCTGAGCTTGAAAAATCAAGTTTTGTACAACTTACACAAGTTTGGTGTGTTTTTTGTATTTATAATTAAGATAACATTAGTTACCCAGCTGTAATATAACGCTACTTTTTCACTAAAGGAGATGCAATCTTCAGGGGAAAATCCCAACGACCTACAGAATTTTAAAGCCACTTTATTACTCTCTAGAGAAGATAAGAAATAGTTTAGGTTCTTGATTTAAGACTGCAGGAGCTTCAAGTTCACCAATTACAGCTGCTGCAGCCCTGCTCAGAAGCTACTAAGTGACACAAAAGGAGCAGCTGGTGCAGTCCAATGCAACCTTGAGCTTTGCATTTCAAATATTTTCCCTGAGAAACTATTTTTTTTTTTTTAAGAGAAAAATAGTGCAGATGCTGGCAAAGCTGTTATTTTCCAAGTCCTACACACTCTCCAGCAGGAGGCTGAGGGATCTGCAACTCCATCAGCACGGACACCCTGTGTGGGGCAATGGAAGGGCAGGGCTGGGAGCAGGTGGCACAAAACCAGGCTGGGAATGAACTGTGGGATTCATTTGGCTGGCAGGGCACTGTGAGTGCCCTCTGTGAGTCACCAGAGTGACTCTTTTCATGTCAGTAATTTAGTAATTGTAGTGGTTTCATTTCTCTGTTTATTAAATCAAGCTGCAGCTCAGCTTGCAGCCAGAGGAGAAATCCATGTTATTACAAGGTGATGAGAAATGCTGAAAGTAGGTGATCTCCCTCATTCTACTCACCTCTTGCTGCTTTTGTCAAAAGCAAATTAAAAAAAAATGAATCTAATAGCTATGATAGGCTAAGAAAGGCTAAATTTAGAGTTCAGAAGAAATTTACCATCCCATGCTTAAGAATAATGTGCATTTAAAAAATCAGATACAAGCTTGGCCATCAGACTAGGTTTAACCTAGAGAAATAATATCCTGGCTAAATTTAAGAGAATCAGAACAATATTTTACATAATAGTTTATACCTATCTAAATATATAGATATAGAGATATTTATATCATATTTTAGATAAAATGATTTCTGAAATTCAGTCTAATACTTCAACTTCTAAACTGCCTGCGATCATTAAATTTATTGGTAAATGCAATTTTATTAGTAAGTGTAAATGACAATTCAGCCTGTACACCTCTAGCATAAAGAGCTTCATTCTAATGAGAAAATACATTTGCTGCAGTTTCTCACAGGCACATTTGAATTAAATCTGAGCTAAAGGCACAGCCTTGACTTTGGATTCCTTAATGACAACTCATTAACAATGAAGCTGAATAAAAACTTGTCATAAACAAACATATAGGACATTGATATGGGAAAAGATGTTATTTCATCAGCTGTGCAACAGAATTACAAAGGAGAGGAGTTTATAAAGGAATAAACATATTGTATGTTTTACAGTAATTTTAAAATATTCTAAACTATTTTCAGTTGCCCATTACACTAACTGAAATATAAACACAATCTTATAAAAAAACCAAATTTAATGCCACTATTCCTACTGTTAGTGCAAAATGCTTTAAAAAGACCTGTTAGTTCAGAAAATTGCCTTCACCTGAAAGTTCTAAATTTAGGGTTAGTAGAATAATGTTTATTCTAAGAAACATTCCCAAAATTAAATATGTTATTCTGGCAAATGGGAAGGCAGTATGGTGGTGTTATATCTCAATAAATATTAACAATATTGAAGTTTATTCTGAATTAATGATCATACATGATGACTTTGGCTTTCGATTCACTGGAATAATTTCTGTACATTAATACATCAAGAACTCAGCAACCAGCAATCTGTATAGCCAGTCACTGGGTACCTCCCAAAAAGTGCTCCCCCTCCACCCTTTCCTGCCGTCCATGATCCTTGTGCAAAACTGTTGGTTACTGGAATATTTTATAGCTAACCATGTAATAGAAAGATCAAGAAGCAAAATTTATCATATATCAAGTTTTGAGTGTACAGCTGAGACAAGAAAAAGACATGCTAAGAGCAAAGTTTAAACCAACATCACCACCATGAACTTGGTGAACAGTGGAAGTTCTGAGTGAGCCCAGCCTGAGCAGGTGCTGCACTGCTGGGACAGGAATTTGCTTTGCACAGCCCTGCTGTTTTAATGCTGATTTTTGTTCATTTTACTGTTATTTCTTCGTTGCATTCTTATGCTTTGAGTGAATACAGCCTGGCACCTCTGACTCTGATATGCTGCATCTTAACAAGTTGCACACAGTTCATTATATTTTTACCTGATTATTAGTTTCCTAAATATTCTAATCACGTTAAAGTCCTGGTCTAGTTTGCCATGCAGTTCTTTCAATGATACCTTTTTTAACAGAGATACACCCAAGGAGGCTATTTTGTTAAAATGTGTTTAGCTCTAATGATAATGACGGAACAAAAAATCCCACACATTTAAAAACAAGTAAAGTATTTGTCCAGCACTAAGTGTTATTAGCTACTAATTTGCCTTTTGTTGATCTCTTCCTCTCAGTTTGAGGTGTTTATTCTCTACCAGATCATCAGAGAAAAGATAAAGGGTGTATTATGTGCTTTTCCTGAAACAAGTTTCAATTGTTTTCATTGGAAGTAAACTTAGAATCACGGTGTTTATACTCAGAAGCATATTTTCTGAAATGTAAAAAGCTCACTATAAACTGTGATCTAGGAAATAAATATAAATGTAAATAACAAATGAATATTCTCAGAGCTCTACCATTATTATGTATGTAATTTTCCATTAATTATCATTTCTAAACAAATGAAGGTTTTAATTAAAAAATATAACTATTTTAAAATTAATTTTCACACCACGCCCACATTGTTAGAGGAGTATAACTTAAGAAAGACCAAAACCTAATACACTTAAAAGCTTTAAATTTAAACAAGAGAAGATGTGGTTACAGCCAAAGATATACTTGAAACTTCTATTTTTGAAATATTCATATTAAAATATCTGTTAACCCAAAAAATAATGCTTACTGCAAGACAAATTTTATGGAAAGAAATATTAGTATGGAAATAAAAGCTTGGGGTTTTGCCTTGCAGAAAATCATTCTCCTTTGGGAGCATGGCCACAGTGGGATAATTAGCCTGACATTTAAACATCAGTGTAAAGCCTTTTAAGTTGTTTATGCCCTTTAAGGAAAATAGTTGATTATGAACTTCAGTATTTTTCATCAGCCTAGGGAAAGTCCTAGATTGCCAATACATAGGTAAGTCACCAAAACAAGTCCAGCTGTACCTAATTTTGATAAAACCTAATAAAATTTAAGTACTAGTAGATCTTTTTCCTTTGACAGAGTAAGTCTTTATTGCTTTAAATCTATCTTCAGCTACATCTTCTCAGGAAAACAGGAATCTGGTGGGGTAACGCTATGTCAGTGAGCACTGAATGAAGGGTAGTTTAATCAAGGAACTTCAATTTAAATAAATCTCCTCATTTCAAGTTGGCACAAGTTATGGAATGCCAAATGTAAAGGAAAAAAAACACAAAAAATTGAGAAATATATTGTTTCAGGAAAATACTCGAGAGAAATAAGTTATATTTGGTACTTTAACGGAAGGGTCACGTGGTCTGTTCTCTAAAAGACACACAAACCACTGACTGCTTGTTTCAGCTCCCCCATCCAGGCCCTCATTCAGAGGGGTCTCAGCCTTACTGCAGCATTCCCCCCTCCCAGCCAGCTCCACCAGAGCTGTGGGAAGACCCTACACCACCCCCCAGCTGCCCTGCTCCACCCCTTCTCCTGTGGGGAGCCTGTGGACATCAGGCCATGGATGGCCCTGCTCTTTGGAGAGACTTGGAAAAGATGGAGGGGGGGGGAAACTCTGCAGTCCAGGAAGAAAAGAGAAAATCCTTGTAAGGACTAACAACCAACAGCAACAACCCTCCACCACAGCCCTCAACCTTTGGGACTCCCACCACTCTCCTTCCCCTGGGAGCCACCTGAGCACCCCACAAATCTGGCAAGAAACAGTGGAGGTTGCTTAAATAAGTGCGGTGTCTTTATTAGCCCTGTCCAGCTGCTCTGCAAAGGCCAAAGGTGTTTGGAGGAACCTCTGAAAGCCCTGTTGAGCATCTGGCAGGAAAGGCAGGTGCTGTAACCTGACCTGCAGCAGCTGGGACACCCCCTCGTTTGGAGTCAGCACATCTGCCATTACACTGGAGCCAAAGTCCCAGGTCTGGAGAGGCAATATTCAATGTTATTTTTTCATGCTGGCATCTCAGAAGTCAGCCATGTGCTGTTTAAACTATTTTAGATCCAGAATTTGCACACACAGAAAGCAACTTTCCACTGATGATATGCAAGATGGTGTAATTAGAGGACTTATTTAACCTCTGCTGTCCATTATTTCCACATAGCCTGAGGCTAGATTACCACTGTTCTAAGATATCCTGAATACTTTTACAGTTAAAACTTTTCTTAAAATGAATCTAATGTGAAAAAAAAAAAATTGAAAAAAATTGCTATATTCTAATGTTAGTTTCTTTTAATTCAGAATTGTTGTGCAATGGGGAAGACTCACATATACTTTACTAACTTTTATTAAATAATAGAAAACAGTTATCACCTTTCACCGTTGCCACAGCTGCCTTCTAAGATCAGACTAAAACTGCAATTAATGCCAAAAAATAACACAATCGGTGTTATGCCTTGGTACAGAAAAAAATTTAAATGTCAGGACCAGTTTTTGAAAACTCTTCCTTCCCCCACTCTCCTTTTCCCCAGCAAATATCTCCCAATGTGTCCTTTGGCAAAAGAGTGGGACACACGTCATACAAATCACTGACCCTAAAATAGATCCAAGGTTGCAGTTAACAGGCTCAGTATTGAGGAGCCAGAATAAGAAAAGCTAATGCAACCCTTGGTGAGTGAGTCTTACTACTAACTCTCTATCCTGACTTGAGGATCACATTGTGAAAGGTGGCTGAAAAGCTAGGAAGAGTGGAGAAAAAAAGCCAGAAAACCCACCTAAAGTCTGGAGAAAGCATCCTGTGGTCAGTCTATTAATGAGCTGAATCTATCAATTTATTTATCTATCACACACAGGAGTTAATAGTGACTTAATTACAAAATACATGACTTTCAAAGGGAAGAAATTACAGATATTAAAAAGCTTTTTGATGTTTTGGAGGAAGTAAAGACAGCACACAAAAACAAAAAAGCAAAAGTAAAACCAGAACTTTTGCCAGAAAAAGCTACATGTATTCAGCCCAGACTGAGGGGCATTTAACAGTGTTAAATGTGCATTTAACAGTATATTAACCACTAAGACAAACCAGAGAGGGTTTCTTAACCCCCAATATCTCCCTGGTACAGATTGGATGCAGTTCACGGAGACTTGTGTCAGCCAAACACAACATATACTTTAATCAAACACCCATGACTTGGCTTTATATAGGGCAAACTCTGTACCATGAAATGTTGTGGAGAGCACCAGACTGAACTGGTCAGTGTTCACAGAGGGTGCCTTTAGCTCTTGAGAAGATACAGCAGCTAATGTCCTTCCTTCAGAAAGAGGGGAAAAAACTCTTTCAAAAATTGATTAAGAGTAAGAAAAAATGTTTAAATTTTCTGAAATGACTTAATTTCCCTTTCTTGGTAATGTGCCCTTTTTGTAAATGTACGACTAAACAAAGATGCTACAGCCCAGTCTGCCCACAAAGGAGTGGTTCGGTGTACCAAGAGCTACACTGTGAAAAACTGTCTTAGATCATTAAGATACTTAGAAGGTACTAATAGAGCAATTTCAGAACAACAATGCACAAAATCTTGGGTTGTTTTTTAATTAATATTGAGAAACAGACACAGTACACCTCTCCGTTATTTACACTCATTTATCACTACTTGGGCATTTTTTAAAAATAAGCATAAAGTTACAGAATCAAGTCCACTAAATAAAATAACTGAGAAATACAATTTTGAAAAGCCCTTTGTTTCTTCAAGGCATTGTCAACATCATGTCATCACCCCTACAGCTACATTGGTGAAAACACTGAAGCCACAGACATGGCACTTTGGCACTGCAGATTTCTTGAGGCTTACAAACTTTGGTAACCCAGAGGTTTAAACACCTTGGGAAGACCTCCTCAACCTGGTAAAATACAGCTGGATTGTGGGTTGTCCTTAACACCGATACAGTGAACATATGGGAGTTGCCAGGGTTAATGATTATGTGACTCAGTAAGGTGGATTCACTCACATATCCCTTAATTAACACATTTATAAATATTCATAGGTCAACTAGATCTCTAATTATTCCCAGAGACTTAGAGAAATCAAATCTCTGTTAAAACTTTAGCCTTTTATCTTTTTATCTATGAGGGGTTTTTTTTGACCAAATGTTAAATCTGCCACTTAAAAAAAAAAAAAAAAAAAAAAAAAGAAAAAGTGTGAATTAGGGAGTGCTCATTAGAATTTGGAAAACCCATTTCAGTGAGAATTTAATTAAAACGAAGTGAAATACAACAGTGAAATACAAGGAATACTAAAAACATGTACTAACTTGCCTTATTTCAGATGTAATAATATTTTGTGATGATACTGCCAGAAAAGAACAGACCAGACTTTGTTGGATGTGCTGGTAGAGCAGCCTGTCCTCTATCAACATGTTGGTACCACACTTATATTTCTCAATGCAACCCAGTGGGTGGAGAGGATGCAGATTCCTGGCACAGTCCTGCACTACATTTATGGCAAGTTGCAACATTTATGGCAAGTTGCAGCATTTATGGCAAGTTGGCCCAGGCATCAGCACTGCTCCAAGTACTGCAACCTTGCCTACTAAATATTGCCCTCTCCCAGCTTAATATTGATCTATACTTGTACAGGAAAACATGCAGGATTAACTCTGTTAAAAAAAAGGAAAATATTTCCAATTTCAGCCTAAGAACTTTCAGAATCACATTTTCAATCTCAGACACATACTCACTGCCAATAACTACTGAATGCCCAGAAAATAAAACCTCTAGTGATCAGAAAACTCTTCCCCACCTTCTCAGGTTCCAATTATTTTGTCTCCTCCATGTTACAGATTTCCCTTTGGCAGAAACACCTTTGCAGAATCACAGCTGAAATATAACCTACAAACAACCCTACACTCGAGTTTCATGAGATGGAACATCTGTAACTGCTAAAATACAAGTCTGAGCAACTTCTCTCCTTGGCAGGACTGCAAGTCCTAGGTATCAGTGCAGATTTTATTCTACCTAAGAACACAGGAATGGAGGTGTGATGGGCTGGAAGACCTATTGGAAGATCAACCAGACATGAGAGTACACTGTGCAGAGGACAATTACAGACATATCTATAATGTAGGGAACTCCATGATGAGAATGTGCAGATATTTCTGCCCAAAGGTTAGAAAATAAACAAGAAATTAGAAAAATCCATAGGTGTTTCAAAAGGGTTAAACCCAACTTTTACTTCTCTTATACAACCGGAAACTCTCAGGTCCCTTGTAGAATCAGGAAAAAGAAATTTAACTGAATTGCCAGTAATTTGAACTGGTAGAGACACTGCTGAACAGAAAAGGTAATTAAAAAATCATACAAGGACTACAGGGGATGAACATGCAGTCAGTTGAAAGTTCACAGTGAGTCTCAAGAGTCTGTTTTGGTGGCAGAAAACTCAAACACAATCCAAGACTGAACAGTCTCTCCTTGCCCAGCCAAAGGCTGCCTACTGGAAAACGAAGGAAAAATAATAAAAGATTGGTGAATAAAAGCTTCAGGATAAAATGAAAACCTTTGATAAAACATAATTTGATAACTTAGTTTGTGTAACTTACTGAGTTACACAATGACAGTTCCCTGTGACGCTATAATCAGAAACTCAGAGCTTGTGCACCTTCCAGTTTTTAATAAAGAGAACACTAAGAAGAAATTAAGTATCAATTTTTATAATACTGGTATAACACCTAAATAAATAGACTTTAAAACCCTCATAAGCATTTTTAGTAGCTCATAAGTAGCTTGTGTACTACCTTTTGGGAGTCCTGCATCTCAAAATTCCCTTCCTTGAAAACACAGTGTGTCCTGCAACCCTTTTACTTTTGTTCACAGCCATGTCACCTATTTTCACATTATATTCTGCTCCCATTCTCAATCTTTTCCTCAGTTCTTTCCCTTTTAAGGATCTCAAGACTACACAAGAAATGCCTTGTCAGCCTTTAAGGACTTTGTCACAAAAAATGAATCCTACTAAAATAAAATTAGGTTCCTAAAATACCCTGGTTTGAACACTTCAGCAATTACACTGTATAACAATGACAGACAAACATAAAGCCACAGAGAGCAATTATAGCTACAGGTATGCAATATGTAGCAATTATGCCTTACAAAGAAGCATAATCTCACAGTGCCTGAATTGAAGAATGTAAGTTACTATTGAGTGATATACACAATTTTATGTACGCAAACATAAATTAGATTTTGGTACTGCACATAAACTCAGTTTGAACAGTTTGGAAGTTCAGTGAAATATTTCAAGCACAATTATAAATCCAGAAACAATATCTAGCATCACACTGTTATACATCTCATCAACAAGCCAACAAATACAAAATGACACTTTCTGTATCAGTTGTGGCCAGTTCCCTCATTGCACACTGGCCATGTTCCCCTTGCACAGATTTGGTGCTCTGGGTTTAAGACACAACTGTTCTTTTTTGATGTTTCTTAAGTCCACAATAGTTTAGTCAATATGAGGGCTGAGCAAATGAAATAAATCTCACCCATTCTAGTTACTGATGAAGTACTAACAGCAAAGTAGGGAGTTAGTTGATTCACTTAATGGAAGAAAGAGTTGAAAAGGAGATTAACATCCTTGCACGCTTTCTTACATTTCAGATAGATCAGAAGCACATTGGACCACAAGCACCACTTCTGTCCACAACAAAAGGCAGCTGTGTATGTACAGTCTTGCTTTTGCACAGCTTATTTCTATCTGTCACTCAGCTATGCACAATCTTTTTTTTAATTGGATTTATTTTAAAGCTTTTTGACTTTTTAATGTTATATGTCATTATCCACTTGATTTTATAGTTTTCAGTCTATCCCTAAAAGATTTTGTTCCCTTCCGAAGAATACTGTACCTATTATTTAGCTATCAGGAAGATCAAAGTCCAAAAGACTGTGAATAATGATCCAGTGCTGAATTTCAGGCACAACAAGCAACATGACCTTCCATTAGTTTTAAGTTTATGAGAAAAATAATTTATTTATGTCTAAAAGCAAGCAAAAATCCAGCGACTACTTCTGAATATTGAGTTGTTAGTGCTTTTCAAAAAGAAAACAAAGTTCCTTATATAGTATTTGCAACATGGAGCATGAGCATCGTTGATATACATCTCAGTTTGATAGGTTTCATGACAAAATGTAGAACATCTGCTCTAACATCAAAAATACTGAACAGTATTTCTTAACTGCAAGATCCCTGATACTGATTTCGCAAAAACCTTTGTGAATGTTACAAGTCAATCAGCACAGTTCGTGTGTAATCACTGCTGTAATTGCAATCATGAGTGTAATTGCTGATTCTTTTCTGAAGGTCTTGGGGGGGGATTACTTTTTCAGATAGAATTTGAGACCAGAAACAGGAATATCTGGTGTCTGCTCCCAGTTTTTGGATTTTCATTTGTGCAAGCCAAGAGGAAAAGCCATGGGCAGAGCTCTGAAAAGCTGCCTCTCAGTGTCACACTGTGATGGGCATCCATTGCAAATTGTAGTCCCCAAAAGGAGTAATCACTAGAACAGTTTGTCTCAAAATCCGCAGTTCATTCCCTATTCATTTTTCCCCTGCACGAGGGGAACATAACAGTCCTGTGAATAAGGCCCTTAACATCTCTCTATTAGGACAGGAGATATGAGTAGCAATTATGATAATTAAATGTAATTACATTAAAAATAATTAGCACTTTAGCTATCAATTGCTGTGCACTCCACGGCAATTAAAAACAGGCCAAATTTCAGTATAATTTTTATTACTCTCCTCTTCATTCAAAACAGTAAATGGTAGAGAATATTTTCTTTTCCTGTGTGCTGTGCTCTCATTTTAATGGGCACTATCATCATCTAAGTAGAATAAGTACTACCGGAGGTGACATAAATGCTAAAACATTACAATTTGGACTTCTTCCCAAAAGACTCAAGTAACTTATTTTAATGCATATACTTATGAGACCGTGAACAAAAGATATCTGCCACCTAACTTTATGGCTTTAATGATCTCTCATCATTAAAGATATTTAACACAATTAAAATGGCTGATAGAATCAAATTGAGTAAACAAACTTTTGACTAGGCTTTATTACTGATTGACTCTAGCATTAGAAATACTTCAGCATGCGGTATCCAGGGAGAATTTAGTTGGACTCTTTGTACATGTATAACAGGAAAATACACTTCAGCATTTATAAAACCCAGCTATTTGGTACAAACCCAAACCAAACCAACATTATCTTTATTGATCTATGAAATTGTACCGACAGATGATGCAGAACATGAGGTCTTCCTGAGAGAGAATCTCTGAGCAATGAGTGTGGCTTGAAGTGCTCAGAGCTGGGAGTGATGAGAGACCTCTTGAAGAGAATAAACTGAAAGCAATCTGGGGAAAAAACCTTCAACCATCATCCCTGAGAATGACTGCACTGATAGAAATCCAGAAATAAGGGAAGTAGTTCTCCTACCACCTAATGTACATCACCTACATGAACACAAGAGGCTTCATAAAATGGCAAATTTACCTGACAATGTAAACCCATAAGAACACAAAAAGGTAAATAAAGTTCTACCCAAAGGAGCTAAGGAAGAGGCAGCTCTGAACCAAGCTGACATATTTACTATTACCGATTTACTTTTTAACAGCCCATGGCCTGAACACCACAGTGCAAGGTTTAAGCCAGTCCCTCTCCCATCCTCTGTCTGCATTCAGGTGACAAGCACTGCAGGGCACCAAATATTTACCTGTACATAGATTTGTGTGGCCCCCAGTACACTATGGCCCCATCTTGGTTTGACAAGAGGGACCATAATTATAAACATGATCAATACCTATCTCTGGAACAGGTCTCTGACCAGGTGTTTACCATCAGCATTGTGAATTCCACAAGTCATCTGAAATCTGCTCATTAATGATTAAAAGAGTAAATATTTGCTGGTCTAGTGAGGCAAATAAGAACCCAATGTTTATCTGTGTTAAGAAAATCAGCTATTTAAATAATTGCTAAACACCTGTGTTATTCATAAGCTTGTGTCATAAAAATAACCATTGCCATACTTGGTAGCCACCTTCCACTTAAGAAAGACCTTCTGAGGCCAAACCACGAGCTGGTCACACTGGCCTTCTTTAAAGATTACAGCAACATTAACCACATGGCTGTTTCAAGCTGATTTACAGCTCCTACTTCATTTCTAATGGAGTACTTGCAGACCTGTGCTTTTAAGGGTTGCAGCACTTAAAGGCATTTTAAGGAATATTAAACTTTTATCTGTTGTTTCTTCTATGTATCATATCAACTTCTGCCCTCTATCACCACAGCCTTTACAGGCCTCCAAGGGAATTCTGGTTGATTGGCATAATAAGGGCACAGACAGGGGATAGCATCACTGTCCTCTCTCTGAAAAATCCTAGAGGTAACGGGTCAAAAGAATAAATTTTGTGGGGAACTGGGACCCTGTGAGGATAACAGGGTAGGAAGAGAGAGAGGAGCAAGGGAGAGAGAGCATCACTGGAGTTTGTTCGAGTCTCAGGTTTACAAAATGCAATTTTGCACTTGGTAACCTGAAATGAGCTGGGAGAATGTGGCTTTGGCTAACTGGCCAGATACAATCATTTGATCTTAAGCTGATCAGAAAAGATCATGATTTTTCACTATAGTGACAAAGCTTTAACTCAGGTCAAACCACTACTACTTTTGAATTTTTTTGTTATAACTATTTAATTAGTTCAGGCTTTCAAATGAAAGGTTTTTCACCCAGAGGGTCGCTGGACACTGAATAGGCTCCCCAGGGAACAGAGCTCAAGAGGTGTTTGGACAATGCTCTCAGGCACATCGTGTGATTACTGGGGCTGTTCTGTGCAGGGCCAGGAGCCGAACTTTGATGATCCTCATGGATCCTTTCCAGCTCAGCATATTCTATGATTATATGACAAACCAAAAAAAAAAATATTCTAGACCAAACCTTACTTATTTTAACCAAATCTAGTCCCTTAAACTAGGTCAGCTGTGCAATAACTTCTTCCAGGAGGATGTACAACTCATTCTAGATTGCAACACGTGGATAGAATTTAAATAATTTTATACATACATGCATGCACACACAATATCTAAACACAAATATTCTTAAAATAAACAATAAAGTCAAGCAGATACCATTAGCTTGCCAAGACATGTTTTTATGTGGTACATGTCTATAGTTACTCACAAATTATACAGTTGAAGGCTGTGCCATTAAATAAATCCTTTATGTATATATGTATATATACACATATCTCCCAAATAAAACAAGCTATTAATAAACCTAACTTTAATATCTTATGTATGTGGGTATCTTTCAAATTGAAGTTCATTAAAATTAAAAAAAAAAAGAAAAAGAAAGGGAACATATCTCTAGAATGTTATTGTTGGGGTAATACTATTTGACAACAGCATTCATTGCACATTTTTAACTCAACTTCTTTATTTACCTTTGCAGGAACTGGAATAAAACATAAGGTGATTGAACTAAATTCAAAAGAAGACAGAATACATAAATCTACATTTCTAAAAGTATGTTAAAAAAAACCACAAAAAACAACCAGAAAGGAGGTAAGAAGAATGAGATAAAATTCAATAAATATAATGTGGAATTGAAGGAACGGGTTTAGAATGACAGAAAAAAGAGAGAGACTGAAGAGGGATAAAATCCCCAGCCTTCTGTGTCATGACAAAGACGATGCTCTCCAACAGATGATGATGCACAAAACAAAAAACAGCTTAAGCTGCAACAAAGGGAATTAAGGTAAAGAACAGAGAAAGCTCTCCCAGTCTTATGGTGATAAAAGGCAACAATAGGAAGCTGGTTGCCTCCTTCAGTGAAATTTTTCAACACCTTAGATACAATGCTTTTCAGGGCTGGCACAAAGCACAGCCCATCCTGCATCATTGCCAGCAGCTGAATTAAATAACCTCTGGAGGTCCCTCCTCGCCTCACATTTCCATCAGCTCTATGATCACTGCAGGTAACACATCAGAATATGTTATTAATCTCACTTCATGTTCCTGTTACAACATTCCCTGCAGGGCAGGAAAAAAGGTAAATCTTGGATTTAGGTCACAGCCAACACCTATAATGTTCTTGTAGAGAGTGGAAAATTGAAAAAAAAGTAGCCACGGAAGTGTTAACTCTGTAACCTACAGTTGCATCCAAGTAACACAGACTGATCAGTGGTACTATCTGACACTGGATTTGCAGAATTTCATTGTGGTGCTGTCCTTCCAATGTGAAGAAATATAAAATAAGCTTTACTTGGGGCCCTCCAGCCTGAGATGGCTACAGGACATGCACAGTCAATCAGGAATTTATCAGCCTGTGCTGCTGAATGAGCACAGTTTTCATGCATAGTTGCATATATTTACCAAACCTCCTTTATGCACAAGCAGTAATAGCTTCTCGTTCAGCAATCGATAGTTCTGTCGCACATTTGTTACAAGGAGTGATTATAATGTCTGTTTTTTTCAATCAGGAAAAAAGAATTGATGCAGAAGGCCCATTTAGTGCAGATAAAGGAGACTGAAAAGATTACAGTGGTAGCTAGAGCCAGAAAGAGCCTTTGAGAAACAGCTCTGCAAAGAGAAGGGAAGGCAGGGCAAGTTTCATCTTGTAGAGCTGGAGTGTTTGTGCAGTTGAATATAAACTAAACTTGCTTACTTCTGAAACTTATTGTTTGAAAGGTACAGAATAAATAAGGGCACTTAAAACACTCTTACTCCAGGACATGATTAATTCAGCTGAATGTGTCCTCACTAAAATAAAAATGAAATCATCCCACTTACACTGAAATGAAAGAAAGCTGCAGGTCTCATAGCCCAGGACTGTTTATTGCCTTTTTTATTAAAACTTGGATAGCAGCAAGCCTTGGCAACACTATATTTATTAATAATCTAAAAAGTAAACTAGAAACAGTGTTAACCAAGACATGGTTTCCAAACATTGTCTTGTTCAGAGAAGATACTCTTTCATCCTAAACAACTGCATATTATTGCCATTCTTGCAACCTGACAGTGCACATGAGCATATTTAGGTATGACATTTGAATTAAAGTGACTATATATCTAGGAGAAAAATCCGTAAGGTTTTCTGATATTGGTAACAGCCAACAGTTAAGTGTCAACACCATTTTAAGAATCTTTCACAAACAAACAAACAAAAAAATCTGTGATGAGTATGAACTCTGTTTATTAAATGACAGCAAAAAGGGAATGATGAATATGTGAGGACAAGACTAAATTTCAAAGGATTCTTTAAAAATTCAGAAGTGAAAGAAATAAGAAATATGTATTCCAGTGTGAGAAAGAACAAGGTCCAACATTCTGGATGACATTCTGAGTCATATAGTTTTTTAGGTAGTCCAGCAAGGAACAGGGAGAAGGTCTAGATGATCCTTATGGGACTGCAGAAAACAATCAGGTGATCTGGGATTGCTAAGTGGGTCACCACAAAAATATCATGCTGATGTAAAAGGGAAAAAAAAAAAGGAGAGGGAAAAAAGGGCTGTCCTTCCATTCAGCTTTGGAAAGGCATCAGGTTTTCTCCACTTTCTTTTGGCCACTCCAAGGTGCCACTTTCAGGAAGGATCTGAACCAGCTCACGAAAATCAAGAAGAGAGCAGTGAGCTTACAGAATGTAGGAAACATGATTTTATAGAAAGCTTCAATATCATGGATTTATTTAACTGCATGAAATGAAGAGTGAAGTCATGATAAGAGTTTTCAGCTGTGTCAGAAGGCCACTTTAATGATTATAGGATGACCTGTACTTTATATCTATAGCAAGTAGAACAAGGAAGACATGAGGTTGAAAGGACATTTAATAGAAAAGAGAGTGAAGCATGAGGATTTATTTTATATATCCATCATTGAATCATCCACATAAATAGCTATTAGGAAGGCTACAGATATCAGTAACCCAGTTGTGTCAGGGACATGATCTGAATGACTTCCAGAGTTTATTTACAGTCCTCTAAATCTGTGGTGCTTTTCTATATATTACCAAGCACACACATTGTGCTTTTAAAAGACACATATGAACAGAACTAGTTTTGCTCTTCACTTTATGTCTCCTGGACAGAGGAATCATGTTAATAAAACTGTATGAAGACCAAAGAAAAACCGATACAGAAAGTTAAAAAAACCAAAACAACAACACCCCCAGAAGTCAATTTGGAAAAGCTCAGCTTTTACTGTTCCTACACAGGTTTTACAAAAGATAAAGCTCTCCCAAAATCTCTTCCCACATAAAATTCCCAAAGCAAAAATCAGCTTTGCCTAGCTCAGAGTATACAACTTGAGAAGTTGTATACTTTCTCTACTGAAAAAGTTGTCATGAAGGTTACAATAAGGAAAATGAGATGCTTCACTAATGTAAACCAAAGCAAACTAGCAGACATAACCATAAAAAGCTTTTTGAATGTGGGTGGTTTTGAGGTTGTGTTCGGTTTGATGTGGGTTTTTTGAATAAATTAATGAATAAGATCACCACTGGCAATTCAAGAATGAGGTAAGAGAACTATAGCGAAGAAAAATTATGTGAATGAGATATGGTCAGACAAGAAAAAGAAAGAAGAACAACAAATTAAACACCTAAAAATACATAACAGGCTTTCTGTAGGGAGGAGAGCATTTTATTTGCATTAGGGGTTTTAGGAGAAAAATAGAAGTAGGTTGAACCTGCATCAGTGGAAATGTAGATCAGTTATTGGGAAAATATTATTCTAGGAAAATATTAGGCATGGTGAAAAGATGCTAAGGAAAACAAATGGTAGCACTTAATCTTCATTTGAAAGGAAAAAAAAATTACTTTTTAAACTTGTCTATAAATGTGATTTCAAAACTTAAAAGTTGTTTTGGTAATAGTTTTCTAAGTCATTAAAATTAATTCTTTATTATGAAGCACCAACTGTGGAACTTCTTGGCATATGCAGTTTCCATTTACTGCAGAAACTGCTCTAAGACAAGTAGGAAGTGACCTAAATAAATGTTAAAGTTTGACCTGTATTTTGCCTGGTAAATAAATCCATGTACTTGTTCCCTTATAAATAGATAAAAGTTATTTTTATGGACAGATGAGCAGATAATCCTTAAAACAAAACACAGACAAGAGTATCACCACCTATTTTATGTTTAAAAGCATCACTATCAGGAGTACAGCAGCATCTTCTCAGATATCCAGCACTTTGCCCTCTTCAAAATGTGCTTTTGTGAGCAGAAGGGAGAATAAGTAGGTCTGACATCTTTCTGCATATAAACATGGTGTGTATACAGCAACATGCACATATGGCCATACAGAGATATCCAAAGGATCTTTAGGGCTGTGTTCACACTTCCAAGTTTCACACAAACATATGTGAACTAATAGAAAAGGAAGTGCCTGCCAGACAAAATAAGCATTACACACACACCACAGGCACGGCTGAGTTCATATCACCCTGTTGAGTTAGTGCTATATCACCTATTTGTATTATAAAATACTACATCAATAGCATGTCAATATCAACATAGATTAAATATTTTTATGCTATGTTTACAAAGTATTAACTCACTCTGGCTATTTTCCTTTTGGAAGTATCCAGAATTCCTCTCTCCGTTTTTAATTTTTATCTCACGAGGCAAAACTTGAACCTCTGGATTTTTGCAATCTTAGGCTGCTGACAGGCCAGCATCACGTTCCTCTAACACAAGCCATATATCACAAGAGCCACACAGTATTTTTCAGCCCTCCCTCCCAAGCAGCTTGCCTAAAGGAAGGTCAGACTCAGTCATTCCATTAGAGAATCTTCCTGCAGGAGCGTTAGCAATGTGGTGTGTCACTTTACGTTTATAGCAGCATTACTCCAAGTCTGATGTAAATTTTATGACCCAGAAGGTTATAATCACTTGGGCACTCTGTCAAATATTTTCAGCCCTATCAGTCAAGCTACTTTTTGACAGAAGGAAGCAAAGCCTGCATGCAGCAGGAAAACCGAAGGGTCCTCGCTGTTGTTTTGGTATGGTTTGTCTCCAAAGGATGGAGCCCTCCAGCTGGTTTAGTTGACAATTCTCTGGAGCAGCGTGCACAGAGCACTCAGTGACCTTCTTTTGGAAGTCACTTCTCAAAGTTAAGTCACATCTAAAAAGCAGTGCATCACAGCAGCTCCACTTTGAAATAACGTTAAATGACAAGCGTGCATCCTTTCTGCCACATCATTTCACAAGTCAGCTATTGGAGAAACATGAATCATTTCTGGTGTTGTCCCAGCACTGCTTTTCCAGTTCTCTCTGCCAGAAGGAAGGAGAATATAAATACATATATATCTACATTCTCAGGCTGTTTGTCCCAGTGTATTAGTGCCAAAATCAGTAAATAGGCCGACAAATTCGATACAGAATTGGAAAGAAAGTTTACCCTACACTTTATAACAAGCCAAAAAAATATTAGACTGTTCTGAAAGCTTTTTCATGTATATTTTAGCTCATTTATATTTCTTTATTTACAACCTTGGATATTAATTCCTCACTACACCTAAATCTTTACATCACTGGCAGTCAGAGGATATTTAGGCCTAACTCAGGGCACCACATTTCCCTTAAGCCCAGCCCTGTGCACAAGAGCATCACCAACAGCACAGGAGGAAGGGAGCTGTTTGTCTGTAACACAGCAGGGGAAAATAAAGGATCTATCATTTGGTAGAAACTATCTGCTGTACTGCAGAACACTCTGTGGAACACTCCAGACACCTGCAAGATGAAGAAGGGTTGGAAGCGCTTCAAGCCTGTAAGCCCAGAACAGGTACAAAACCTCTCTTTCTGGGTGAACTTCTGATGTATTTTAAGGTCCATGTGACCAGCTACCCTGAAGAACCTGCTAGGAGATGTTAAATAAAATTAAAAGGATGCGATAGAGCTTTTGACACAGCATAAAAACCCTCAAATGGTACTGATGATGTAGCAAACATCAGAGAACAGAGATAAAAGACCGTATATCTGGGTAAAGGATTTTACTTTATAGATCCTGAATGCATGACCACTTGTCCTTAGATCTAACTTACTTAAAATAAAATTTATAGCCAGAAAAGACAAATTTAAAGCGAAAAGCTGTGAGTGCTGTACTGAGGCAGTAATGAATTCCATAAAGACATTCTTCTTGTGAAGTAGGTTTTCCTCTTTGTGTGCAAGTGTTCAGCCATTTAAACAGAGACCAAATAAAAGAAAACTGAGCAAAAGATGTCACAGAAGTGACCTGCTGGAATGAACACCCGGATGCACACAAACGTGCCTTTGAAACAATAAAGAACTTCATTACAGGAGAAGCAGCACCAAAAATGCTAAAAGTGCTGTAAGCTTCATCTTACTAGGTAATAATAAACTATTTGATACATGTGTAGCAATTAAAATTCAGGAAAAACTCAAGATCTGTTATTTAAATATGGTTATTTTTAAACAACAAAAAGTTCCCAGAAAAAAACACTTAAACCTCTTTCATCCTTGACTCAGTGACCACAAATTTCAGGTGGTTCAAGTTAATTTCTCTTGTTAGAGAAACAATGGTATCACAGAGTCACTTTTACTAAACTGTGTTTATATAACATACTTTTCTCTATATTATGAACCCATCCCAGACAAACTTTTAAATGAAAACACAGTTATATATAAGCAATTTTGAAAAATGTAGTTCAGCTCCAAACTCCAAAAATGTAGTTCAGCTCTTCTCCCCTCTTCTTCAAAGATGCCTCTCCTTATTGAGCTATTTTCTTTCCACTTCATGAACAAGACAAGTAGCAGCAGACTCAAAATATCTTTTGCCTGATACTGCTCTGCTGATTCATTTCCGTGCATATTCATATTTAATCAAGATTCTGCCATTTGTAGTATCAGTATTAACCACTGCCCTTTTCCCTTCTGAGCACAATTATGGATGATTAATAAGAGTTACAGTTCATTACAGATTTGTATTACAAGCTATTTTTCCAGTGATCTGTTTTGTACATTCAGCAGTATGCAAGTGTGGTACTTCACAGCAAAACATTGTTAGTGTTCTAACTCAGCTACTCCTTCAATGTCATCAGTTCTTGCAACACATGGCATTGATGAAAAAATATGTTGAAATACAAGCTAGGATACAAAATGGAATCCAAAGACCAAAGTAGCAGGAAAGACACAGAACATCCTATAGCTGGTGCTAAGGGCTTCTTTTTAAAACCTGTAATTTTAACCATACAGCCTGACATACCTGGAAGGACAAACATCACCTGGACAGTGCACAGTTTAAATAATCAATACTAGTTTCTGATGCCATACTGATACTTAAAAAACAAACCACCCAAAACCCAAAAACCTCACAAATCCATATCAGCTCAGCCTCACCTTCCTACATCAAAGACAACAGATGTGTGAGAAATATTACATGTTTTATGCATGCTTTAAGCTTTTGTAAAATTTTATTACGAGAGTGCCTTGCATATTTGAAACTATTTTGTTACACTATACATGTAAAACCTCATGTGTGAGGGGAGAAGGTAGCAAAGTAGCACCTCTACAATAATCGAGGCCCCTTCCTTTATAAAAGTCGGCTGTAAAAAAGAAAGACAAATTTTGCTGTGAAACAGGTGTGGAAGATCCGTGCCCCAAGAAGAGGAAACACTGGCAAAATGTGTCCCACTCCAGGTATCTCGGGCCTCACTAGTCATGTCCAGTGAAGTACCTCTGGAAGAGGATGGTGTATAACACCAACACAGCCAGGGACACCTCCTAAAATACCAATGACTGAATGGCACAAGATAGAGATGCTTCACTCCCAATAGTGCCAAGGACTGGGAGGATGAGACACTATATGTTGCAGGGCTGAAGAAACAGGAGAGGAGTGAACCACTGCTCTCCTCTAAGGGCTTCCAGGCACTCAAACTTTCCTTCAGAAACCTGCCAAGAGTTCAGGACAAGGCTATGCTTATCAAAATATCACTTCATATTTCTTTTACAAGATTAGTTAGTAGTTACACTTTTCAGAAGTGTCAAAGCTACTGTTCTCTTGCTCATACATCTAAGGAGAAAGGATGAGGTAGGGATTACGCAGACACAGCATGATTCTCTCAGACACTGACATATTCTACTTACAGCTACCACTGTGTAAATAATCTCTAACACCTGGGAAGCAAAACACACAAATACACTCAACTAAACTTTTTTTCCCCTTATTGGAAGGGGTTTTGAAATTTGATAACTAAAGTTATTATTAATACCAAGGCATGATCCTGCAAAAGTAGTTCAGATCCTTTTGGAACTGTGTTATAACAAAACGCTTCTGAAAATGAAGGAATGAAAATAACGTGATGGTTTATATAAAATTAATACTTCCTTTCTAGTTAGGATTACCTCCTAAGGCTTTTGAGCCAGATTTAGCTCTATTTTCTCAGAATTAAACAGCCTTTCTGCAAGAATTTGCTAAACTGCTCAAAAAACATCTGCTAACATCTTCTGAACATCATCTAAACACCCGCTGAACTTTACAACTCCTCCGCTCCCCTGGTCGTTTCCCAGCCCAGTCCCTGCTCTGCCAATCTGCTCCAGCAGATTGCTCTGCTATAAAACCTAACGTTGCATAAACCAGGGAAAGGACTTCAGGCACCACTTGTGGAGAGTGGAAGTAGGCTGGGTTTGGGTTTGCATCCTCATTTTACATAAAACAATGCTCGGGAACAAGTTGGCGTTTGCTTCACACAGTTTCCGGCAGTGCACTGTTGGACGGTCCTGATTTGGGGGTAATTCGGTGGCTGTGGCATTGAATATGCCTGAGGCTGCAGTTTTTAAGATCCCCTGTTGGTGTTTAGTACTTCGGAATGAAGGAGTGATGAGAAAATAGTGTCAGAGAAAGCACAAAACCTCTGCAGCTGTCAGCAAATTTCAAGTGTAAGATACCCAGCTGCAATCCAAAATCAGACTTTTTCATCACGCTTTATCACTAATCACATCTATTTATTTAAAGCATTTCTTTAGGATTGCTCCATTTGATTTTAAATTTAGCAATGAAAAAAGAATTATGGTGGGGTTTTTTAATAATTTCTTTTAAATAATTGCTTTCTTAAAGGTACTACATCCAACAATCCAGATCAAATCCACTACGTCCAAACCACAAGAATATTCAGTGCAAGTCCATTACCACTGACAAAAGAGAAAACTGGCAAAGACAGTACAGTCACCACATATTCCATGAAATCTTCAGTTGAAGCTTTTTTGAAAATCTGGCATTACTTAATTTGGCAAGCACTGGCTATGCAATATATTAAACAGTGTCATAATTTAGATTTAGTGTAGAGTACTAGTAGAGCAACAAAAATGTATTTCTGATGGGATTAATTCCCAAATTCTAGCAGTAGCTGGAATTTATTTTAATAAAACACTTTTTCCATTCTAGCTTTGAGATGTGTAGAAACTTTACAAGTTAATAATATAATGGAGATAAGACACTGCAAATGTATAAAATTCCAACATTTCTATTGTTATGATCCAGCCCTCAATGAATGCATAAGAAGTTCTGTAAGTGATATAACTTTCTGACTCAATAGTTTAAATGTGTTACTCTGAGGCTGGTCTAATTTTAGGCTCCTTTGCAGTCTAATTGAGTGCTCCAAGTGACATCAGCTTTTATTTATTCTTTTGTTCTCTGTGATTGCACAAACCTACAGTGTCACAGTAAGTAAAAAAAAGATACAGAAGATTTTAATGAGGTAAAAGCACTTAACTTAAAAGTGTGAGATGAATTGCTAAAGAAAATTTAAATTGAAGCCACCAAAATCAAATCCCAGGTAATTTGTACAACAGACTCAGATTAAGGCCTTGAGGTTTATATCAGGTCTGAGTGAACCTGGAGTATGGATCTGACTCCTCTTAAAATGCAAGAAAGTTTTACACTAAAGTTTTCTTTCCACTTATCTGGGACCTGATGCTGCTCTCAGTGCATTGTCAGCAGTAGATCTGCTCCTAGTGTGAATATACAGATATATCTTTGTTCTGTGTGTGCTTTTTCCTTGTTTCTTTTCCAACAACAAGACAATATGCCTGACTTTATTTTTAATTTTCCTTGCAGTATTTTATGACCTTCTTTTATTTTTTTTTGCACTTGCATTTTTTCCCCCAAGGTCTATGTAAAACCTGGGCAGTGTTTTGTTGGGAGAGTGGTGTTTGTTGTTTTTGGTTTTTTGTTTGTTGTTTGGTTGGCTGGTTTGGTTTTTTCATTGTTTTTTTCCTAGAAATCTGGAAAATACTGATTCTACAGAAATGTCATCCTTCTCTTTTCCATTTCTCTTCCCTTAACTGTTCTATGTAGAACTTTTCTACTGATTTTTTTTTAAATGATGACAGTGCATAAAAGAGGAAAATATGGAAAAGAGAAACAGCTGTTTGCCTTCCTACACCTCTTTTTTCCCAGCTGACACCATTTCCTCTAGGATCATTCCTTTCAACTAAATCAAGAAATAGTAGCAGTGACTTTCTTGTTTAGGATTTGACTAAATGGATGTAAACCTTAAAAGAATTATCAGACACATCTTTTACTACTACTCTGTAATAATGCAAAGCTTTCTACAGAATTTAATCCTACAAAAGTTATCCATCATATTTTTCTTCTAAACCAAACCATTTGAATTCACAAGATTCCACCAAAATTTTCAACTTTGCCTGTGCCTGAGACATCACTGTGTTGAAGCATGTTATTAGGAAAGAGGTGACCATTATAAAAGTGATATCTTCAGATGACGTCAAATTATCTATTTATTAAGGAGGCGTTTTGTTTAGGTTTAATTATACAGCGACTTATGAAAGCTACTGTAGTTACTAAAACACACTTGCCAGAGTGCAGAACTGCTGGTAAGCTTTCTCATTTTATTAGTAAAAGAGGAACACAGGGAACTGAGCATGAACTCCTTAACAGTTTTCCTGTCTAACTGAGCCAGAAATTATCTTTAAAAAGCAGATTTTTTTGTTGTTGTTGTTGACCAGAAGGTTTGTTCAAAATTGTCTATACAAATGCCTGCGAATGGTTTAGTTCCTTAGTCATTGTACACAGTTACTGCACTGTAATAAAATTTTTGTATGGTCTTTTGTCATTCACAGCATTCATGTAGTATCAAAAAAACATAGCCAGTAAAAACAACTACATCTACAAGTCCATTCACACTAACAAAGTAACTAATATGAAGCATTTTAATATATTTTCTAACTTGTTCTTATCAGAAAAAAAATGAATTATCTCTCTATTGAAGAACATTCTATTCACCACCAGAAAAGTTTGTTTCCTGCCCAGTAAAAATAACAAGAAAAGAATCTCACATTTTGTCATCCTGTGTGCCTCACACAGCACAGGGATGCTTGGGGCACCGATTTTAAAACATATTCTCTGATTACAGTCACTATGTGACAAACTTGAGATCAGTAATATTTGCTAGTGGAAGTTCTGCTATTTGTTCCCTGTGAATCACTTTGTATTTGAGCCTGGAATGATCTTGAAATAACTCAGCCTAGAGAGCACTGGGCTCCCTGGAAGGACCACTGAGAGGCCAAAATGCAGAACCCAGCTCCAAATCTTCTACGTTTTCTCTACAATTAAGTT
The DNA here is from genome assembly GCF_001604755.1 of Lepidothrix coronata. NCBI lineage: Eukaryota > Metazoa > Chordata > Aves > Passeriformes > Pipridae > Lepidothrix > Lepidothrix coronata. The sequence goes on from NW_016690385.1 coordinate 445,712, forward strand.
TTCATCATTTTGTCCAGTGCAGCATCAAATGCACCCAGTAAACATTTGGGACACTGATGTGGTGAGTTTTACATTGGGCCATTTGCTGTAACGTTTCTGCAATGTGATTTAAAGAAAGAAAATAATAAATAAAAGCAGTTACTTCATGCAGTCAATCCAACCACACTTGGACACATCTAGCTTTACATTTTACAGCCTTTACCTGTTTATAAGTGATGGCTCTTACTACTTTTCTGTGCCTGATGAGCCAGTCTCCAGAGGGGCTCTTCTTTCTCCACTAATGGGGGGATTACCTTTGAAGTCCTTTTAACAGGGGAAGCCCTGAGCTCTTTTAGCCATTTTAGAAAACAGCAGACCTATGCTTCATTTTCAAATTCTGCAGTCTCATAATCTGGGTTACTGTGATCCAAACCCCATAAGATCATAAGAATCAGAACTGTTGCTTTGGCAAATTTAAAAACGTTAAATATTCTTTTTTCATTGCAAAAATTGCTAAGAAATTTCAGAACAAAGGGTCTCCCTCCTTTTTAAACCAAATGACTCAAACATTTTATTGCAAAAGCAAACTGTTTTCAAGTGTTGAACTGATATTAAAATTTTAATTTTGAAATTGGTTCCACACTAGCAGGATGCCAATATTGCAATTTATAGTAAAGACAATCCAATTTACAGAAGGCTAAACAGATATCATGTCTTAGGTCTGACCTACTTCAGGAAGAAAATCTCTCATCACCTTAGAACACTATTATTTAATTCTTAAAAGCATAGAAGGCAAAAGAAATAGGTGTAGGTTTACTTAATTTAATTCAATTTTTTAACTTAGTTAACTAAAATGTTGAATTGTGAAGATCAAAACATCTTTAAAACAAGAGCCTCCAAAGGCTTATTTTACCTGGGGAGAGCTCTCTCTTAGAGAAAAAAACACAAATCTTAGTGTATCTCCCCCTGCCTGCACAGCCTGGCTCATAAGGCAGCTGGAAGCTTATCAAAGACATTTCTAACCAATTCCTTCATACAGTTTAATTTTAGCTTTTTCCCCCCTTTGAAACAGGAATTATTGTACCTAAAAGTAGGATAATTGGAATAATTTTCTAGGACTGTGTGTATTCACAAGTTCAGAAAGCTCTTACAAGAACATTACATTATTACATTACATATTGAGCTTCTAATTCTTGACAAAGAGCACCAAGTGTCAGGCTAAGAGAAGCATAACTTGGAGTTACTTAGGCAACTATGAAAAGATTACTTTCACATTCCCAAAGGAGAAAACAGTTTCGAAATAATTATTTCTTATGGAAAACTTTCGGGGGATGCTTCAGTTGTTGAGAGCAGAAACCCCCAAGTAATATCTGCCTCAGTACTTGAGCCAAAAATGCAATTATCTCATCTTTACTTCCTGCCATCATAATTCAGGTATATTCAAGTAGAGGTGAGGAGTCCCCCAGTGACTTAATAGTTGAATCAGATTCCTGGAAGATTACAAATCTTTCTAAAACTGAGTGACCCAATGAAAAAGTCTTTCTATAAACAAGATACTTGAGCTTGTGGATATTAATTGATATCTAACTATCAAATTCAAATGCATTAGCTGTTTCTAAAGGCATCATCTGTGCATCTACTGCAAAATCACTAATTGTTGATGTATCTCTAAGGTCTTCTGCATTAGCTGTAGCAGGAAATTCCTAGCAAAACTAGAAAGAAAAACCTTCTCAGCCTAGCTATATTTTTTTGAAGTAGTTATAAAAGCTGATGTTTATTCCTTGGAAGTTAGAGAGAATTAAAAAAATGTGCATTCAAACTAAGTCAGTAAGTTCAACTGTACAAATAATAGTATCTACTCTTCTTTCATTGCTACTTCTGTGCAAGTCACAGAAGGAAATTCCTACTATAAGTTGAGAGAGATTAATTTTACAGGAATGTTAGAGAACAGTCAAGCTTTGGGTCAGGGGAGAATTTCAGTAGCTTCTTCCAGCAGTTGTACAGAACAAATGGAAGTTTGGGGAACTACAAATCCTACTGACTGATTCTGGTATTTTCAAATTCCAAAGTGCTCACAGAGCACTGGTTATATAAAGAGAACAAAAAGATAATCTTTCACTTTTAGATAAGACTGCATAACCTAATTAGAGAGATAATACTCCTCCAACCCTGAATTCATTGAGCTCACAGTAGATTTCATCTCAAAGAAATTATCTTTTTTTCCTTTTCAGTTCTCCTATAGGTGCTTACTTTGTTGAGGCAGCCTGTCTATTCAGAGCTTATCTTCTCAGTTATTACCATTACAAGCTGTACTGTAAGAGTGCCCAGGTGTCCCAGCTTCTGGCCAAAATGCACCACAAAACAGGACACTTGACCTTAGCTGTTCCCTCCAAAACATCATGGAAAAAAGATATATATGTGTGCACAGGCAGGCTGCGCTGTAGGCAGAGTTGGAAAGAGGTAAAACCCCAGACATTGAGTCGAAAACGTGACAAGGAGAGCTGGCATTATGGGACATGCAAAGCCACCCTTCCATGGCACAAGAGAGCACAAGTGCAGTGCAGATGGAACCTGAAGATATTCATAGCTGAAAGCAGTTTTGGGGGTTTTGTTTTTATTTTAAGATACATAAGACACAACAACACTGCAATGACAATATGGCCAAATACTGGGTCACAGGTCTTGGCTTTGCAGCATCAGGGTGTCTCTGAGCAGAGAAGCTTCTGTTATCCAAAGATGCAATAAATGAGTTGCAGTGACTTTGGAAGACAGCTGAAGAGGGAGTTACTTATCCCTAAGGACAGAATTGACTTCCTCACAGACTTTTCAGATCAAGAGACTATCTAAGACTTACCTATGGCAGGAGGATGAGAGAAGTCCAAGATAAAGATGTTGACCACAATGAAGAGAATAACAATCATATAAATATGCAAGAAGGAAAAAAAAAAAATAGTACCTAAGTACTGGTTTGGGAGAACTAGTAATGCTGGGTTTAATTTATTGAGAAATGTCATAAAGTAGATATTTTAATGTGAGGCAGAAGATGGATTTAGCAAACACCCATGTCTGCCTCCCTGTCATTCCCTGTTGAGAGGCAGCACTGAATTTGTACAGAAAAGAGACTAAGTTTGGCAAAGTTATAAAATGACAATCTTTATGATAGCAACAGGTACCCAGCATTATCTGCATTTTATTTGTTTGCTTTTTTAATTATTATATAGCCACAGGAAGGGAATTTAACATAAATAGCTCCTATGAAATAATTAGGTATAAAAGTGTCTCTCTGATAAAAATTATACACAACTCTCAATGTCACGAGAGACTTTTACATCTTTCCCACTGTTACAAAGTAATAAGATTTTAAAACTTGTTCCCCAGAAGGCTTATAACACTGTTAGTCTTGGGCAATATAAAAATTAAAAGATATAATAAAAATCTATGCTCTCTCCTTCTGTAGTTCAACTCTCAAATAGAAATTGGAACTGAAGCAAAGTGGTGAATAATCAATGCAATACTAATGGTAATTTTTCTATATCTAAGGCAGCAGGTTTCTACTTAAATGTTCACTGAATCATCCTTCTAACAAGATTTTGATAAAAACATACTCTCATTTTTCTACCCATTCTCAAAGAATATGCTCAATAATTAATTAATGTTGTTGGAGAATTGAAGTTTCAGACAGACATTTCAGATTTTTTGAAAGGAAACTCAATTTTGAGGTGGAGGGCTTGATGCTCTTAAGTATGTTGCCCTTTATTTTCTATAATCTGGTAATTCAAAAGCTGGGAAAGCACAGAAAAATCAGAATCTGTTTTATTTCAGAGATCCTTTCTTAGTTTCTTCACTAGGAAGACATTCTAACAAAGTTATGATATCTCTTCTATATCTTGTGAAGCATTAATACATGTTATTAATAAAGATGCTCTAATTTTTGCTCCCATATGCCCTCTCATGATATGTTGTTTTCTGCGTTAAATGAGATGTGTTCCATTTCCTGAATTCACCTTTTAGTTCATTCCTACAGATAATAAAACATGGAACTGGACAACTCAAAAAACTGCATCTAAACTGGGAGCAGCCTACTCCTCTAGTCTCCTTGGCTACATTCTGCTGAGGAAAAGCAGTTCTAATACCTGATGGCTCTTCCTGGCTTTATCATGCATATATTACACAGGATTTATTTTGGACTGAGCTTGTTGAGGTCCAAAACTAAGCCATGGAACAGATTAATGGCTCAGTACTATGTGTGGTCAGGGTATAAGCTCTCTCCATGTTCCTATTGTTTCGAGCCACACAGAACCATTTGGAATTAAAGCAATTTTGATGTTGAACAAATTTTTCATGAATTCCGTGGGAGATGAAGATTGGATACACAATCTGATAAACCTTTACCGGTATAAAATAGTGACAAGAGCTTAAGTGCTGCAGCAAAATAGTTTGTTTTCAACAGCCATAAGACATTGTTGGAAACACCTACAAAGAGTTGAGAAGTGGAATATGTGTTTGGATGTTGCACAGCAAAGGGGAGATTTTTCCATAATACAGTGGGAATTCAAGTGACACAATCACCTCATTTACATTTCTGAAACAGCAAAATGAAATCAAGATTTCTTTTCTTTTCCTTTTTCCCTTTTTTTTTAAGCTAAAATATTCCTTTCCTTTAGATATCAAACCCTTTTGTATTTAGCAAGCTAAAGCAGCACTTTAACTTCATAATATTTTTATGAATATTTTATTGAGATAATTTTGCATGGGTAGATTGCAACCATTCAGTGAACTATGGATTTTAAACATGCAGCAGTAGGTTGTGTTCAGTATACATGAAAAAGTGAAGAAAGATGAAAAATCTTTTTTTTTTTTTTTTTTTTTTACATTTGAAAATCTGTTCCAATCTATGACACAAGAAAAATGGAGAGGGATTTTTTTACAAGGGCATGTAGTAATAGTACAAGGGGTAATGGCTTTAAACTGAGATAAGGCTGCTTTAGAATGGATATTATAAAGGAAATCTTTTCTATAAGGATGATGAGGCCCTGGAAAAGGTTGCCCAGAGATGCTGTGAATGATCCATCCCTGGAAGTTTCCAAGGCCAGGTTGGATGGGGCTTGGATCAACCTGGGTTAGTGAAAGGTGTCCCTGCCCATGGCAGAGGGTGGAACTTTATGATCTTTAAGGTCCCTTCCAACCCAAACCATCCTATGATTCTATGAAGTACAATAATATTATCCTAATGCTACAGAAAGCTAGCAAGACTTCTCTTATGGCAAATATATATTATAAGGAAATAAAGCCTTTTAGTGGATGAAGTTCACAAAAATAAGTAAATAATAAGCAACACTATCAAAAGCATCCTTCCCTTGCTTTAAAGAGAACAATATTAATAGTCAGAAGAAAATCAAATCAGTAGAAGTAATGATAAAAAATATATCACTGCATGTATCATAAAATTTGAGATTAATAAAACCTCTAGAATACATCTGATAAAATCCCACTGATGTAAAATTTTTGGTTCCAATATAATAAAAATACTTCAAGCCTAGAACAGAGATAATGATTATCCTATGAAGTATAAATCTTTTAAATTGCTTTCTAGTTGTATTAAATATTACTTCTGGAGAACACAGGAGCAATGCAAGTGTGAGCGTACACATAAAATGCATGTTTATATATGTTTATATAGACACAGACACACATAGACAAGCATTTAAATACACACTGGTATTCTTAATTATGAAGATTAATTTCACCCATACTTAGAAAGTTCATTTCGAAAATAAGTAATGAAGTCATCATAAATAAATGAGAACTAATGGAAAAACTTTGGCACATCATTATATACTACATTATGCACATACTTATAATGATGATCACACACTGTTGTCTCAGCAATTCCTTAAAGTTCATAAGTCAAGATGGTTGTGTAGCCCTAAATACACAATGCCCGGGTTGTTACAGATTCCTTCCCACAGGATACATGTGGAAGTGGTAAGTACAAAATTAAAATATTTGGTGTTAAGAAAGTAGTTCAAGTCACTGCAAATATGAAGTTTTTCTGATGTCCTTTACAATCTTTAGGCGTGGTCATAACTCTAAATATTCTCTGAGCAGTTTTGATTGCTTTAACAATAGTATTTTTGCATTTCTCCACTAAAATACTACTCTATGCTTTTTTAGTTTTAGTTTATATTTTCTAATTACTTTCTAACAACTAATTAATTTACATAGGAGCACTACAAAACTCGAAAAGAGTAACAAAAAATTTGGGAAATAATTTAGAGGCGTCCTGAGTACTCACAGACAGTAACCACAGTACAATAGCAGTAAGCGGGGTTCACAGCTGCTCTCTGTCATCAAAGGGATGCTAAGCCACTTAAGGACATTAAAAACCACAGCACTTTATTTATAATCACTAGTGAGTGTGTATCACAGCTCTTTTGGAGGAGAAGCTGGGGCAGAAACAAGGCCAACATTCTTGAACCACAACGAGGTCTTCATTCTTGAACCACAATATCCCTTTTTGCTGCTAAAAACCCAAGTTAAAGGAAGTCAACCTTAGTCAGTGACACAGAGTGTATATGTAAAGCTAAACCTTGCATTTTATGTTCTTTCATGTCACACTGGCAATTTAGGAACAAAAGCCATGTCAGCTGATAAAATTTTAACAAGTAAAGCTGTTTAATGACTGAAACCTAGTACAGTGTATGTGACTAGTTCAACACTCAAAGAATTAGGAACCAGGTGGATGAGGTGAGGCCATCACCAAAACGGTATGAACACATTTTCTTAGCTCTGTATAAAGTAGAATTAAAACAGAATCAGAAGAGCACAGCACGTCTTAAATCTGAGTGTGTCTGGTTAGCACAAGTTTTATTTGTAGTTTCCCATATTTTAACCATCAGCATCTCTCATTTTAGCCTAATAGAATACAGACAGCAATGCTGGGAAGTATAACACCCGTGGAAAACAAAACATTTACAAGATGTTCAGCAGCAGTTAATTCAATTACAATTTCTTGTTCTTCATGGTAAAGAATTACCTCATTCTTCTAGTATTAGGTGACAAATTATGATATTGCCACTGCAGGATCTGACAAATACAATTAGGATTAAATTATTCTCACTCCAGTGACAGCCCAGCAGAAGAAACTGTGTGTATCTGGATCACTACAAATTGGTTAAAATCAATTAGAATCGATCAGGGATAATATAATTTTCAAAATTAGCAAAGAAGAAAACTGCAGTATGTACAAGTTCCAATACCAAGAATATTCTGTCTAACCCATCTGATCCTAGGAATTCAAACCACTAAATACCTCATTCGTTTACTCTTTGATTTCCTTGTATTGACTGTTATATGTCCAATTATGGACCAATCAGGATGGTCCACGTGATGCTTCAATTAATGCATATATAAATGACTATTTTTCACAAGTGTTACTCAAATTAGGGTTCAAATTAGTTATAGATTTTGTGCTTAGCTTGATATATTATTACCATTCCAGCTGGTGCTTTGCAGCAAGCTCCATTCATCCGACATTTGATGGTTTTGGAAGAAACCCTTAAAGGTATTCCTAACACCTTACTCTATACTGGGGGGAGTTCTGAGTCAGATTATCCCAGGGAAAACATGGAAATGCTGTGTCTCCAAACGCACACTGCTTTCCCAGAAGTCCTGTGAGAACAAGTCACATCAGCCTTCTGACAAAGAGGTCTCTCACCTCACTGTCCCCTTCCTTTCCTCTCTCTTCCCTGTTCCTGGTGGTCCCCTAATCACCTCCAGGTGATTTATCCCATAAAATATTTCAAAAGGACAACACTCAAATATTCTTAGGCTCTATCCAGCATGTAGCTTCCCTCCTTCACTTCACACCAGGTGCAGAAAGGCAACTTTTGGTAAAGGCAATCTCAGTGTTTCTGCAGTGTTTGGAGTACAAGATATGTGGGATACAGTTCCCCAGAACATATCACTTAAAGCTTCCAAGTATTAAAGGGTTTAATGATGTGAGACATTTTGAGAGCAAACACCTTCAGTCAAGATTCAAGTGTACAGGGTTTTTTGGGGACACTGAGGGTACTTTAAATAATTTATTTCACAGCACTAACTTAAGGATGTCACTGCTTTGATTTTCTGTTTTGTTTTTGGATCTCAAGTACTTGTTTATAAGTGGACAATATGAAAAACTTTAAGAAGGTAAAACAAGTAAGTTTATAGTTTTATAACCGTAGCCAGCCCTGCTCACCCATAGGCTGAGTGTGATGGAGGAGATGACATGATTAGCTCCAGAGCTCTGATCAGGCTAAACAGAGGAGTTGAGTGAACAGAAACAGAACCACACAGGGGAAAAAAAAAAAGAGGTAAGAACAGAGAGCAAAAGTGTCCTGGATACTGCTTTGGGAGCTTGCATATTTGTAGCTGTGTTATGGACTGGATGGATGGACCCAAGAGGAAGCCAGGTACCAAAGCAAAACTCTGGCAGACTCAAATTAGATTTTTCCAGGCCACATTGAAGAAACAAAAAGCATAACAGCAGCTGTGCCTGCCTCTGAGGATACTGAAAAATGTTTCCCTTGTATGATGCACTGGATTAACTTTGACAGTCAGTAGAAAAAGTTGAGGAGGTTCCAGCAGCTTGGTGCCAGTATTTATGTCCAAGTCCTTTGGATTGGCATTAATAACAGCACTAGTTTGGGTAAGCTTGGGAGGACCAAAGTTTGCAATTTGGTTAAGTATTGTCATAAAACCAAGACAAGGCTGTATGAGATCTGCTCTCCCCTTCACACTTGACTGGCAACAGGTAATTCTGCTGAAGATTGTGCTTAAAATCAAAGCTTTCCAAATTAAGCAGACAAATTTCGTTTCCATGAAGATCATCAGGAATGTCCCTGTGTAATGAGTTAAAAATGGAAGGTGTTGAGATACCAGATGATTGGTAACAGTACAAAACACTAAGACACAGACATAACTTCAAGCTGTAGAGAGAAGAGGTATGTATGGCATCAGTCATCACCCACACATGCTGATCTTTTAAAAAGTAGTTTTTAAAAAAAGCTTTTTTTGCATTTTTGCCAAAACCAATGACTTCTTATCGTAAAATAAATGCTAGTGACTAGAATAGTCTACATTCACCACTTACAGCTGGACTCAGGGTAAATAACACTGTACAAACTCTTTTATGTGGTCCACCAATGTTCCCTCAAGGGATTAAGTTTTTGTATTTACGGATGGCCCTGAGAAAAACAAAGGGCAGCATATAGAAATCCTCTGTTAAAAGGGACCCCATGTGTGCATTTTTAGGTCCCGATATCATCACTAGTGGCGTGAGAGCAAAGGCTTCATTTCATATGAGTAGGACATAGACCACACACCCATAAAACATCACAGCAGGGTGATCCAGCCTCGGAATACACCCAAGGAATTTCACTACAGCACACATCATTGCTGCACACAGACAAGGTGAAAAATTAATGCCTTAGGGAACTCCACCACAGAGCAGAGCATTCCAGGAACAAGCCTCACACTGAGATTTAAATCCAGCAAATAACAAGATGTTTCTGGAGATGTGGATAGAAGAAGATGACAAAACGAATTTGGATCCCTGAAAGCATGCAGCTTATTCTTAGAAAAACATACAATCTCAAATAAAAGGTAAAGTCCTATATAGTGAAACTAAAATGGGAAATAGTATTTTTTTTTTTGCTGTTAGGTCTTTGTTTTTAAGTCATATTCATGAGCATTGAGCTCTCAATCCAAATAACATTTGTGTACAACAATGGCTCTACCTCATCCTGCAGAACAGATAAAAACCCTATTATTTTGGCAGGAAATTAATCCTCCTGGGTAAAAACATATGTAGAATCCTAATAAAGAATAATCAAAATGCATATTAAATACAATATTTTAAAATAAAATAATTTCTAGTAGAGTAATTGACAATATTTCCCTTTTTGCCTTAATTCGAAGCCTTATGAAAGCAAACACAAATTTTATACACACAAAAAGCAACAGGTTCAACTGAAATAAGTTAAAATAATTAGGAGTACAACAATGTTTAATATTCTCCAAAATTTACAGGACATTTGTCCAAATGAACAGCCTGGACTTAAGACAAAATGACAACACTGGAGTTATTTGGAAAGCACTGGGGACTACAAGCATATGTTCTGAGAGCACTAAACAATGAGAATGCTTTGGCAGAGATTCCACAAATATTTGAAAATATAATTATGCAAAAAAAGGCCCCAAAACCCAAGGGCCAGGCTCAAAACCATGCCAGTTCTTACTTGATCTATCTAAATCATACAGTATCCCCTGGGAAAAGGAACCCAACCTCTTTATCTAATTGCCATGATAATTATTCTCAGATACTGGAAGAACATGAATGGTCCATCTGTGAAGGAATTCAACAATTGCATCCCAGAAAAGTAATTCCAGAAAAAATAAGGAATAGGCTCAGTATGTGAGAAAGAGTGTGTGTTTATCTATGGGGAATGTATTTTTAATGTACTTTCAGAGGATCAAAATAACCACAAATATGTGCCTGTATAAAGGAAAATATTAAACAATGACGTATAGTCATGGGTTTCTATAGTATGTTGTAAAATCAGTAAGGTAAAGGTAATAAATAATAAGGTAAACCAGCAAAGCATAAAATTCATCTTTCTTTGGAGTGATATTTAGAGAACTTCAAATATATTACTTCAATTATACACAATGTTTCTAAGGTTGTGAGTCCCTCTTTATGGAAACTCATGCTTTTACATAAATTATTCAAGATATTAAAAATGTTCTGTTTGCCACTTACTCCTGTTAATTAAGGGTAAACAATCACCATTTTTCGGAAGTTCTAAGGAAGCATTTATTGATAAATAGGCCGAAGGCTATTAAGTGTTTCTTTCCAAATGGACTTAGGTCAGTTTAATTCAAGTAAAGCTTTATAAATATTGTTCCTGGACACTTATGTGGTAGGTTAAGTGACTGGACCACGATCTGATTCCTCCTTTCTCCTCCACTGAGACAGATGTTGGCTGTGCTCTTTTATTACATCCCCAAGACATTCAAATTTATTCATTAAGATTGAATTATTGTAACTCCCTCTCTCTTGCCCTGATAACACATTTTGCTCTCACATGTCTTTGCATTCCATCTCTTCCCTCCTTCTTCCTTCTTTACAGTATCAAATATAAGCACCTCGTCTTCATGAAAGCTGCTTGTGGCCACTTATCTCAGCATCCAACCAACTCCACCGTGTCTAGTTGGCTTCAGACACCAATCCTCACCTCCTCCCTGTCACCTTCCCAGCTGGGCCTGTCTGTGCTTCCCTGCTTCATAAATACCTGGAGAATAATTTCATAATTCCTACAGGAAAGCTCCCTCACTTTCCATCAGCATTAAAAAAGTTGATTCTCAGCTCAGACTGTAGACGTGTGACAACTTATTGACTCTGCAGTTCCCTTATGGGAGCAAAACGGGCTGGAACCATATTCTTAGGGAAGTTCTTGTGGCAACTTTTAAACAGCACTTAGATAAGCAGGTTTCTGTTCCAACACTACAGCACTCGGTTAATAAAAGTAGCACAATGACAAAATATGGGTTTTTTTAGTATTGATCTGTCTCTAAAGAATATCACTTCTTTTCCTGACCAAAGCTTCTCACTTTTGATATGATTACTCCACCAAGCAAACACACAAGCCATCATTCCACCAACAGTCATCAGTTTGTATTATTTGAGTGCCTTCTAGAAGAAACCTTCGGTTAAATTTGAAATTTTCAATCTTTTTTTGCCTTCAGCTGCTGGTTGAATCAATACTCTAATAGATGCACTTCTTACTTTCAACCCTGCAACTGGCCAAACAAATGCAGGCAGCTTAAGCCAGCTTAGATTCCTTCTTGCTGAGCCCAGTTCCATAACACTGTTGACCTTGCAAAGCTTGAGATTCCTGGGGCTATCCTATGATCTTCCCTCAATAACCTCTGAGCTAACAATTTCTCTTAAGATAAATTCAGCCACAAAGGATAAGATCACTTTGAACTGTTTCATTGTTTGAGTAATTCAGGCAGATCCTTTTTACTTATTGCTACATTTTAATGTTTTTGAAGGAGCTATGACTACTAAAGACTTTTTAATATAAAATATGGAACTCCTTTAATTTAATTAGGATTCTAGTCTTCCCAGAGACTCTGTGGGCTACCCTGCTGATATATAGAGGTATGTACAGAAATATTTTTGCCAAATCTTACCTTACAACATAAAATTGGCAACACTGCATTTTAATCCAATCCAGGTGAAATTGAAAAGAAAAAAAACCAAAACAAAACTTTTCCATTACCAACAAGGTGTTTGATAAAATCCACCTAAAGTTTAGCAAATATACAAAAAAATACCCATTTTTCTGCCTCAGAGTAGTTTGTTTAACTTACCAATTACTTCAGAAACTATTTATATGCCATTATAGTTTATTGGAATCAGTCCTGAAGTTGTTTTCTTGCAGAGACTGAAAGAAATATTAGTGATATAGTGTTTAATACCGGTTTAGCAGTAGTAGGAACAAATGAAGAGTACTGATACACAGACAATGTGTCTGTTTGCATAATGTGTCCTGGCTTTGCTGCCACCTGCAGCAAAGCAGAGAATGAAAGCCCAGTTTAACTATTTTGGTCCTAATTTGCATCATTACCTGAAACTAATAGAAATGGGTGATTTCTAAACTAATCCAGACCTTCCAAAATCTTAAAATGTTTTGTGAAGGAAAATAAAAGGAAAAAGAATGTGTCAGGAGACTGACATGCACATTTATTTCACTAGGCCAAAAAAAGACTTGAAATCACGTGGAACTGAAACATGTGTACCTACATACTTAGACTGTGCAAAGCATCATTTCCCTTTTAATATTTCTAAACACTACTAATAAATAGAATGGCAAGGAGTTTTATGAATGAAGTGCTTTAAGGTAGTCTTGAGATTTCTTTTGCTTTGTTTCTTTCTTGGGGGCTTTTGTGTGTGGTGGATTCTGTTCTCTTTTTTAAAAATATCAAATATAAACTTGCCATCACTATCTTTAAACGTGCAGTTCAGAATTAAAAATGAATGCTTATCTGAATGGCCTATTTAAACATTGCTAATTAGAACAGTTCAGTTGGATGGGACCTACAACAACCACCTAGTCCAACTGCCAAATATTTACTTCTGAAAAGTGTCAATGATATATGTCTTTTTAATTGGGAAGTTGCAGGTAAAAACCTTTATAATGCTAAGGGGCTTTATATCTGAAGTGCCATTTGAAAAAGAGTCATGACCACTACAAAGAAAAACCAGAAGGTCCAAGCATCAGGGTAGTTTTCACTCATTCTTCGTAGCATCTACCAGGAAGTAAGATTTGACATGTTTTTGTTTCACCATAATTTGTGGCTTCCAAAGTGAAAATAAAGTAGCTGAAATAAAAGAAAAGCTACATATAAGCAAATTATCACTGAAAGGGACAACACCCTTGATGAGCTAACCAAGCCTTCTGTCTCTCTTATGAAAAGTCTACTAGACTCTTTGTCGTGATAAAAATTCAGGGACTTGTTGAAGTATTTTTATCTTTTTTTAACTCTATTTGAATAATAATGAGTTTTTCAAGTGGTCTTATTTTATCTCCTGCTCTTAGGAAACTTTTCGAGATGAAAAGTAGGACATAAAATCACCCAATATGTCGTCAGCCTCCAGCACGGGTCACTGAAATTCACAATGTCTGAATATTAATACAACTTTATAATATCTGTGCTGTAGTTAGTAGGGAGTGTTTCTACCTCCCTTTTCTTCATGCTTGATGTGATGCTGACAGTATCAGTCCTGTGCTTCATATCCTCTATTAAGTTCTTGTATGGATGCCACTTTACATCACTGTCCTAATTTACTCAGCAATTTAAGTGAAGCAATCTTCATGTTGAGTCCCCTTCGAGCAACACAGAGGACAAAGTTCAACTTATGGTTTTCAAGACCAAAAAGCCCAGTTATGAAGCAAGTTTCTTTCCTTAAGAAATACAGGCATCCACTTTTTTAACAATCATCCCCTTACAAAAAACTTGATTTCAAACTCCTGCCGTGAACAGGTCCCTCAGAAGAAAGTTATACAAACCAAAGCCTAAGAAAAGAAATGCCAAAAATTGGACATATTCATCTAATCATTTCAATGCTGCTGCTGCTGGGGAATGAGAAGCATAACCAAAGTGATGAAGGAAATCTGTAAAATGTTCTAAGATATGCAGGTGCTCCTTGTGTGAATTCTGGCATATTAGAGATATCTTTGACATATTTGCCAAAAAAGAAGTTTGCTGGTTTGCATCCCCACATGACAAAAGATAATTTAGTTACTGCATAGCTACTAAGGCTATGCAGTTGCACAGTGGTTCTTGCCAGCTTAATTTATCCTATGAAATCTTAATCAAGGGGAAAAGGAAAACTTCCAGCTTCATTCACATATCTATCTCAGCAGCTTTTATTTTGGTTTTTTTTTTTTTTGGTAGACTGGACACACGAGTTGATTGATGACATTTAGTTGAACCTTTTTCTTCTGCACTAACCTTTGTCAAAAAGAAGACTTCTAAAGACAACAGAGAGGGAGGCCTTTGACTGCCTCCAGCATTCTCAACTGCTGAGCAAATGTGTTAGAAGCTCATAGCTTTAAAATACTGCTCACAGACCCCAGTTGAGCTTGTGACCTTACTGAGCTCGGTACCATACAAGTGTAAGTGAAAATATGAGATCCAAGCTCCAAAGAGTTTGTGAACTCATCCTCTCTATGAAAGATAATTTGACTCTCTGGCAGTAAATCCAGATTTGGCTTCAAACTGAAATAAAAAGAAACTTCAGCTGATCTTCTGTTTGGTCTCCCAATGAACTCCCACCAAGTTACAAACAGCAGAGTTTCAGAAATAATAAAAAGGGAAGAGGGACCAGAAACTCTGCAGTAAATCTGGATTTTTCATCCTGTAAATCCTGTGATGCAGTCTGAAGGGGGGGAAGGTTTCTTCAGTGGAAACACGTGGAGATGGGAGAGAGCACAGGACCGCAAGTATTTTCCTTGCTGAGCCTGTGGAGACCATCATGGAAATAGTAACCAGAGGAACTGCTGTTCCCTTTGGATCCTTGTGAAGCTGCTGCTCAGAGCAGTGACACCCTGCTGGCACCTGACTGGTTTGTGCTGGATGGAGATGGGAGCTGGATGCTCCCCTAAACTCTGCCTAAATAAATGAGTTCAGTCTTCAAAATAAACTTGAATGCACACACTGAGAATAATGGCAATTTGATATTTGCTTGCAATCTCTAACACAGTCTTAACATCAATTTTTGAGCAAACTCATTCCTTGAAATTATAAAAAAAAAAATTCTATTGAGAACTAGTTCAAGAGAAGTGAGAAACAGATATAAAACCTGTTCTCATTTTCTGTACATACCAAGGAATTATGCTTGCTTTAGAAAACAGTATTAAGAAAATTTAATTTGCAAGACGTAAAAGACATGTAGAGCTCAAGTTTTATAAAAAAAGAAAGACAAGACATTCTGAAATGAATTTTTTTTGTTCCTTTTTAAATATTAGGAAACATAGAGTTAAGAAATGAAGAAAAAAGGTATTATTTTTTTGTCTCCCCTCTTCAAAGAGTACTGATTTTATTTTTAGGATAGCTTCAGTCAGGAGACCTTAATGGAAAGAAAAACAGCTAGAGAAAACTCTTTCTAGGAATCCTTCATAATTCAAAGCAAAAGGGTATAGAATTAAAGGAGAAAAAGATAAACTTCTTGCTTGCCACACCATTCTTGTTTTGTGTCTCAATGGGAAGAGAATGACAGATGGAAGTATAAAGTGTGTTTACTCCTATCAGGCCTTTGATATGCAAATGCTTGTTCTGAAAGAATGATAAATACACTGACCAGCAGACAGACATCCCCTCAGAAGAAGAGCATCACAGCCTGATGGAGAAGAGAATAAACACCCCTTGGCAGATGCATTATGAACACTGACTATGGCAAGTTCTGCCCCAACACCTTCCCCAAGTGAATTCTGTTTTGTAATGTAACATCTCGACTATGTTTAAATGTAAAGAGTAAAAGAGCATATCTCATAATAAACAAAATCAATTCACTCATTTGTGCCTTTTTTTTTTTTTAAATCTCACAAGTAGCCTCAAATATGAAAGTGCTGCTGTAACTCTGCACTGAAGCTGGAACAGTTTTCAAATGCACACAACCTCTTTTCCACAAGTGAAAAACCAGGATTTCCTCTTTTCCACCCCGTTACAGTTTGAATGCAGTATGAATGTTCCAAGAAGGTCAGAGTACAGCAGTGTAGTAACACTTCAGAGCCAATAAAAATTACTTTAAGAAATGTAGAAAGGGTTAAATTATTTTAAGTTGATTATTTGAACAGGACATAAAGCAAGATCACTAAAATGATAAAGCTCAAACAACACCACTAACCTCCATTATACTCAATATACTCAAACTGCACAGTGTACTGATTTTTTATTTTTTTTAAGGATTTATTCCCTTTTCCAACTGTCATTAGCACAAAAGTCTAAAGCAGAGGAAAAATACTGAAGTTTTTTTCAAGTTATGCCTTTTTCAAGATACTTGCCCCAGCTAATTACTCACAGCAGAATTGAGATCATGCATTTCTCTCAGTTACAAGTCCTTTCTGAGAAAAAGAGCTACATATTATTATTTTAGTAGCTTTATCATGGAGTTTTCTCAGGAACTACAGATATTGCCACCATTTGATCATTCCTCAAATATAGAATTGTTCTATATCTCTGTAGACCTATTGAAAAAAAAATAAACCCCCAAACAAACAAAAAAACCCACAAAAGCCAATAAGAAAGTGCAATTTCACTCCCTTCAGAAATGGAAAAAAAAGCAGCTGCAGAAAGACCCAAGAGAATATATGTGAAAAGTAAAAGTACTGATATTCTGGAAGTTAAAGCAACAAATAAACACCACATGGATATCTTTACTATTACTACCACTCATTTCTAAAGTAATAGTAGAGTTTCACTGTGTTCCAGTCCTTGATTTTCAGGTTAAATTGCTGTGCTCATTAGCAATTAGGTAAAGAGGGATAAGGTACAGGGATAAAGAACCAATCAAACATCAATTACTTAAATTGCCTCTGTAGTAGCTACACTGTGGGTTTTTTTGGATGCAGGCAACTGCAAAAATTACTGAAGACAGAGATTTAGTCAAAAATCAATAGGTTGTTTTACAGCTACTGTGCCTTCATTTCTTTCAGGTTTACCTAATTTATTCCTGAAGAATGGGAAAGTCCATAAATCAGAAACAAAGGTAACAGTTTTACAGGTTTCTCCTGAAAGAAAATCCTTTTTATATTATGCAATTCCTTTTCTGCTACCTGTAAATGTAACTGTCCAGTAGATTCCACTACTGCTTGTTATATCTTACAAATTATACTATTTTTATTGCTAATAAGACTGGACACTATTTCAGGGGAAAAAAACCCAAAAACAAAACCCAAAAAACCCAGAGCCCACAAGGAATCAAAAAAGCTTTGAATATTTTAAATGAGAACTTTCATGCTGTGGATAAAATGCTTCTTTCTGATCAGGAAATTGCAGCTTTCACAATATATTTACAATGCAGTACTTTTTAGATACAGAGAAGTAACAAAACTAATACCATCCAGGCACCGGTACAAGTGTGGTATGATATGTAAGAGTATTTCATCTTTGGATCTTTTCCTGCCACAGGGAAATTTATTCCAATTCAACACTCCTGGGATCAGATCAATCTCAATGCTGCCTTTTAAAATGATGTTTTTAGTTTTGGATCATTAGACCAGGCAATGTATATTATGAAGGTATACCATTTCATCAGTAGACACCTTGCATACATTTTTACATTTACAGTTTAAAAAAAAAAAAAAAAGATTACTTCTCTCTTAGTAGGCTCTGGTGAGTAGCATGACCCATATTTTTAAACTAATAAAATACAGCCACTGAGAGCAATCTCACAATTATTTGCAAGTTATTTTAATTTATATTGTCATTATTTTTTTTGTTACAGCTACCTGGAACACAAGTTGTTTTAAAATTTATTCTCATTTAGTCAGGCCACCTCCTCCTTCAGAGGAAGAATTCAGTTTAAGCAAGGTTTTTCTATTCACAGGAGTTCGTGTCGTGGCATTTTTAGATCGAAACACATCACAAAGTTATTTCTAAGTTTTAAAATGTCACGATACTACATCTGCATGTAAGTGTAAGATCACAAGCATAAAACCCCCTGAATTTGTAGAGTAGATTTTCTCCTACAACTTTGCTTCATCTATTGCACATTTATACTTAAAAAAAATCAAATCAAAACAGCCAACAAACTGTCTGGAGAGCTGCTGCAGAAGTATGAAATCATAACGGGGAAGGATGAAGGTGGTTGTGCCTGCTGATCCCTGTAAGTGCTGTCCTCCATCTATCCAAGTCTGTAAAAGTGCTTAATAACTATAAAGTTGATGACTAGATTTTTGTTCCTGATTGTTTGCACACATGTATTAACAATTATTTAGTCAACCTCTGACTTCATTCTGATTTGCATGACTTTAATAGAAATTAGTCACTATTTTCCTTTGGAAATTACAAAGCTTTCACTCGCCCTCCCTAAATGTTGTCATCACCCCATCTCCAAAATAACCAAAAAAATCTCATCAGTATCATAACCCAGAGCTGCTAGTGATTAAACAGCCTGATATTGAAAATTCTGACTCTAGTGTGTAGCATTTTCATGAGCACAAATCAGCACTGTAGGACCCAAAACAGAGTCCTGAACTCTGACACAAATGGTAGAGAACAAGCAAGATGTTTTAGAAGTTTGAATATAAAGGACCGCTAGCTAAGTGATGTCAGTTTATCCTTGGGTTAACCGTAATTATTGTATTAGAAAAACAGTTACAAGAACAGGATACAACAAAACAAAGTCTCTGCCAGCCTGTTTGGAGAGAATTGAACAGGACACATTCTTGCCAACAACCCCCCCCCCCCCCCCCAAACACTTATTAAAGGGGGTTTGAGCATTGTTATCTGTGTTTGTTCTTGACTGTATGTGTGTTGAGATGTCCAGCAAACATGACAATGTATAGTTCCTTCTAATTCCAGCTTCATTCACATTGGATGTTGCAGGTTTCCCATGTACGGAACAGTCTCCAGCTCATGACCATTGTTCAAAAGAAACATTTTGGAGAAACTCTGGAAGATGGATTGCCTTTGTTTTCAATTTATCACTAAAATTTCTAAACTACTCCTTAAAAATCTGCTGACGGGAATAAGCGTATTTGAGTAACTATTTGCAAGTCTGACACATCTAACTTGAAAGAAAAGCACAGTTTGCTTCACATGGCTCTAAACCACCTCACTCCTGCTTATCAGGGTAAAGCTGAGCTCTCAGACCCCATTCATCAATAAACAACTTTTGCACTGGAATTATTTGCTGTGGAAAGCTCTAAAAGTCCTGTGTTTGCCAACCAGCACCACACAAAACAGGGAAGAGAAAAAGCATTTCCCCTGCTCAAAACCACCTTTCAACAAAGTATTTCTTGGATCATTTTCAGCTGCAAACAACCAGCATGAGTTTTACCTTCTCTCATTATTCCATTCCACCATTTACCACTGCTGTTGCCCCTACTCTGTTATGCTCTGGTGAGATCAATAGTTGTGTATATCTAGGAGAGAAGTTTGCATTCTTTTAGCTGTTTTAGTGTTCTCTGCTGTCCATAGTGAGAGTTGCAGCTTTGCAGAATTTTTTTTAGCAAATTTTCTCCCAATTCCAAACTTCTGAAAGTAAATAACTGGGGATGTTTTCCCAGGCAGGTCAGCTCTACCTCATTCAGGCTCGAGTGAAAACTCTTTACTGAAGAGGAACATTTTGGGGAGTTCTCCGAGTATCAGGCTCATCCAAAACAATAACAACTTTGCATAATTTCTTCCCTCTTCGTGAATTTTTTATTCTAAAATTGTTAATAGCAACTGAGCCACGATTGCAAATTTCAGTGGTAGCAGTGAACAGACTGGGACAAAGAGCTAATAAATCACTGACACAACAGTTGCATAGAGGAGAAGGGTGAAAATGACTTTTCCCAGCTAATCTGAGCCATTCATAGGGAAAGCCTAAGGAAATTCAACAGAAGCACAGCCACTGTCCCACAGACGGACCAAGTGCCATCCAGAGACCTCTACCAGTTCAAAAAAATCCCTGTAATGGGACTTTGTCAGTGTGGTGACCATTTCCTTTGGGATATTAATGATGTCTACAGACCTTATTCCCTTCTGCTAGACTTGTTTAGCTGTTTTTCAGTTAAACACTGCAGTTTATTTAGGGATTTTTCACTAAATATTTGGATTTTCAGCAAATACTAAAAACTCTCAAACATGAAATTTTAGTTCAAAATTTCAGTCACCTGAGCAAGTTACAAAAATCAAATAGCTCCCACAATCCAAATCAATATAAGTAAAACAGTCAAAGAAAAAAAAGAAACACATCAAAAACCAAATAGTAACCACTTGAGATTAGAATATTATTTAAACATCTTGCATGGTTTGGATATAGTTAAAAAAATTTAAAAATCCAACAACATCAAGATATCCAAAGGCCATTAAAAGTGAGTTTTGAATTCTCTATACTGCACTAACAATCTATAATTTTTTTATGTTTTACAACATCAGTATACTTCATGTTTCTTAAGAATATAGAAGGAAAAAAAGTAAATCTTTTAATCAATCAAAATTTTCTCCCAGACTTTGCTTTTGAGAAGAATCGAAGTCTTTAATGAGAATTCAAAAAGATTTTTTGCAAAATCAATTCCGTCCAAACACACCATTTCTTACTGACATGGTTTGCCATGACCTGTTAATTACAGTAATTGGGTGTGTAATTTGAAACAACTGAGATAAATAGGCAAAATTATACCAATTCATAGTTTACAAAGAGAAATACATGCAGAAAAAAACAAATGCATTATTCATTATTAGTCACAGAATCCCTATTCTGATTTTTGAAAAGAAAAATGTTCCTATCCTCCTATTCTGGGATTTGCCTTTCCTGGCATCCTAAATGCTACAAACAAACTGTGTCTTCAGGCACATCCCTAATTTTCTCCTCAAGGTCTTTACCATCTCCTGACTCAACGTGACTCTGTAGGTTCTTGGTTTTTTTCATATAAATAGGGTGGAAAATTTATTCTGAGTGACAAATAAAAAATACTTTTACATCTTTAACTGTTATTCCAATCTCTGATATCCCAACAACTCAACATTTAAATTCTTGCTATCCTTATGAAGGCATCTTGAACATAAACATGTATGAGACTTCTCCAGAATAAAATAGTTTCCTGTTAAACTGCATTAAAATATTGGTTTTCAAATATTGCTTTAAAAAAAGTCCAATAAAAATTACAACAAGCAAATATGATGAAGAATATTCCAGCACGCACAGCCTAGAAGATTGTATTCACCAAGTGAAATAAATACTTCAGAACACTGGAATATTCATTGAATTTGGGATGGGGGTTGTTGTCAGCCCAAGCCCCGCCCCAGTTTCTCGTCTATCTCAGACAGATACTGGTATATAAAATACTGCACATCTTAAAATAACTTTTGAATATGATTTTTTATTTCTTCTATCTTGACTACTCAGTTTTTCCCTTGAAGATTAGTTTACACTAAAATTGAAATCTACATTTTGACTCTGCATAAAAGATAGGCTGCTATTAAATTTACTGCTCTGCAGGGACTTTATTAGGGCTGCTACTGAACTGTGCATCATTTTAATTAGAATTAACACTTTCATCTTGTTTATGAATATATGTAAGATAAGCTTTGAAATATTTAACATCTGGGAATACCATCAAGCTGTCACAGCAAAATTAAGACATTTCACATACATAACTATTATTATATAATAGCCAGATACCAAATAACTAAACATTCATTGTTAGCATTTGGAGTATAATCTTTCTGTGCATACATTTTCATGTCCTTTGGGAATTTACTCGTGCTTTGATCAGTCTCCCTTTGAAGCAAGGCTTCTTTAAAGAGAGACATTTCAAGTGCAGTCCTTGACTCTGGGAGATGTTTCACTGGTAGGTAGAAGATCTATTTTACATAATTTATTCTACCATTAGCAGACATATCCCTAGAACAGCACAAACAGGTTGGTTCCCAAGGATCACTTCCTTTGCTGAGATATTTACTTTGCAGGATGGGAAGATTCACTGTTCAAAAGGCCACCATCTCCAGGTCTACCACCTCTCAGGAACTCAAGATTCTTCCTCTGGGATTTGATGGGACTCTGAAAAGTAAAATTAGGTGGGGTGGAAGCTAATCCAAACAACAAAAAAAATCCCAGAGAACCTTACCATTAATAATATTGCATTTACCATCCAATTATTTTTGGTAGTTTTTTTTTCTTTCAGCTGACAAGAGCTTAAGTTCATGAGTACCCTCCAAAATAATGCTCAAACAGTGTCTCTGACATGACACAAAGTTTGGTTGGTGTTATTTCTGAGAATCTCTTGAACACCATTGCCCTCACAGTCTACGTTAGCTCACGACACAGAATTTTATAGTCTACGTTAGTTTTCCTGTGTGAAACAACTGCTTTTGACACTATTTCCACCCTAAGTTTTAGGAAGAAAAGGATATATCTGTTGGCTAAAGCAAAAATTGTCTTACTTGCATTATTACTAAGAGTTACAAAAGGCAAATCCAGTTCATGTTTTTAAATAACTGTACATATTTTCTTGTTTTCAAGACAAACCTTCTCAGAAATCTCTTTGTGCTTGTGATTCTTTGGCCACACTATTCAAGAGGAAACCCTTTATTGATCGCTTTTGAAATTACATTTCTCAGCATAAATGCTTTAATAATTGACTGAATGAAATGATTGGAAGCCTCTATGGGAACAGTTTCATTACAGAATGTGTTTTATGGTTTATTTGTGAATGTGTTACTGATTAATAACCTGCCTCGGAGGAAGTACTGGTGATTATCTTCAGATTCTGGAGCTCAACTTTATGTTGAGTCCTCAAAGGAGACATAATCTATATTGAAATAATAACAACATTCTAAAAGGTTTCAATTACTTCAAGGCATAAATTTAAGTCCTTGTGCTCAGCAGCAGCCTAAAAGAAAAAAAAGTCACCTTTAAAAAAGAAAAATCTAATTCTGACAATTTCTGAGCCATTATATTATAAATATATTATAATCTCTGAACACTATACATTCTTTCATAAACAGTTTTAAGATTTAAATCAGATTTCCTGTCATTATTGAAAAAAAATCCACAGTCTACTGTAGTGTAAAAACTTGGAAAATTTTCACTGAGCACCATGACTAAAATTTTTTCTGAGCTATTATGTATTTTTGCTTTTCAGGGCTCCACGACAAAAAGTCAATGAATAACAAACATCCTAGCAACTGAATTTTCAAAGGTATTTTCAAAGGTAAATATTATCTCAGAACTGTTACCTTATTGCAACACATGACTCTGGAAGTCCTTAAAACATGATTTTTCCATAGTTGTGCCACACAAACAATGTGTCCCTTTGTCCAGTTGGTGGCCAGTTGTGTCTCACAGCTTTCTCACAAAGCATTTCTCTTTCACAAATTTCAATGAGTTCCATGAGTATCACAAGGCATTTTGTATTCAATAAGTGCTATTAAGTCTTGAACCATTATGGTTTTACTCTCCTCCATGTGCTTGTCACAAGAGACCTCTTCTGAACTCCTAAAGATGTCCATTTTCAGCACACTGAAGAAACCTGCTTACTGAGGAGAATATACTCATCCACAAGAAAACCCCCTCCCACTTCTCTTCCAGCTGGAGAAAAGCCTCCTACAGCTGTTAAGAGATAAAAACAACCAATGCTGAAATGTTACATTCATTAAATGCAGCGGGCCAAGGGTTTCACTCAAACAAAACTCGCCCACATTCAATATATTTGACTGCTGAAACAGTTCAGGTTGATCATATGTAAAATGCAGTGAACATTTCCCAAGTCAAATTAATCTGAAATGTTTGAGCTCAAGCTTTTAGCTCCTGACTGCCAGAACAAGAACAAAAATGATGTGGCAAGCAAGAAAAAGCTGCATTACCTAAGAATGGGGAGGCACTGTTTCTGTTAAGTCTCTCTAGGATGTGACACATAAGGACAAATCCTGAGACAGTAAGGAACACAGGACAATAATGCAGAATTAGAGCATTCTTTCTTCCCTTCCTGTCATACTGTAGGATCCAACCTATCAGTCTTTGTTACTCACATTTTTACCATTTGTGTGTTGGATGCAGCTGTTTATTTCTAACAAATGTCTTCGAATTTAATACCAGATTTCATTTAAAGTCTGTTTTGGGAAGGCAAACAAATTATAAGGCTCGACCAAGAATTAAATGGTGACTAGGCTGCTATTGTTCAAAGACAACATCTCATCATATATAGGGAAGTCCAGCTGCACACAATCTATTAACAATAGATTTGGGAATGAGACCTAAAGACTGTCCTTGTTTGCCACTCTGGCACCTCACACACAGAGCACGGCACATGAGCCCCCATTCCCGGGCTATTTGTGACAGTCCCTCCACACCTACAGCACTGGAGTCTGGGCAGCCAAACTGTTTTTATCCCCTGTTGCAATCCTAGGCCATGGCCTCACTACCCATCCTACAGTGAGGAGACAGGACACAAGTGAGCTGAATGGGGAGAAATCAATGGAGCTGAGAAGTCTGTTCAGCACGTTACAAAATGACAATAACAAATCAAACAACAGTTTTACAATGTACTTATGCACAGTAGAATAGATGCACAGTTGACTGGATACACAAATATGTGTATTTATGCACACTTGATTAGATAAACGAATGTATTTGTATAATATGTGCACTTCACAGAAGTTAAACTATTTATTTCCATCAGTACTACAAGTTTAGCATGTGGCCATCACTGCAGTTACTTCCTTCAGCATAACAAGAAAAAATAAATAAATTTGCTAGGAGCTGTTGCTGATGTCAAATCATGAAGCTGTGGTACCAAGTCATACACAACCACAACAGAAATCAATCCCTGCTGTCCCTTGGACAATTTTTGTTTACTGTTTATTAGGGATAGCTGGTAGGATCAATATCAAACTGTACACATCAACACAAAACCTGAGGCAAGTCATATCTGAGTTAACAGCAATGCTTTGGTTTCTAAGTTTCATGTCTTTGTGTACAAACAGAGAATATTGAAGTTTTTCAGTTTGAAACTCGCTATTTAACCTGAGCTGGCTTCCTTGTTCCACCCTCAAAGTAGGTTTCCATTCAATGCACATTTCAGTATCAAAGTGAAAACCAGTAATTTCCAAGAATTAATTCGGTTTGCAACCATTAAGTTTTCTATTTGTGCATAATTTATTCAGAAAAATCAAGGCTTTAATCTGAATTTTTACAGTGACATATTCTGGAAACCAAGCTGCAGTGCCTATTGTAATGTTCTTTATTTGCTCAAAATAATGCAAGTAAGGATGATATGACAAGTGTGTGAACAACTTCATTTAGTATCACTGTAGTTTCCTTACCACATAAAATCAAATAAGAAGTTTTTTATTTCTTCTATAAATCCTCACTTCTGAAGCAGCACTCCTTTCCAGCTGTTTTACAGATTTTTTGTGTCACAATTTATCCAAATCTGCAGATGGCTGCAGATTAAATAAAAAGGACTAGGCATGAGCTACAGTGGGAATTTATGAAGTACTGAGATTTTTCTGGCTGCTAAATCAGGTAGTCACTGAAGACAGGTGCCCTTTGGGACTTATTTAATTCCTAACACTTTGTTACAGTAAAAAAAAACCCAACAAAACCACAAGTAAGCAAACAATCAAACAAAAAAATCAGTAATAAACTTAAACATCTACAGTTTTAAAACACTGAAAAGACAAGGCAGAAACATATAACTTTAAAGAAACATAGAAGCCATCAAATGAACCTAAAATAGTTGAGAAAAAGGCAAAGTGAAGGAATATAGGCAAGTCAGACCTCTTCAAATTGGTACAATTCACTAAAAATTCATCTTTCTGAGAGTAACTAATATCCCCTGCATTTCACCCAGTCCACCATACAGTATTTTCCTCCTACTTCAGCTAAGCAACAATGTTATTTTTAATTCACACTAATTAAAAGCCTTAAGGAAAAATGGTTCTCTCTGAGCAAGTGGGAAAAGTAGAAATGAAAGAGAGATACAGTGTAAAACAGCTTGGCACATGGCCTGCCATTTAGAAGTTAAAACCAGTATATATGAACATAAAAGTGCTGCCAGTAGCATCTGCAGTGTCCCTTCACAACAGATTGTAATTTAAATTTTCATCTACTGTAAACACAGACTTTTTTCTAATGTACACAGTTCCTGAGGTCAGATTTTTTCTGTATGTTAACAGTTATATGTGGTTGAATATATTCAGGTGCTTTGATCAGGTCATTATCATTTGCTTTTCTGTACTGTTACCTACAGATCTATTACCCACAACTCCTATTTTTCCAATGCACGTTCTTGGATCCTGCTAAAAACATTTATTTAGCAGTTTGACCTAAAAACTGAATTTGGAATTGCAAAATCACGATTCCATGTTACCCATATTCAGAATTCTAAGTTATAATACGTGTTGAGTGTTCACAGGTGTCCTGTAGCCTTACATAGGCTAAAGAGTAGGTTTTTCAGGGAAAAACAGCTATCACCAATAATCAGAAACGTCTTGAGCACTGCCATTGAAATAGTGAATTCTAAAGCTCTTCAGACTCACATAAATTATGTGAAATAAACTGTCATTGCTTAAGCACAGGAAAAAAGGGCGAACCTCTTTCGGAGCAGTCACACATTTAAGAAGCTGTTATAAATGTCAATAAATTATATGACTATTTATTTGCAAAAAATAGTGCAACTATTTAATGATTTCATTATTAAAAAACCCTCAACTAATTAAAAACCAACTATTTTAATTATATCCCTAAGAGATCAGTGCAGAGAAGATTGTTATATACAACTGCTCTCCCTGACACTCAAGAAGGGAGGAAGATTTTGGTAAATTTTGCAGGCTCCCCATCCTCCCTGCTCTCTGGAGCACTGTTGAGGGTTCTTGCTAAACAAAAATCACCATGAAATAGTGCATAGGAACAAAGCATAGTGGAGAACAAACACAGAGTTGAGCCTGATGGATAAATAACCATCTCCAACCACTCCTGCCATTCTTCAGGCCACCTCTGATGTTGCTCTACATGTGCCCTCACCTCTGTCCCCTTCTGACCCTTCTCAAAGTGACTCCTTTCTGACAGTGATGATCCTTGAGGGAAAATCCCTGCGGGCTTTCACTTGAGGCTTCAGTTGAAAGAAGGAAATTGAAAGCAAAAGAAAATCAAAAGGCTTTGATTTTTGGGGGAAATGAGGCTTCAATTAGACTTTTTTTATATAAAATTGAGAATTTGTGTTATCAATCTTCCTACTTGACTGCCTTCTATTTTGAAAGGAAAAGGGTATTTAAGAGGCCTGCAGTGGTCTATGAGACAGAACATGTCAGCTAATACAACCAGGAGCTGCAGGTAGTCCCAGGATACCTTCTGTACTTGTCATATTCTGTGACAGAGAAAAAATAGTCAGTAGATCATCCTAGTCTCCAATTGTTCATCCTCTTTGACAAATTCCTATCTTTGGCTATCCAAAAAGTGTTGGCAGGAAATAGAAATTTGAAATTTTACACTCTGTATCTTGTGGAACAAGGGAAAGGTCCCAGCTCTGCTGCAGGAGGGGCTTTCCATGGTGGTAGAGTTTTGTCTTAAAAAGATAAGTTGAAGTCTTCCAAAATTTTAAATTTAATTTTATTTTTCCTCTCTTTTTTTTTTTTTTGGTAGTTTAAATCTTACTCTGCTTTTCCTTTACTGATCTTCCTTCAGTGCCTGGTGAAGATTAGATCTCATGAGTAAATAAACATATGGAAGAAAAATCAAAAGGAACTTTACAGTCCTCTATCTGTAAGTATTAAACTTGCAGTTCCAGTTTACATTTCCCCCCACTTTTCCTGTTTTGCTGCCAACATACAGGTAACTAAAGCATGACCAACATTAACTGCTTGCTTTCCCAAAAACAAAGACATACTACAGGTACATATATGAGGAGGGTATTAGTTCATATTTGCAAAATGAAAAGTTTTTTTTAATTGAATCAGATGAAATGGCTTAAGAAGAAAAAGCCAAGGTCCTAACATTGAAATATTCCACAAATTCAAGTAATGAATAAGGAAAATAAGTGTTTGTTCAACTAAAAACTCAATGTGTTCAGGCATTAATATCCCTAGGAAGCATTGTTCAGTCAACTCAAGGTCAAAGAATTTGAATGTTGCATTCCCACTTTTACTGTATTTATTGTAATTAAAATAAACCAGGTGAGTCTGTCAAAGCCTGTTGGTTTACATTTTTAAAGCTTCTTCAACTGTACCACATAACATCCTTTAGGGGTGCTGGGTTCCTGAGAATGTTCCTCAAGAAGAATCAATTTTTATGGTTGGTAAAATACATTTCCGTATTGTGTTTGATCGGTTAAGAATAAAATATATGCTGAAATTACTATAATAATTATTAATTGCTATATAAAATTATTTTTTATCTGCCATTAATTACTAACCTTGATAATTCAGATAATTTTTGGTAAATCATTACAGAATTAGACTTCAGTTAACAATAATCCAATTATTTCTGTATCATGCCCAAACAGAGCTATTACAATTGAGTTTATAATGTTCCTTATCATGATTGTTTGTTCCTGTGTAAAATAAACCACAAACACCATAAAATAAAAGATAAATAAACCATAAAATAAACCATAAACAAAGTCCTGATATGACCTTTATATATTATACATTTGTTAAATTTAGTACAACTCTTGTCTCGGGCTGACATTCAGGAAATACATGACATTGAACTTGCTACTTTTAATTGATGTTTATTAGAATCCTTTTTAAGCTGTAACTTGTTAATGGGGCTGGCATCAATGAACAGCAAAGCAGTTCAATTAGAGCCATTTATGATTAATATCACAAAATTATTGGTATTAATTTATTTATTAATGCCTACAGAAACAGAAGAATATGTGAATGTTGCTGTTATTTCAGGATTTTGAGGGGACAATCTAGAAAGTAGATTGAAACCAAAGATGATAGATTGTTTACACAGTAAGTTTAGAGAAGATGGTATTTTTTTCAGGTTATCCCCTTAAGAAATGTACATAACACATAAATACCTGTGAACATCTTGCAGTCAATGAGACTTTTCCCCACTGACCTCAGAAAAGGAAGACATTTCCAAATTAATGAAAAACTCCCCATCAATCTGCCTCTGAACTGACTAGACACATTGGGGCATACATTTAATAAGTATGGATATTTTAAACTGGTTGGGAATTCTTCTCACACACTTTTATGCTTTTAAAAGGAAATAGGATGGATAGGGAATACTGATGGATTCACAGACAAGGAGAGATACACATAAAACCCACATATACTGAAATAACTGAAATGTTGCCAGTCAGGGAAGCAAATAAACTAGATTTTGGCAGTTAAAAATGACCTATGATTTTAACAGCAGTATTAAAACTGATCAAAGACTGTTTTTATTCCCATTCTTGCTGCTTTGTAAAACTACGTGCAATGACAAAGGCAGAATGTCTTTCCTTATGCCACTTAATACTTCCTGAATAGAGACTGCTTGTCTCCACAAATATCAAAATAGAAATTTATTTTTTAAATGCTGTGACAGATAAGCCCTATATACCACGAAGTGCTTACTCCTCCACTGAGCCACATGACGGTGTATAATCAGTTTGACAACATTTACAAGTAGGAGAAAACATTCAACTATTAGCAAGTATTGCCCACCACCCAATTAGTTGTCAGAACAGATTTCAAAATGCAAAATTATTATTTTGGCTATTATTTGCATGTAGAGGAAAGAAATAATTCTCTCTTTTGAATATTTCACAGAGCATGACTACAAAGAAGTACCAACACAACGACGTAAAATACTTTCAAGACTCAAATTCGTAACTCCAGCAAGGGAATGGGAAGGACAAAGGGTTTGGGGTTGGGATTTGCAGGAAGGACCTAGAAGACATGAAAATTGTGTAAATACATCTCAGGTCTTCTTATCAGACTATAATGGTTTCTACTCTTCCCCCACCTAGTCCCCACAACCCTGCTTCTATGAAAATAAGCTGAATGTAAATGTTTCAAATTTTCCCTTAGAGAGTTAGTCACATTCAGGTATTTCATGATTTGATGGGTATTAAAGAGTTAGTTAAAGTCTCATTGACACAATAGGTCTTTTAAATTAAATTTTTGATTCACGCCTGAGCCAAGAAGGAAAGTCTCAAAATAAGACATTCTGGCTATTTGAAAGGTTGCTCTCAATCTCACTTCAGTTCACAACAGTCATAGTGTAAAAATGCATTCCCAGCTGTCCAAGTGGCATCTCCACCACCAGCTTTGGCACAAAGAGAAATATGCCTGCCCTTAGACACTGGAGAGTGGGCACTAGTGAAAAATTAATCGTTGCTCTTTAGTTAATAAAGCATCTTCCGCTTTTGGGTTTGCCTTGGGCAAGATGTTCATGAAGCAATGCAAGAATAATATAGCTTGGAAAGCTGTCAGAAAAAAGTAGCACTGATATTAAAATACACTGAAGAAGAGCGAATGGACAACATCAGATACCAGTGAAAATGATTTCAAAAGATATGGAAGTTCTATTAGATTATAATTTTCTAAAATAGTAATTTGTTACTCTTGGGCAAATAGATAAGAATATGCAAACATTTGTGGCTTTGGGAACTCTATTTCATTTAGAAGGTACCTGTTCAGCAGCAAACTGGACAAATTGAACAAACCAGAGGAGTCAATGTACAGCAGAAAACATTTTTGGTGAACTCTGCTGGCTGTACTGCTCATGTAGAGATCCAGAGTATGACTCACTCCCATAATGGACAGAAATTCATTCAGCATTAAAGTCTCAAAGAAAATCCTTATCCCATTAAGAGAGAAACCTTTTGACCTCATGTAGAAAATGATGCTTGCTTCCAGTAATGGCATTGTCAACATTGTATCTTTGCAATGAGTATGTTTTGATAATTAATGCCAGCAAGACCAGACAACAAAGTGACTTTCATTTTCTGATTACAATGCACAGTGCTTTTAATGCTCTGCATTATCTAAGGTTGCTCTGCTCCTTGCCTAATACCATTGAATCTGAGAAACTCTGCAGCAAAACAGCAGTCATTTATATAACTTATGAATATGGACTCTTTCTCTCCCTTTTTGCTAAAAAGCAAATGTAAATCACAGTAGACTCACATCTCAGTGGTTTCTGAGGCTTTCTTTACAATTATTACTACAGAAGAGAGCATCTTATCCTCGAGTCATTGTGAAATTATTCTGAGCAGCAGAAGAGAACATGCAAGGTACATATGACATTATAAGACTACTTTTTTAAATTAAAAACAAAAAAGAAAATAAAAATCCACCAATGTTTTCCTACCATGGCAGGAGCCCTCCAGTTCTTCATATCCCACGGTGCAGATGCACCGTCCCAGAGGCACGAGCCAATCCCCATCTGCCCCACAGTACAATTTTGGGGTGTCCCGTTCCTCAGCGCTCTTCACGCAGGAGCCCCGAACCTCCACCAGAGAGGAAGAATCCACCCTTGGAATTGTGTCAGGAAACATGGCCAAATTCCGGACTGTGAAAGGGCACTTCTTGTAATAAACACGGACTGAAACCAAAGCAATGCAGGCTCCAATGTCCTGAAAAGCAAGATAAAACCCTTTCTTGTTTATTGGCCCAACCTCACGGACTTCTGTGTTGAGTTTAAGGATGCGGTCGCCCAAATCCATCTGGGTAAAGCTCTCATCAGCTGCAATAGTGTCAATCTTACTGTACTGGTTTGGCTTGAATTTTACTCCATGAGACTCATCTGACTCCATATAGTAGAGATTGAAAGTTTCCTTGCAGGTCCCCAGTACCCAAGGAATGCTGTTGCAGTCCCTCAGGGTGAACTTCATCTCCACGTAGATTTTCTGTGCAGCATCCCGGGAGATCCAGTTGGTTTGAAGCCAGTTGTTTTGGTTTGGTTCCATCACGTTGCACACCTGGTAAGTGTGAATGGGACGGTTGTGTTCATCCATTTCAGTTATGGCATCCCACTGAAAAGAAAAGGAAAATATTTATTGTGCATATGCATACCCAGAGAGCCCATTCATACATACACTTCAAGTTTGATGGAAAGACAGTAGTTAAAAGCAGATCCAACTGTAGAACAGAACATTAGCTATTTCAGAATTTCAATTAATAGAAACATTAAAAATTACCAGGGCTCAGCAAAGAAAGAAATACTGGCCATGATTATATTAGCAAATTTATTAAGGTTGAGAAGATTTCTGGGTATGTCACACAGTTGCCTATGCAGACAAAGTCTTCTAGACCATTCCTGGTTGGTGTACCAGGGGGCTGGCTCTCCAGCAGTCTTCAAAGCAACTTCCACAACTCAGGCCCATGGCACTCGCTGGTTTACACAATTATCCTAAAAACATTTAACTGTATATAGAGATGTTTCATTTCTAGCTCCGTAGGACCTGTATTACACTTATTTCCCCCAAACAAAAACCAACCAACCAAAACAACAAACCAAAACCCAACTGTCACAGGCATTGTTCTGTTGTTGCCTTTACGAATTCTCTTGGAGTTCAAAGGTGGAGGAGCCTTTTTCTCCTCTCTATCCCCCCTCCAGGTTTTCCTTATATCAGCTTCACCTCTATTCCTGCATAGAGGTCCTCAAAAAAAGAAAAAGAAATATTATCCATGTGTTTCATATCAAATGCCTAATTTATTACCTAATCAGCTACTCCAAAAGATTACAAACATCCCCAAAATAGCTTCAATATAGTCAACTTTTCACTAGGTACACAGAATATCAATGCAGCATTAGAGATGTTTTCATATCAAAATACAGGACTAGTTATAGTTCTGTATCCAAAAATGTTGTGCCCCACCAGAAGTTTTAGTGCATCTTTTAAATGTGCTGATCCATCACGGTAGAAGCAGCAGAAAAAAATAAAACAACAACAAAACAAATCCCACAAACAACAAAAAAACTACCACTCCAACCTGTGGAACCCATGGCTTCATTGGCCTGAAAACTCTGAATTCAAACAGTTGTTGGAATTCACATTGAAAAAATAATTCCAAGTGCTGCCACTTGCAATCATAGGATTGGAATTCCTGGTCACTGCAGCACCCAGCTGGGACCTATGCAGAAAAATAAGGGAAGTGAAGGCCTTTACAGGCCCTAACTTTTGATGATTCCTCTTGTTACATTTAATCATTATTATACAAATAGGTGTTATACACAAATATAACCACAATGTAAATTGAGAGAATAAACAAACAGAAGCACAAAAGGTTTTCTACATTTATTTGTGTATCAAGTCGTATTAAGAGGAAGATATGCTATGTGCTCGAGAGGTCTCAAAAAGAACAGAAATTCCCCAAACCACCAAATACCAAAAAAAAAAAAAATCGAACACCAAATCACCCAAACAACACCCCACTGCAACAAGCCCAGAATTAAAAAAGTAAGTGTGTCGTTTAAAAACAACGTAATTTTTAAAATATAGAACAGTCTTCAGAACCGGCCTAAATACATTAAGGAAAACATATCCAATATATCCTACCCTTGCCATGAGATTCTCATAAGAAATATTTATATATTCACTCTGAATCAATATCTCAATCTGAACTTAGAAATTAAAGCCCTAAAGTTAGCTCTTAGTTGTGTGGTTAATAATACAAATCTACTAATTCCGTAGGAAAGTAAAGGCTCAGGGCCTCAGTAACTGGTTTCAAAGACTAAAACAAGATGGATTGATCAAACATGGATGGTGCTTTAGTTGGTTCAAAGCAGAGCTCACATGTTTCATGCCTGTGCCTTTCCATTTTGCTCCCATTAGCCCAATTTATAGGAATTCATCCACTGGCCGAGACAATCATTTTATTTAATATAAATAGTAGCCTAAACATCATACCTATAAAATATTTCAAAAAGGGTTGCCATGGAATATTTCTGTGCAGCCATTGTACGGGGACATGGTTGTAAATACAGCTGTGAGTCTGTTGGCTTATGCTCTTTATTACTGGTGTCAGATATTGAGTGCAAACAAGGAGAACTCCACCATCCCAAAATGCCACTTTAATGCTATAGAAAAGTCTGTGACAGAACTCAGTCTGTGACAGTCTCTGACAAGGGCACATTGTTCCTGTGTGAAATACAATCTGCTTTTAAGTTTACCTAAGTGTTGCATTTCTCTTCTGGTAAAAACAGTCAGGAAAAGCAATAGTTAAATTCAGTGCAGACAACAAAAAGCCAAACAATTTATCAAATACACTCCAGTTTTCTTTAGGGTGTGTTTCATATTAAAACTCCTAGTTAATAAAATTATAAGTATTTATAAACATTCTACTTGTAAGAAACTATTATCCCCTGAGACCTCAAAACGAAACGAACAGAAGCATCTCATTGGAGATGCTTACATCTGGAGTTCCAGAACTTATGAAGAAGAAATGCCCAAAACATATTTGGGAGGAAAGACTTAAAAATACTAGTTTAATACTGTAATCAACAACAGTGTGAATAAGAGGTTACATTTTACATGTAAGGAGGAGTCTTTTAAATAGAAGAACATACAACTTGAAGACTGGTAGAAAGAAGATTCCAAGATTACTTGTCACATCCAAGCACAGAATACGAGATTAGGTTACAAATCACACAGAGATTTTAGTTAGATAAAGTCTCAGCTGTTTTCATATCTCTACGAGCTACTTTACAACCTCTTTGTTTCATTTTTGGACTTCACTAATATCTAACAGCTGTACAGAGACCATTATAAAGAGTTAATTATCTAATTTAAATCTTGTACTGGCTATATAACACTGAAATTTTCTTTCAGTGTTCCCCACTTTGTTATTTTAAACCAAAACCCTGCAGATTTACAAAATCAGAATGAGCTAGTTATTAAAATCCAGTAGGTTGTATCACCAAGGGCATTATAAACACCATAAGAAGAGATTAATGTATTTCATGGGTTTTTTTAAACACATCACTGTCTGATGAGAAAACATCTTGGTGACACCATGATACAGAAAAGAACATACAATGGGCCACTTTCAGCATGACGAAAACTGTCGTAATTTCCCTGAAGACACCAGTTATTTCAACAAATCCTGAACCTTGACTTATCTTTAAACTATGCTCAGTCTCTTAAGTGATCCCTTTTTGAGGTCAGATTGTGCTGTTTGAAGAAGAGAGATGGTAAATTCATGATTGGCATGATTTGCTCAGTATTGGCCACAGGCAACACAGGATTTAGCAGAACACAAAGGACTGAGACACTGGTTACTTAGGCCCAGGCCCTCACTCAGCAGTTTAGGGAAGAGACCATTCGCTCTTAAAAATTTTGCTGCATTTTTATCCTAAGATAGAAATTTCCCTCCCTGTTTTCTGCTTGCCTTTTTACTCAAGGCATAATTATCTAAAACTGAAGGATTATGCACTTACTCCACCTAGCCACTGGATCTTAGCTCACTCGAGTAAGAAAAGGTTGTGGCAGATTTAACATCAACACATTTGGATATCAAGCATACCATGGGACCCCTGGGTAAAATATTCTGCACAAATAGTTTGTTGCTGAGTAAAACACAAAGGGATAAAGACTGGATTTCCATGCAGAGAACTGAAAGAAAGAACATGGGATATGAGATCAGGGAGAAAAATCTGTTGACTTCAGCTATCCTGCATTTTACTACCTGCTAAGAGGACACATCTGTTAAGGCAAATCCTCAGTGGTGAGGAGTCTTATTTCTTATCTGTCAACAGAAGAAAGATTTCCATTCTAAAGGGAGCAACAAAACATGTAAGATTTATGCCACACAGATCTGGTTTACTGGTTAGCAAACCAGTTCCTTTCAGCAAGGTAGGTAATTTCAGAAATGGAGTTGTCAACTACTTCT
Organism: Lepidothrix coronata; assembly: GCF_001604755.1. Classification (NCBI taxonomy): domain Eukaryota; kingdom Metazoa; phylum Chordata; class Aves; order Passeriformes; family Pipridae; genus Lepidothrix; species Lepidothrix coronata. The sequence goes on from NW_016690385.1 coordinate 481,787, forward strand.
TACACAAAAACATAAGCTAACATTTGAAAATTCACTGAACCTGAACTGCAGCAATGCAATTTGCTGACACATATCCCTCACTGCACGCAGACATCCATTGAAATGGTCAGGTCTCTGTCAAAAAGCCCATCCTATAAAAGGGATGGACTATATTTGTTATATAGAATTGCTGCTATCCTAAAAAACAGTCTGAAGAAAATTGCAAGTGTGTCCACACAACTCACACGCCCAAGAACAGTTAAATAAGAATTTCCTTATTTATCACATCCAGTGAGGATAAAAACAAAGCAGACAGCGTTTTTTCCAATATCTTAGTTTGTCTTTTTTTCTTGTCCTAAATGGTTTATTCCTTATTTTGCTCTCCAGTATTTGCAGATCTCAGCTGGGAGTCACCTAATAAAATCTACAAGTGAATTCTCACTTTCAGCTCTTTGCTACTGACAATCTTATAGATCCCATTTCCATGGAAACAAGCTGAATGGTAAAAATAAAGAGAGTTTTAAAAGTTAAATTCCCTTTTACTCTCTCCAGTGAGATGATCTCCATAGAAATGATATCAGAAAGATCTAAGCCAGGAAACAATAGAGAAGGACCTGCAGTTGGCATGCACAGCTGCTGGCTGCCACCTGACAGGGCACATTGAAACATCTCGCTGCTGTAATGACATTCAAGCAGAACCAGCCATGCTACATAACACAACTGCAGAAAAAAAGAACAAACTTCCTTCACATTAACATGCTTAGAAAGTGAACAATTTTAAGGCACAGTTGGCATTTAAAATGGCATCAAAACCAGCAAGACTAAGGAACATTTAAAAGAACTACAGAATTGCTGTAAATTAAAGGTATCGAGTTAATATTTTCCCTCATTCCCTCTAACTCATTTTTCTTCCCTTTTCCCAAAATCCACAATTCTGAATGTGAAAATGCTCAGCCCTCTGAAGCCCAGTAAGAAAATTGATAAGACTGAACTCATGTAATGCATCTACTTAAAAAAAGAAAAACAAAAGCAGACAAAATTCCCCAGGTATTCATGTATGTCCCAGAAAGTACAACCTGACATAGCCAGCAAAATAAAAACAGCAATTAAACTACTTGTGTTTTACATTCATAATTAAAAATTGTTTAGGGAATGCATAGAAATCAGTAGCACACCTTTTATTAGCTCTGTGGAATTATAATGACAATGGCAACACAAGTTTAGAGAAAATGAGACAACTGTTTTTCGCACAGGCAGCAGCACACAGGCACAGACTATGGCAGTTGAGGGCAAACCCGTCCTAAAGTGTGCAGAAGTAAATGTATTTAAAAGGAAACAGAAAAAAAAATCATAATTAAATAAATAAAGAATGAATAATTAGGGCAACGTAAGTAAGAGAATACAGGAAATAAAGTGGCAGATTACTCTGTGTTCTCTAAAGGCAAGTGTTAATAAGGCTCAGACTGTGGAACAGCTGTTCCATGTCTGAAGTGGCCAGGATGATTCAGAAAGTTGTTAATGCCCTCAAAATTTAAAATCCAAACCAGTGAATCCCTTTTCTGTTATTTACATGAAGCACTGAATGGTGAACAACTGTGAGATGAGCTGCGCCAGGTGATCGAACTTCACTCTGCCCTGAAAACTGCTCCTGTTCATAGGAGTGTTTTCTACAGGCAAGCAAGACTAGGATTTGGTGAGATTTGGGGGATGAACCCTGGAATTCAAGCAAGACCAACTTCAGATATAAGAAACAATTGACTCTCACTTGGGGATTAGCCAGCACAGGACTTTGGGATCAAAAAGAGACAGCTCTGCTCTAGCTTTGTAAAGTGAATTGTTTCAGAAGGGCAGAGGTCTTGAACATGGACCTTTATGTATATAATAGAAAAGATCAGGATGACAGAAACATTTAAATCTCGAAATATATAATCTGTGAGGCAGTCAATTTATTTGACTGACCAGAGTCTAGACAGGAGTCCGATAATGCACCAGTAAAGGTTACCCTTGGAATGATGTTTGGACACTGCAGAGAAAGTATAAAACAGAAGCTAGAGAAAATAATACATCTTTGCTTCTATTCTAGATCGTGAAAAAGCTGAGTACGTTCAAGAAGAAAAACAAAGAGAGAATTCACACATATATGCATATATATGAAGGGTATTTACTATAAAGTGAAATACAACTGAAACCAAGCACTACCATATAAAATTCTGTCCAGCACTTTGGAACAAAGCCATTGTTTCCCTGAGTGTGTATAGTCTATAAAAGACTCAATGACTTGCATCAAGGATCTGCAGGGTAGTGTGCCATACTGTAATTTTCTTCTAAAATGAGACATGCTAGTAAAGCCTCAGCAGGTGGTGACAGATGTCACAATTCAGTGGTGAAAATTGCTGCTGATCACCTTTCCATGGGCATCTTATCCCTTTGTAATGCAACACTTCCGATGGATTTGGAATTGAATAGAAACTGAGAGCAGAAAGTCTACACCTTTTCATGGTACTATAGCTCAGAACACTGAACCCTGCTGTGTACTCTTCAAAATCTGCCTATGCACTGTCCCTGAGACCTGCACCAGAGCTTGCTGACCTCTGTTTTATGAAAGAAATAATAATATTGAAAACCAGATACATAAATCTGTGGTTTATAGCTATCTGCTACTAGAATAGAGTTTGGTCTAGCTAATCATAATAGTTGTATGCTAGACTCTAGAGTCCCCCTGCTATTACAAAACACAGAATAATGATGGCAGGGTATGGAGAATAAGAGGCTAGAAATCCTCACTTGGCTGAATGAGATTTATGTGATTAACTAAGAATAACTGCAGGATGTGAAAACTCTGAACATCAATACATGTCTGTTGAAATACATGGGGCTGTTGTGGAATAACAGACGTGTGTAAGAAGCAAATTTTGTCACTCATTAGAATCATAGAATAGCTTGGGTTGGAAGGGATCTTAAAGATCCTCTAGTTGCAAAACTCTTGTCATAGGCAGGGACACCTTCCACTAGACCAGGTTGCTCAGAGCCCCATCCAATCCGGCCTTGAACACTTCCAGGGCTGGGGCATCCACAGGTTCTCTGGGCAACCTGTTCCCATACCTCACCATCCTCACAGTAAAGGATTTCCTCCTAATAACTAATCTAAACCTACTGTCTTTTGGTTTAAAGTCAGTTCCCCTTGTCCTATCACTGTCTTGTGAAATATAGTAGTAAATTAGTAAATATCATTAGTAAGTGAGATATATCATGACTTAAAACACATAAGTGTAATTGCTTAGACTTCCTTATAATTAGAACAGAACAAACAAGGACTGAGAAATAAATTGAAACTAAAAAAATAACTAAATCACACTGTAGGAATAGTTCAGTCAGGCTCTAAGAGGTGTGAGCTGTTTAATAGTACAATACTTATTTGCTTTTGTGTTTCTTCATTTCCTGAGTGTGGGGAGCTGGAGCAATCCTGACTCTGCCCTTCCCACCTAGTAAAATCAGAGTAACTAGAGCAGAATGTTACAACACTGCTCAGTGAAGCCAATGTGCTGGGTGCTTTGGCAATGCTGCACAATAGCTGTCTGCATCAGTTTTGTGGCCTGGGGGACCTTGATCTCCAAAATAGCACAGACAATGTTACAGTAAATGTTTGTGTGCCCTCAGATAATTAGAAACACAGAAAAACATTCTAGAGGCAGCTTTGAAAAAAACCCAAACTCTAAACAACAAACCATGAGCAATCTCTACATTTCTAGTTTAGAAATGTCTACAAATTCAGAGGTCATCTATTAATCTGTTCAGCTCTTTGTAAACTGTTCTGTGCAGTGGTGTCAGTGCTGCACTGGCTCAGACTCAACAGGCTCTGTGATATCAGAGCTGCTTTTTAGACTCCCCTGCTGCCAATACCTGCACTTCAACCCTGCAATTTGGTTTGGCCTGCTGAGAAGGCAGAATAACATCGGGGCAGGGAGAGAGACTTGGTAGAAGGTTTTCTCAGCCCTCAGTTTGAAAGCTGACCTTGTCTGCCCTATGATTTAATGCACGTACTGAGGCAAATGACTGCTTTTACCAGTTAAGGCCTTCAAAAACTCTGCATTGCATCATGTCACAAACCTGCCTTAAATGCACAAATTTCCAAATATTAGTGCCCTTTTACTTGCTTTAGCGGGTTTGAATCTAGCATTCTGATATTTGAAATTACCCTTCAGCACCAGGAAGACTTTTTTGCCTTTACCACTCCATACTTTAAGCAAATACCACGGAATCAGGGGAAAACAGCAGTCCTGGCTATGTACCCCCAGAAAGGGGGCTGTGACTCAGACTTTCCCATTTTAATTTCCTGACTAATCATTCAAAAAAAGCATTTCAGTACCACTGACAGCAGAAATTGTATAAATAACTTTTCAAGCTCCAGGTTTTCCCTCTGAAAAGCAGTGGATCTCAGAGTCTATTTTTATGTGGGCATTGGCATATTTAAATTACTGCCATTACCAAGCAGTCAACGAGGTTAATATGAATGAAGTGAAAGCCAGAAGAATATCTATCCATTCCTTCTTCCTATCTCTGCCCAATTCTTTCCTAAAGTCTACTTTTTCTAAAAAAAAAACCAAACCTGCCTTTTCTATTTGTTATTGAAGTAGTACTGGTCAGTGTTTTTAATTGAAGCTATACCAAGCAGAAACAATTAAAACCAATAATTCTACAAAGCACCTATGTAAGGCTTTTTCATCTTCAGAGCACTTTACAAACACTAACACATTAATTCAGACTAAGACATAAAACCAAAGAAGCAAAACTAAAGGTAATGAGAGGAAGGTTAAATGACAGATCAGTGATTTTTGCCAGCACTCACTGTATGTTACAGGAACAGCATCAGTGTGGGTGCCTTCATGTGACACCACACATACCCACATGAACGGGGGTGATGACATTGCAGAACTCCCAAGGGCACAACAGAATTCCTCTAAGGATGTTACTGATGGACTCCTTCACAACCACCCTTCATTCCTCTCCAGCTGTTGTGCCACCAAGTGGAACAGAGCCCATTCCTGCTGCACATCGGGCTGACATACCTGTTACCACACTGCTGGTGGAGAACTGAATACTTGCATCTCTCATGAATCACCTCAGGCCTTCCACCATCATCCTAACAAGTGTTATCACTGGCTACAAACAACATGATTCATCACTTCATTTTATTTGCAAGCTACTTATCCTTTCTAGGCAGAGGATCAGAAGGGAGGAGAACCAAGACTTGAGCTATGTGAATAATTACAGGTAAAGCTTGTATTTACTGGCTCAAAAGGGATGATATTGATATACTCAAGTGAAAGCCAGAAGCAATGCTATTATATCCTGCCATTTAATTGACCTCAAAACTTCTGGAAATAAAATCCAAGATGTGAACAGAAGAACCAATTATTAGAAGTGGAGCAAGCTGAAGAACATAAGTAGCAGTTTATTTGCATGTAAATTCCTAATTTTATTTGTGTATTCCAGCTACCTGCATGATAACTTTACTCATTTTCTAGGTTGAAGCAGAGTGGTGCATAAAAATTCTACAGAATAAGTTTCATTACATATGCAAACATCTTTAACAAAGTGTCCACATATATGTGGAGAAACGAATACATAAAATTCAGAAGTCTGCAGCATTTTTAAAAGAAAAAAAAATGCTATCCATATGAACCTTCTACATATAGTCTGTGAGCTCCAAGGAAGGAACAGAGGAAAACAAAAAAGGAAGAGAAAAGGAAAGAAAACAATTGCCAGTGTTTTCCAGCAAATCAGTTTGCTCATACTTCCTATGTAATTACTTATTTACTGAGAATTTGTAAAACAGCACTGTCTCCTCAGGGAGCCCACGCTCAATCCTGCTTGTTAAAATATACCAGAAGAAAACAACTTGATCCCCTTCCCCAGTGCTCCTTCCTCTCATCCCATTTCTGAGTGTACAAATGGGGGAAGCATCAATCTCTTAATTATTCTGTGCTATAAATAAGCTGGCATTGAAAACACTCCATGTAATACAGTTGAGGAAAGTATCATCAGAGCAACCACTCAGACATCTCTTTTCTACACTATCCTGCATTCTTCAGACATATCTGAATAACTCCTGTGCTCTTTCAGCCTCCCCTATCTCATTACCCATATTTTCAATTACATTAAAAAAAAGTACTTTGTAAATCATCTTCTGGCAAGGCTAATGAGAGAAAAGGACGAAATTTCATTTTACTATATTTCAATTTACTTTGGTAGACAGAATAACATTCTGTATATCTCAGCTCGTTCTGTGTAATGTTCTATCTCATATCTCTATTCTTTGTGTTGTATGCACAACTTGGGGTCACATGGGTACATATTAAGCCCTGTTTTGTTCATGTCTACATATTTGGCAGAGAAGGCCAGTTTATCTTCTTAGGTAGGTTTGCAATCTCTTTAGGTTCATCCAAATTAGAAAACAGCTAAAAGTTCTTAACAAAGAACTTCCTATGACAAAAAAATGGAGAGCTTCAGTAAATACATTTTTCCACAGGTCTATCATTCTGATTTCTGAAGGGAAAAAAAAACAACCAACAACTATGGAGCTGTGGAGCGATTTATCCATTTACTTGCTCTATTTTTAATTCACAGTTTTCTTAGAATGATTCATAATTCCCCCTTTCCCCCTCCCCCCCGAATATGTAGAACAAGCTCTAGCTTTCCAGAGGGACCCTCTTCATGACATGAGGTAACATCCCCCATGTGGGCACTCTGTGATCATCAGGAGCATGTCCTGATCAGGTCAGCTGCAGTTTCCAGGAAACCATTCCTCAGTGATGGATAAAGGATGTTTATGTCTCCATCTTTTATCCTTTTGAAGGGATGGGTTGAGCACAGAACTGACAATAAAAGGTAGAAATGTTGCAGTGTAACAAATGATTTACCTCCACTGAATGTGACACCTCATGTGATGCCTTTGCTGTGCTCTTACTCTTGTGGCAGAGATTTTGAAGCTTCTGCAGAGACTTATTGTCCTGCAGAAATGATCCCTTCCTAGCTAAAATAACATAAAATGTCCCAACCTTCAACTGGTAAATATCTGTTTCAGTTTGTGTTCTACACCATGATAAAACTAGACCTGAGCTGAAGTATTTCCAGCTGTCCAGTGTTAGTGTTGACAAGCAAAGTCAGCAACTTTTGACCACCTTGCACTTCCCCCCACAGGGTGTTTCCTGACCTTTCTGTGAGCACACACCATATGGCTGGGTTGTGGGTTTGTCTGGTACAATATTCACAAAGGAATTTACAAGGCTGAAAATCGCAAGTCAAAGAGAAGATTGTAAAAAAAAACCAACCCATGTACCAATAACAGGCTCTTAAAAACCTCCTAAAAATTACTACAATACTTAGGTAATTCAGTGAAATTCCGAGTGCTTGAGTTCAAGAGCAACTCCTTATTTGACACAAGATAACAAGGTTGAGCTGCAATTTTCATTTTAAAAGCACACAATTTAGGGCAAAGATATTTAAGTATTACATTTTTTCATTTGCCTTTAACTCTAGGAGATACCTAAACATATGCTGATAATTTTTAGCTTAATTTATTGCTTAATTTTTTCCCTACCTTTTAGAGTTGATAATAATTATCCTTAAATTTTCCAGACACTGCAATTGCAAGGGTAGCAATTGACTTTAGTATTTAAGCACAATAAGACTTTTTTTCACTTAACTGAAACTTAAAGCTGTATTTTGAACCTGCTGTAGATAACTTGGTTTGCAGATCCATTGAGTAGCTCCAAGCTCATAAAAACCAAAAAAAATCACTGCAGGAGGGAGGGGGGTCATGGAATGTCAACTAGAGGTAAAATTAGATGGCAGGTTCTTTTATAATTTACAGAAAGAAGGATTATATTTTGCACATTTTTCTTTGAGAACTTTCTGTTTTCACAATCAGCTTTGCCCTAAGAGAGCAAAGCTTTACTCAGTTATAGTTGAACACAATGGTTGAGATGTTAGTCCAGTGTCCCTACTTCATATATTGCCTGTCAGCATGAGGTCCTTTTAAAGTAAAACCTGTTCATGGATGTAATTCCTGAGCAGCCAAAAGAAGGAATAGATTTTTTTTTGCATGTCTTCACAGGGTATTGTTTTTCATGAAGGACATTAGAAGGTTTGTTTTTTTAAAAAAAAATCTAAACCATGCTACATCAGTGAAGGTCTTCGCATATCATTTATTTAAGATAGCTCCATGACTATCTAGTTCAGAAACACTGAGAAAAGCTTTCATAAGAGTTAGATTAATACCACTGAAATAATGCATACCAAAAGCAGGCAGTAGTTACAACATATCATTAAAAATCTTTAACTTCTTTGTAGACTGAGCTATGTTTTTGCTATGAAACAACTATTCTTTAGGGATGTTTGTTATTAAGATTATGCTTTTAACCGTTCTTCCAGTTTTCTAGAATGTACACAGGGCTGGGGGAAGAAGGCAGGACAATTCAGCTTTTAGAGTTACAAAGAGAAAGTCCCTCCTGTTTAGGTTCCACAAGAACCAGAACTCCACGGGAGAGGGAGGAAGAGACAACTTCCTATTCAGGTTTTTAATTCCTGTTCCTCTCTCACTCCAGGAACTGTCCTAGGGACCACAGCAGTGACCACGCCTGCACTGCAGTCTGTGACAGCCCAAGAGAGGCTCTTCAGGAGCTTTACAAAAGTCTGGCTCTTAATGGCATTTTTAAATAGAGCATTTCAGAATGTAAGCTAATCATTATTAAAGAAAGACACTTGACTACATAAAACTGTCATTTTTTATAGGAAAAATACCTATTGCACTCAAACTCTTGTCATCAAATGATTGAACATAAGATAATTGGTTAGTAGTTTTCTAACGTTTATACATTTTTTGTTAACATGGTTAATATTCTGCAATAACAAAGAGTAAAAACAATGTCCTTACTAGCCTATGATCAATTCAGAAATCTGAATGCAAAAGTAGCAATAAGCAACATTTTTCCCTTTTTAAAGATGTGACCTTATAACCTTCAAAACTTCCCAAATCTTTCACACTTCTGTATTTGGGATGAGACCTCAGAACACACCATCTTCCTACAAACCCTGATTATTATAGAACCTCTAAGAAACAAAGGAGCCACAGAAGATAAGTCTTCTCATATAAAGGAGCAAGGGCCTGAGATTGCCCAGGAAGTCCCCAGAACCCAGAGGAGGCAGAAAGGAACCATATAACCCACAAACATCAGGGACCAACCTGTCATTCCTTCACAGCACATTTTTGTCCCCGTCATCAGTCACAATCATGTAGATGGCAGTAGACAGACGATAGTTATGTATGATTAATTGAAATAAACTCTTTCTATCAACATCATGTAAAAAGATATTATTTTTGCTGCAGTGCTGTTGTTATATACAGCCACAAAGTGCACATTCTTCTTACATACACCACTTCCAATACAAAGAGAACACTCATCTCAAGATTTCTGTCCTTTTTTTATCAGATTTGAGAGTCCTGCATATGAAGTGTAACTTAAAAAACCCCATGAAATTATATCATCTGCTAATCCTAGACACGTAGTCACTTTTGTTGAAATTACATGCCCATGAAAACAAGAACTTTCTCTGAGCACAGTGTGCTGAACTGGAGTCCTTTCCCTCCCACCACTGACCCAAACACAGTACAGTTTTCCCTAATTCTTCTTATTCTGCACCTCTGCTGAAAAATGAGATGAAGGACAGTAAAAAGGAACAATGTTTTTGATGAATTGATTTATGTAGAATATTCACCTGCAATCTCTTCTCACATTTGCACAATCCTTTCCCAAAGCAGATGTGTTAAAATAAGCAAGAACAGTCTCGTGTGTGCATCTGTTTTCTAATGAGATCTGACACAATAATTAGTGTGCAGCAAGCTGGGGTACTTTAATATACTTCCCTCCTTGTTTCTATCCAACTTTATAAAAGTTTCATTAATCTTTGCCACTACCAACAGGAAAGCAATAAAATGCCTATAACAGAGCAAGTAACAGCACTTAATAACAATCTAAGCTTTTATTTCAGTTCCACTATTAAGTAAAGGTTCCTGAAAATAACCAGGTTACTTTTCAGAAAGGCCAATTAGCTGGTTAGTCACATACTTCAGGTAACCCAGGTATGCTAAAGTTCATCTTTTTACAGTTGCTGCAGATTAAAAACATCAGATAAAATTTTGGGGGTAACATGGGATTTTGATGGGAAAGAGTAATAAGGTTGACAATATTCACTTTCTTTTATGACTTGTTGCATTGCTTGTTGGTCTGGCCACAGCTAGAAATACTTGATCTTAGCCTTGTAAATACAAAAGCAAGGAGATGATTAACCAAAAGAAAAGACAGACACAGAATGAACTTTCAGGTTTAATGTAGCATTTGTGGTATGGAAACAGAAAAAAGAAAATGATAGTACAGCCTCAAGTGGACAAAATCATAAACAAACATGAAAGGATTAAAAACTTCTCAAGTGTAGGGTCTAATATTTTTGTTCTCTTCATAGCTGAAAAAAATAATATTTTTCCCATGAATTGGAATTTCTATATCCAACTTTCCATAGAAAATATTTACTTAAAATTGATGCAAAGCTGCACTATAACTTCACGTATTTCCTAATTCTTTACCCTGCATGAATATTCCTGCATAAACTTTGTATATTCAAGAGAGACACTCAAAACCAGCATTAGAAGGGAAAAGAAAAAATTACTAAAAATTTCAGATGAAAGTCACTTTAAACAGCTTTTCAGTGATAGGGGAGAACTATTTGCCATACTCAAAGACTTTTCCACCATTTTGCTGCAAAGTTGTCAAGAAATCACAGAGTGATAGTATAAATAGAGATATACACTGTAAATATACATACAGAGCTTATGATTGTGGAGAAATAATTAAAAAAAAAATTGTTTCCTGATAAATCAGCTCAAGTGATTCAGAGGCTCTCACTGGAAGCTTAAAAAAAACATACACCTAAAAAAGTGAGAAAAAAAAGCACCCATTTAATTAGGACCTTGGGCATCTTTGATATTAAAAACTTTTTTGTCTCCCACCACATTTACGAAACATCATTTAGATTTTTAGCAGGTCCCAAAGAAAGTGATCTTTGGAGTTCTGCTGCACGGAAACTTTTTGTGGGCTTGTTCTGTTGGCAGGACCTTCCTTGTTGAAATTAGTAGGTACTTAGAACCAAATGATGTACCTTTGTAATGGTATGCTATTTTAAATAGTACTTTCAAATAAAGTTATGTTGGAAACTGCATAGGTTCTTGCTTTTTCCAGCAATATATCTTCCCACTGAATATTTGGCCTTTAAAATTGCTGTTCTGCTGAAATGCTCTGCCAGAATACCAACAATTATGCTGTAAAGTGTCACAAGTCTATAGCCCTGCATGCAATATTTAATACAAACTAAGATCCAGAAGCCTGCTCTTTTATTTTATAAAGTCAGTTTTTGCTTACTTGAAACATTATGTTTTGAAATGGATATTATGCTTAAAAGAAACAAAGTGCTCCAATAATCTTTGATAATACTGATAACACAGACTTCTTAAGACAATAAAGTCTTAAGAAAGACACAGGAGCAATAAAAAGACAATTCTAGGCAGCCCTTCAATTTTTAACCTTTTTCATAAGTATGCTTATGCCATTTAATATTTTTTACTCCAAATATAAAGTGTATTACACAACAGTATTTTAATCTTAGACGGTTTTTTAATCTAATATTTTCATCTTAATATCACTTTATATGGGAACATTTAATAGAAGCTTGACGTCCACAAGAACTAAGATTAAAAACTTGAAGCAAATGAATACCACTTATTGTCAAAATATGGCTTATAACACAAGGTCTCATTATGAGTACATTCCTCATCCCAGCAGGAACCCAATAGTTTATGATACTATAGATCACAAACCCGACAAATCCTGTCAGAGATACAAAAATCTTTTGCAAGAAAAAATAGTTTGGAAGATTTTGCATTGGATTTTAAAACACCCTATGTTAACTAAAATATTCTGGAGGAGAAAAGAACCTGTGAACACAGGAAACAAAGTGTTATATGCATTCTAGAGTGTAATTACTCAAAATCTGAACAATTACTGGGGCCGACTCTTCTGAGTAAACACTCCCAAGTGTCACCCTGATATTTGGGAAGAAAACAGAGGAACTGATGATCTGCCAGATGACTTCAGCATGACAGCAGTTGCTTACAGATAACCACTTTCCAACTCCACTTTCATGGCATAGTTTCCAGCATTATAAAACAGCAAATGCAACCAAAATGGATGTTCTAATTCAGAGCTGTTTCCCAGGCATAGTGGGAAGTAAAAGCAAGTTTGATCCATTCTGTCTTCTGAGCAGAACAAACCATGCTCTATCTTATTTTTGTCTTAAAATATTCTCATTTGCAAGTTCCTGGCTAGATTTGGCTGAAACAGCGCATAAGTTGTGCAGAACTAATAAACATTTTCAGAATAGCGCAACTGCTGCTTTTGCCTTCCCTTTCTGTAACATATTTTGCAACCACACAGCTTTACCTTAACATTCTGCTTGTGTATTACAGAGAACTTTTCACAGCGAGAACATTAAGTTTCTTGATTAACAGCTTTAAGTTTCTTAGAATAGCTACATCAAACAATGAATGGTATTTTTCTGTGGCATTTCGCTCTTGATGAGGGTGAAAACCAGAAGCATTTGTACACAGAAGTGTGATTTGTGTGAGAAAACACGTGGACGAGAATTTTCAACTTGCACAGACTAGAAGGCAGCGCTTGTTTCAGCAATAAATACCTGCTTGTTTGCTGCCTTCAGGTCTTAAAAAAGCTCAGGAATTTATGTCCATGACAGGCTCCCTGTGGTGTCTGACATCACCCTCCCATCCTCCCCCCCTAAAAAAGCAAGGAGAAGGAAGTGCTTCCTTGCACAAAGGACCTCTCATGGCTGCCCAGGCCGTGTGTGGATGCACAGGTAACACCCAGCATTCCCAACACCAGCCTTCCCCTGTGCTCAGCCAAGAGGCTACCTGGGGTTTTTAATTAAAATGCAGTCAGCTGAAAGTCATTAGTAGTGCCAGAGAAAGAAAAACAACCTTTAGTCTGCTGGGCACGGGTAATAAAGTTTTGGGGGTTTAACTTGCTGAGCTCCATCTGTGAAGGTGAGCAGGAAGGTGAGCTCGGAGGGGGTTGCAGCTCTGTTTTGTGGTTGTCTGTCATTCAACCCTCAGCTCCACAAGCTGAATCACAGGTTTTATTTCAAGATTACACCTTTTTTTTATTTTTTTCTTAGAAATTAACATTATTTACTCTCCATAACAAAAGCATGCCTATAAAAATGTAAATTTAAGGCAGACCATCTAAATAGAGCATGCTTAACTTCAGCACACCAGACAGGACTAATCTTGCAGACCTCTGGTAATTTAAATTCTGACAGTGTAAGAAAACTGCAATTGATATTCTGCATAATGAAATTAAACTGAGGCATCAATATTCTGCTGCAGACTGCGGAAAAGTTATACTTTTCAGCTCAGTCTTTTCATTTAGTGAAAATTCTCATTTATTCATTTGTTAAACATACTGAGAAACAAAAAAAATCATCTCACTGTTAAAAATGGGTATTTACCACTCTCTTTTGTCATGGATTTGCCTGGGGAAGGGGCTGTCAGTGCATACCTACAGCTACCCTGATCACTGTAAGAAATATGTCTTTCAAAACTGAATACATAGAAACTTTCTTTAAAATTCAACACCCATAGAAATCTACCTGAATTTCCATCTACATTTTTGCCCTCATTCAAAATTATGTTGTACTCCACATCGCAGCAATACAAAGATTATAATTAGCAATTGTAAGAAATGTTTAAAATTCATACTAAAACATGGAAATTAATGTTATTCTCATACCGTTCTTACAATGTAAACCTTTTCAGTACTTAAAGAAAATAAAATGCCCTTGCTCAAGTTTTCTAAAACTGGGAGAGAAACATGGAGTCTTCAGACATGAGGGTTTTAAGTAATAGAAATCCCAAACCACCTTCCTAAAAGACAGATTTGTGCCATGGGCTCTCATTCTTTATCTAAGTGATGCGGCAACAGGACAACAATAACCTGTTGAAAGCCAGAAGAATCATTTGGGATTGAAGAGCTCAGCTGCTGTTTAGGAAATACAGATAGTGCCACTTGTGCTGCCAAATTTCTCTGCAACAACTGGGCAATATATTTAACCTCTTTGTGCTCTAGTTCTCCCTTAACTAAATGTTTCAGGTCGTCAGTCTGCAAGTACAGAGATGTACCATTAAGGCCATAAATCCAAACCATCAGATAGTCAGTGACAAGTAAAATAGTAACAGGAGAGCAAGGAAAAAACCAAGCAATGATGTGTGGAGTTTTTCCAAGAAATCTTGGTATATCTAGGCATTTCAGACTTATGGATATCTAATATAGTAGGTTTAATTTTTCTTAAACATAGTACAAAACCAAACAACAAATCAGAATGTGAGGGTAAGAATTGTTCTGAATTCAGGACCTGCACTTAATCACTACAGATAAACCTGTCCTTCTGTACCTACAGTTCTTTGGTCTCTGTCTTCTTCTAATAGTGTGCACAAGTCCCTCCAAATAAAGACACCTCAAAGCCAACGTCACCTTAGTTTGCTTTTCATTTCTGAAAGTCTATTCTCCCTTTATTTTCTGAAGAAAGGAAAGATTCATTAGACTTTGTCTTATGTTAATTTATTTCCTATTCAAATTCTGCACCCTGTTTTATTAGCCTTAGTGAAGAATATTCTGCATTTCTCACAACCACAAAGATAAGGCTGCTTTGTGGAGCTGGCTAATATGCTATGATCTAACAATTCAATTAATTTGGAATGTGTCTTACTGATTAATAAAGCCTTTTACAGAATTGGGTGTTTCATCTGCATTCACAACCTGACACTAATAACTTCCTTAATGCAGCAAGTTATGCAACACAGATGATCAAATATTTATGTTAAGGTATTGTAAATTTAATATTATTATTAAAATTTTATAATATTATCAATTTTTTTCCCTCATAGTCTAGTTTAGTTTTATAATTAAATTCTTCACATCTACAGGCTAAATGAACTGAGTAAGAGAAGCAGATGTAGTTTAGTACATTCTGCCCCCAGAAACTGGGGTATTTGGTTAGAAAATGAGAACAGAATTGATGAGATGCTGATGGAACTGCTGGGACAGAAGTTAGCAGGAAAAAGTCCAGCATGTGGTTTAAATAAACCATTATTTTTGAGGGCATACTCAAAATATACATTTGTGCACAAAACTACTAAAATGCACACAATAACATCAGCATGCTAAATTCTTACATTATAATGGGCTCCTATTCATACTTGTGGAGAAGTTTTCAGAATAGTCCACATGAAGGTCTCAAAAGGGCCATGAAGGTCAAGTCAAAAATTGGGAGGAATTTGCTCAAGCAAAGAGGTTTCGAGTCCCTCTGCAAACCAAACTATTGCTGCTTTGATTGTATGAGACAAAACCTCATTTTTCAGTATTCTGTAGGTTTTGCTCTGAATTAGAAAGAAAACCGATGTTCAAAGTAGCTTTGAAGCTGCTGTAACATACCAAGTGGATAAAAACCAAATGGGCCCATTGATTTTTCTACCACTCAAGTGGAAAAAAAAAAGAACAACAAAATAACAAACGAGAATTTTTTCATGGAGCGATAGTTTCCTAGTGTTCATCCAAGTCGCACTTGTCCCAGAATTCTGTCTTCAGTCCTATACAGCACATGTATTCCTGCCTTGGCTAAAAACTACTCTTCTGTTAGTTTTGTTACTGTGTTAACAAAAAGCAGCGTTGCCAACTCATGCTCAGTTTCCAGATTCAATCCTCACACGCAGTGAGGACAAAGATTACAACCCTTAATAACAGTTGTCCTTGTTGGTTTTTTTTGTTTGTTTTTTTTTTTTTTTCTTTTTTAAAGGGATACTTTTCAACTTTTGCAGAGGTACAGTTCACAACAGTGCCTTGCTCTTCAAAAATAAAGATTTTATTTCACTTGCTGATCGGAGCCTGTCTCTTCCCTCCCATATCACTGCTAGAAGTATTAGGAGTAAGTCTATTTTTTCTAGTAAAAGTGCATATTGTTCATTTTAACCAGACATACACTTTCAGGTGTCAGCTACTTATTTATTTTTAGTTCATTCAAACAGTACTTTTCAGTGACGAAATGCAGATAGCACCTCCAAGGTCCATTTAATACAGGCTTTATATTACAAAGCAAGGCATAAACCACGGCCCTGAAAAATGGCAAAATATTTGTACCACTTCGGTATTTAAAATAAATGTTCCTGAAAAGAATCTAGAAGACAAAATGAGCCACCGCTAGGATTCTTCAATGGCTGTTTGAATTTCCCTACACCTTTTCACATGTCTGCACTTCCCAGGAATCACCTTCAGATGCTGCTGCTGACAGAGAGCTACTGATTCTGGACTAACTTCCTCTGATAATAGAAATATTATAAGTAATGAAAAACAAAGTATGTCTTTAACAATGCCAGTCAAATTGTAAAATGATTAAAGAAATCTATAATTTGCATTTCTTATTCCCCAGTATAGGCAAATCCACAGTACAAGGGAGGGCCTTGGGAAGTAAATCTAGAATCATTTCCTTTCAGTTATTTAAATCTTACTTAAAGAGTTTTAAGACCTTTTACAAGTGAATAGTTATTCATCGGTGCAGAAAGAATAATACCAAACAGAAATACTGCAAAAGTGAAAAAGCCTTAATAGGAGTTAATAGTGGAAGTAATCCAGGATAGGAATGGATGTGTGAAATATACTTTTAATCTAAATATTTGCTATGTCACACCCTTGCTGGAAGCATCTGGATATCCCCCCCCCCAAAAAAAATCCAAACACAAAACAAACAAACCCCCACCCCCCAAAACAACCCAGAAGTGCTTTTTTAGAAGTGTGTGGTATTTACAAAGGAGTTATTTATCCCTCAGTATGAAATATAGTTCAGAACTAAATGATTGTTTATTCTGGTAACATCTTAAAAGTAAACATCTGTGATAAAAGAGGCGGCTGAAGTTTATGGTTTGAAAGCATACTGACTCAAGTGAAAATAAAACCCAAATCTCTTCTGCTTGTTAGACACTGAGGAATTGATTGGGCAGATACTTGACTAAAGGCACTTCCCTAAAGAAACATGCCCAATATACTTTACAGATATGAATTTGATTGAATTATTTTGGTATTACTTACAGAAGTTATTTCAAGATGCGCTTTATAAATGTAATGGAATTAAAAAAGAGAAATTAGCATTGCCTTATGATTATTTTCTTTGCATTAAATAACAGTAACCCCAAGCAAACAGCTGATTAAGCAAAGCACTTTAGTCAAAGCTACAGAAAGACCTTTTCCTCATTCTCAGATTCTGGTGCCATCACCTTGTTACTCCGCAATCCAGAATTAGTGCTTCAAAACAAAAAGGTTGCAAAATATCTTTCCCTCACTGAAATTTTCGGTGTAATGCACTGGGATCCAGCTTTGCACACATATATAAGTCTGCAGTATAGCATGGAATGTGTACAACACTAACTAGTTTAACACATTATACAAACTAAATGCTGCTTTTGCTTACTTAAAAGGCCTTACTAAGCATGAGTTCAGCAAGTCTCAAGCAGGTTATTTATCACTCCAAACAGTACTTTTTAATATAATAGTTATCCCCCCTCTACAACCTACCAGCGGTATAGGGAGTAATAGTTTTCCCACTGTTTCTTAGAAAGTTCCCCATGCTGCACAAAAGCAGTGGTAGCATGGATGGCTCCATGGAGGAAAAGGGAAAATAAAAAAGAAGGTCACCTAGGTCACCAACTCCTATCTTGTCTTCCCAGCAGATATAGAAGCAAATATACAACAGATATAAAAGATGGTGTCTGGGGCCTCTCTCAGCTCATCCCTGGGGATGAACTCCCTCCCCTTGGCACCTGCTTTAGAGTTCGACAGTGAAAAACTGTTGTCC
Organism: Lepidothrix coronata; assembly: GCF_001604755.1. NCBI lineage: Eukaryota > Metazoa > Chordata > Aves > Passeriformes > Pipridae > Lepidothrix > Lepidothrix coronata. The sequence continues at coordinate 499,790 of NW_016690385.1, forward strand.
AATTAAAGTCACACTCTCATGGGCTGGGACCATTGCCACTTTCCTGCTGCAGCTGGGTCCCCTGAGCCTTCTCCTCTCCAGGAAGGGCAGCTGAACAAGCCCCACTCCACTCCCCAGCAGCTCCTTACATATCATACACTTCAACCCCTTTTCTTGGTGCCTTTCAGCTGGACTGATAGTTGTCTGTAACAGGGAATTTCCAGTAAAGCAAACATTCCACTTGTCAACCCATAAATAGAATCATCATCTTCAAAAAAAAGCTTAAAAGGTAGTTCATCATTCCAGTATCTAAGAAAGCTACTAAAGTGGTAAATGAGGTGTAGAGGAAAACGGCCAGGCACTGGCACATGATTAATTATTATTTTCTATTAATGGTTTCTATTAGACAATACTGTATTGTACTATTATATAGTAAGGGAATGGTCCCTTGCACATTTTGCACAAGCCTGCCAGAGTTCAAGAAGTGTTTGAACAATGCTCTCAGGCACAGGGTGGGATTCTTGGGGTGTCTTGTGCAAGGCCAGGAGCTGGACTTCCATGATCCCTGTGGGTCTCTTCCAACTCAGGATATTCTATGATTCTATGTCTGAACAATTCCCTAGGCACAGTTTTCAGAATTAAAAATCAAGTCTTTCCACAGGCCCTTTTTAATATGCAGCTTGCACACTGTGACCCTCTTCTGGAGGCTGAGAGGCTCCAAAATAGCTGCAAGTTATTCCAATCAGCATCCCCAAGAATGTTTAATTTACTGATACTGATGTCTGCTATGCTTCCATTATCTCTGAGGGACTTCACCAAAGCCCGTGCTTGTGTCTCTGGTTAATATTAAACACACATTCATAGCTGATGTTTTGTGATAACCAAGAGTAAAGATACTCCTTTTCTCTCATCAACTGTACAGCATCCACAACAACCTGTATCTGTATCCAGTTAAATTGCACCAGGGAAGAGCAGACAATCCTGCTAAGAGTAACTCAGCATCACTTTTGCCCTTTGCCATATCCACCAGGGAATGTGCTTCCCTGCAGAACTGCTGCTCCTCAATACATCATGCAGGAATAACAAACCCCTATCTTTTGCTGCAATCTCTCTTTCTCTAGTGGTTTTGCAAACTAAACAAGGGGGGGGTGGATAAGACTCTACTAAGAGCTCTGGTAAGTACATGGCATGAATAGTAAGTGCACAAAGAAAACACAATTAACAGGAGATCCTGGTTTAAAAGACTCTATTCTCAAGTTCTGTGTGTTGGAGGATCCCTTCTCTTTTTGAAGTTTCATCATGAGAAACTTAAAAATGCAAATACCAGGACACAAATGAAGAGTAATTAAAAGTATATCCAAGAGAAATTTTAGGTGGTACTTCTTCCTCCTTAATACCTGCTATGAGTTCTATTAGCAATAAATCAATTTTTTTTCCAGTTACTTGGAAACTGATAATAAAAATAAACTCTTTACCTGAGACTAGACTGTAACTAATCTCTAGCTAAAAAGGTAACTTTTTAACATTATTTTACCAATCAACAACAGTTAAATTTTTCACATTAAGGTTTCTGACATTGAAAAGCCTTCCTTATAGGCCACAAATTTAAGAGGAAGAAAATAATCATGAATAAAATATTTACGTCAGATTTTTCATTCCTTTACAGTTACTACACGACTGAATATTAAGATGCACTTTTATTTTAAAAATTGTTTTCCTGAAACATGTGTAATATTACTACTAATTAAAGTGCAATTAGTCCAGCAACAATACACTCATACAAGATTTTGTTTCCTTACATTCCAATTCTTTCTATAGAATTTTCATTTTACTGAAATACTTGCACATTTAGAATCAAAACATCTAAGAAATAATTAACAGTAAGTACTCTCCCCTAAAGGTCTATTTTCATATTAATTATTTTACAGAAAAATATTTAAAATCAAAGTTTATAGTCAAATAAGTCACAAGAAAGGTTATTGCTAGTGTTTAAAAAAAAGTCCTTCGAAATCATTCTTTTATGATACAGTTTGCTATCTTCCTACTAATAGATTTTTTTAAGCTCTTCTGAATATTAATTGACATAATTATTAAAATACTTTGCCATAACATAAAAGCCAAGGAATTTAGAAGTATATGTTAGCTCATTTGCGAGAAAAAGTTTTAATAGAACACGACAACACAAAAAGCTAATTTCGTATTTTAAAGACAACCAGAAACTTAAACCCCAAATATTATCCTAAAAGATAAAACAAAGAGATATATTTAAAAGAAATTGAAAAACATATTTCATAAACAGCCCTAGAACATAAAGAATGCTTTGATATTTGCTTGCTGGGAGCAAGGGATTGATGTTTTGGGCCCCTTTTCCCTAGTTTATTGCTTCTTTTCCACAGCAGTCTCCCAGAGGAGCTTAACAGTTCTTCAGGTATCTTTAGAAATCATTATGCATATTTAACTGATAATTACAGGCATTAAATAGACAGACCAAATCAAGTGGTTAATGAACAATATGACAAAAAAACGACACAAAAAGTTTGAATCCCTTAAGGAAACACGTATCTTCTAAGCTGCATGGTTGCGTTGATATTCTAAATATTGACCATTTGCAGACAAAACAACAGAAAAGCAAATTAAAGTTTATTGGGTGGCAAGGAACTGGCGTTGTGAATCGATGAATCACTCTGTTACATTTAATCCCCATTGATTTGAGGAGTTCAGTACATCTTCCGAGCTTGTCTTTATGTCATACCGTGAAGTGTAAGGCAAATGGAAATTTATTAAGCTATGAATCCTTTATTACTTAAATTCAATAAGCTCTAAATGGCTCATCCATAAATGGCAGCTCAAGTTCTCCATGTTTAAATTTTTTAATACAATAAAAAGCTTTAGGGGAACGGACGTGGTGCTCTAGTGGCAGCAGGATGTGCTGCAGTGAAAGGACCCGAAATGAAACCGTAGCTTGGAGCCCAAGGGAGATGGTCAGGCCACAGCAAGCAGAGGCACAACCCAACAGAGACTCAAGGTTATCACTGAGCTCCTGTTCCAAAGATGAATGTGCTGCACACAGAAAGAACAAAGTCCTCCCAGCAGAATTAAGATCTCCAGGATATGGGGTAAAGATGAAATTACATATTGTTTCCTGTCGAGGCAGCGACTAGTCACTGATCACTTTACTCCCTAGACAGACCCAAGTGGTACAATGGACAGGTTGCAACATCAGAAAAGGACCAAACCAGAACATCAAATCATCTGTGTTGCAAAACAATGTACCTCTCACCCCCTCCAATTAGAACAGGTGTCCAGCAACCCACATAAACCTGAGCAGCAGCTCAGAGCATAATAAAACATGGAATAAGGATGCCTTCTTTCATCCAGATCTATTCTCACAGGTAGTGTTGTCCCAGTGATGAACAGCAGATGATGATGCTGCTGACACCAGTTTTGTCTCCTCCTCTGGTAATCTTGGCAACAGAGGCTGGACTTAAAGGAAGTCACAGCCAGGAGAGCGTGGAAACCTCACTGAAATGTAAGAAAGATTGGTGCCTAATGCCTGCCAGCTGCTACAGAAATCCTCCTCCTAGCCATTAACCAACAGAGAGGTGAAATCCTGCTTATTAGACAGGGTGGCTGGAGCTGCTGACAAATACATAGCACAAAAGTTCTTCAAGAGGTAGTAAGAGACCACCAAACTGCACATCAGAAACATTTACATCCCCCATTGAACTGCTGCAGCTGACAAACAAGTGCCATTGTCATTTAGCTCCTCGACAGAGAAGATTTAGCTCTCCCAATTCACTCAAATACAAATATAGGAATGCAACAAGTCAATTTTAGAACTAATTGCCTTTTGGGATCCAATTCTAAATTAGTTTTCATATTCAGTATGTCTAAACGATATTGAAGTCTGACATGGAATAAGTTGATAATATTTGGAAACACCACTGGTGTAATTCTGTAGTAAAATAGTAGTAAAACACTGTGGAAAAGTATCCCAGACAGCATATTTGGGTAGAAAACAAAACTAACATAAAAACCTCAACACAAGTAACAACCCAAAGCACCACATTGTCAACTTCTTGGCAAGGTATCAAAGCTGACTCCACTGGAAGAGCAGCAGTGGGAGCAGGGTTGATGTGGACATTCTTTTCAAGGTCCCCTTTTCCCCCCTCTTTTGTGCAGTGTTGGGAGTGGGTGTGGAAAAGCACAGGAAATCTGTATCAAATATATTTTTATGGAGACAATTTGGTGGCCTTAACAACTTTGGGCAGAAAGAATAGCACCACATTTTCACTGCCCCTCATGCTTTTTCACACTACTTAAGGAGTTTACTGTATAGTAATTGATATACAAAGATGAGGTAACTGATGGACAGGACAGGAGTTTAACGCCTGGGATGTGCTAAATGCCAAATAAAGTACTGATCTCTTTCTACTGCATGGGGATACAGTCGCAGGACCAACACTGAGGGTAAAAAATGTAAACTCCTGACTGGAAAGACTGAATGCTAAGCCAAGTTTCACTGTCAGAAACATCTAGGAAATTATTTATTTTCTTATTAGTCTGATATTAAATCCATCTGTTGAGTTTATTTGAAACACAAGTTATCGTGCGTCTGTAATAAGATCTCCAAAATTCTAGATGAAATAGCACATCCTCATACCAACAAAATAAATGCAAACTTTCTCATAACTTCCACAGCACAAAAGCTTGTCCCGAAATGTGCTTTTCAGATTGGATTTAAGTCTTTGTATAGACCTGCTTAAAATGGACCAAATGTGAAATTCTGGACCAGCAAATCTGTGAAGCTTTTGGGTAATTTCTTCAAGATATTCATAAGCTATTGCCTATTTTACCAACAAAAGCAGTCATCTCTGATTATTATGGCAGCACAGAGCCAAGTAATTATTCTGTCATTTAGTGACCACATGAGAAAGACAATTGAAGTAAAATAAGATTGTTTCTGTTTGTTAACAAATAAAATAATTAAAAAAAAATATACACACACAGATTTTGTCAAGTGACACAAGAATATTCCATTCACTGTGAAATAAATGATGAATTAAAACAGCCCATCCTATTCTTCCCTTCATTTTTTAGAATTTAGAGCCCTTTTAAATGCTATATGCTTGGATTGTTCCATACGTCTCATGTGACATTTGACAAGAAGAAACTAAGAGTAGTTTTGCGGAAAGGATATTTATTAATAGTACTATTGGAAATCTAACAGTATTCAAGAGTAAATATTTCTCATTATTCAATATAGAGTCCCCTTGAATCTTAAAAGCCTTCAAAACGTACAGAATTTTGAAGGTTTTGTGTCCCACCCAACTTCTTTATGCCTTTACATACATATTTAAATCTAAAAACAACAACAAAAATCAATTTTTGAGACAGGCAAAGACAGATAACTCTGATATGATTTTACCCTACAATTGTGTAAGGAGAAGTGGTTTGTTTTTTGGGTTTTTTTTAGTGTCTTCAAGTTTCACACAGAAACATATGTTATAATTACCAGGACATTACCTGAAGGAACTCCTGGGACTGTATGTTTTAAAATAAGGATAGAAAGAGGAAAATTAAAATTCCTAACCAAAACAAAGTTACTTTCGTAAAATATTATTCAATTCAAACCTTTTTACTTAGGTTGATTCTGAGAAACTAAATTAGAAGAACATGAAGAATAATTTTAATTTGAAAATGCAGTTATGTTAATATGCAGAATGACTTAAATATTTAAAACACATAAATGCAAAGAGTTTTTTGCTACACATTTCTGGAAACTTTTCATTATGTGAAGATATTCATTGCTTAGTCTTTTAATCCTTTATAGAATTTTAATATGCTCGGTAGCTCAACTATTTGAATTTCCCACAGGTCATGAATTCTACTTTTTAAACATCTCTACAGGCAGACTTCAAGACTAGAGTGAGATTTAGATTACTTGCATCATTTTCTGTCAATTATCCAGCTATTCCTTATTCACTTGAGCTATCCAAGTGTTATAGCGAGACATTAAAAAGTTTACATTAATTAAATGCATTATTTTTCAGTTGCCACCATGACAAATAACTGTATCTTCACACCTGTTAGAACTTTTTAATCAGTAAATCACAAGGGTCTTTGTAAAGAGGGAAAACACTCAGCAGTTATCATTGCTCTGGCAATTTATTACTTCTTCCCAAAGAATCAGCTTGTTGAAACAGGCTTCACAAAACAGGGCTGATTTTTCCAATTTCCCCATCTGGGCTTCTTCAGGGGCCTGGGGGGACAGCTGGTGATGGGATTTTAAAAACCAAGATATTTACTACTCTGGCAAGTCAAAATTTTACAAATATTCTAAAGTTCAGGCAGTTTTCAGAAAACAAAAGAACCTGCATGAAATGTTCTAATGAATCCAATTTCATTAGTGCTTTTCTTCACATAGAAATAACTAAAGCCATGATATTTTATTCTGATGTGAAAGATTTCTCTTAGTTAGTAAATACTGTATGCCACCTATCTCCAATAAGCACCCTCAGCCCTGCATTGTGGATGAAAGAAGAGACCCAGAGATCTCTTCTGAGAGATTGGAGAAGGCAGAAACGTGGTCTTGTTCCACATCTTCCAGGCTGCATAGGCCCCAATTCCATAAATTAACATTTTCAGGCTGCATTTTCACCTTAGCAGAACACATCCATGTATTCCATGAGAACTCACAGCACAGTTGTAAGCTCATTGAAAGAAACTGCCCTACATTCATTGTCCAGTCTGCACATCACAGCACTGAAAATTTTTGTTGAGCAGTTAAATGGGAACTTCTCATGCTTTGAACAGATGCTTCAGATGAGCCTTCAAGGCAGTCCAACACCATCTCTTACAACACAAAAAAAACTTAGCATTTCTACTCCTTCTCTCAAAAAAGGCAAACCCCTTACCTTGGTTACACTGTACAGAGGATATTTTAGTAATAGACTTGTTATAATGTACTCATTCTTAAGAGAAAAGTGGGCTTCTGGAGGAAGTTTTTTTGAGGGGCAAGAGATGTGTACAGAGGTGCTTTTACAAAGCTTTTTTTGTCTATTAAAATCTGCTGGGGTTGTTTGACCAGAAGGGAGTTGATAAGTTGCAACCATACACTGTAGGAAGAATTAGATAGTGCAGTACGGTTTAAATATCAAAATATACTTTGCTTACAAAATAAAAAGGTAGCATTAGATGGAATATAGAATATAGGAACTGAACATTGCCATCTGTGCTGAAGGGAGCAGAGCCAATATAAATAGTGCAAAGAGAGCTGGAATGATTTTGCTGAAGTTTTGACTCCAGCTAAAAGCTATTTGACAATAGCCAAGGGAAAGAGCCTAGCTAGGAAAAGCAAGTTACACAGGCAAAACTGTCAGAGGGCACCAATTAAAGAGGGGTATTAATATCATTTCAGGAACTTCAGCAGCAGAGGTATTGCCTGCTTGTACTCATACAAGTAGATCAATTGTTCCTACCTGAACTCCACACAGCCTACCAGGCAAAGCAAGGACTTCAGAGCAAAGCCAAGCTTCAGGAATTCAGCTTTTCACATCAAAAAAGGTCAACTCCCAGTCATTAAGGGGTTGAGAAAAGATTTTCTCTGTGGATAGTAGTATTATGCCAGAAGTAGACCATAAACTCTATGAAGCAAGGACTGAACCTTACTAGGAGCTTATTTAGGATGAATCCAGACTTATCTACTGAACTGCAGTGTAGAGCCACTACTACAATCTTAATAAAAACAACAGTAGGACAGGAAGGATTTATAATAGTGCTAATATATCTTCACAGAACATAAAAATATATAAATCCTGAAGGCAGCTGACCTTCAGCCAGACTTATCAGCAAAGTTTTCAAATGACTCACAAACGGGTCATGTAGTTAAACTGACATTAAAATTCATATAAGCATCTTGAAAAACAGAGAATGGGAAGCTACTCTCTCAGAAAACCTAAAGCACAGAGCCTTACCTATGAGAAAAATACCTGCAAAAACATTTTCTTTATAACACTGACTGGACTTATCTAGATTTAAGAAAGTCTCCAAGAACAGTTCAGCCTTGCTTCTTATAAAAATTACATTCTAAATCCACCCCCAGCTACATCAACACTTCTCCCTGAATTAAACATGCTTCTTCACTCTCCTTTGTTCCTTCATTTCTGCCCTTCCAGCATAGCTAGCTGAAAGTGAGGATCCTGATGGGGCAACAAGTCACACCTGCAAATTGGGGAGGTGCAACTGCAGCTGTGCCCCTGCTGCTAAAAACCTGCATTTCTCGCTCCTCTGCAAGCCTCAGTTTTTAGGAGATGCACAGGAACTGCAGATCTTTGAGGCTTTTTTTTTCCTATTGACATGGAACTGCCAAATAATGCAAACTAAGAATGTAAACCAACATTTTTTCCTCTGTGTTCATAAACCCCCAGCTCTAGAAAAGCCTGGAAGATTCATGAGCAAGTGTATGAAGTCCAAGATGGTCAGGCAGGAAAACTGCATGTTTGACTTGTGACAGCAAGCAAAGCTCATCCAGGTGCTTAGGGAGTGAGGCAGTCAGAACTGCTGTATTTCCAATGTTGTCTTAGAAAATAAGGAATTTTTAGGGCTCACTGGTAGTAGTATTCAGATTATAGTGCCCAAATGAATGAAAACAAATATTGCTGCTTGAAACAGCAAAGTGAAGAGAGCTGAAAGAAAAATGAAGAGAGCAAAAATAAAAATGGAGAGAGCTAGTGAAGGTGAAAAAACAAAATCAAGAAGTTTTGCAAACAAATCCATCAGCTTATCTCACTCTTTAGCTGCAAGAGGTATACACCGAGAATTAGAAGACTGCTCCTTTCTCCCTGCTCTGTGAAGCTTTAAAGCATAGTATTACTCTATCAAGAGAAATATGAATAAATTGTACCGATTCTGAGTTACCAGAAAGAGCCAGGGTCACACAGAACTTCATTCTGATTGCTTTGGTTATTACATTTTTGGGGACCCCTTGGAAAACTGTCAGATTTTCAGGCAGAAATGAAAAATGTCTCATAAGACAGGAAGAACCATTGGCACAGGTTAAAGCAACAGTATTGAAGCTGTGTGAGAAGGATGTTTTATGTTGGTGGGCAACTCCTGTTTCCTTACTGGGAAGGCAATGAGAGACATGGGCAGTGGGAGGGCAGTGGAACAACAACTAAACACTTTATTAGCAAAGGCACCAGAAAGGCAAAGCTTCTGATGCAACAAAGAGCAATCCTGGAGCTAATTCTGACCTCCTTGAGCCTGACAGCTCAAGGCGTTGCTGGTGGATCTTGTTCTGCAAACTCTGATAATAAATATTTGTGGCAGCAATTTGCCTCTAAAGCAGTGATTCCCAGATTTTTGGCGGGGGGGGGGGCATCCAGGATTCACAAGGCCATGGCATTTGTTAAATGAAAGCACTTGTACACTCTCTCCCAGGAAGACTGTAATCCCCTGGGGTCTGCAGCTCAAGGCTGAGGCCCCTCTCCCATGGTTCCTTTTCCTACTTGACCCCAAAGACAAATCAAATGTGGCAACCACCAAATTCTGCATTCCCATAGAAAACTGGAGCATATTGATCTGGTGAAATCTCAGTTTGCAATGCAGCCAACACTCGTGATGGTACCATCTCATTGGTGAAGGTGTGCTGGAGGGAGCTGAAGACCCTGCTGGTTTGTGGGTAATTTGAGATATGTCTTTTGGTTATCTATATACATATATAAAAATATTTTGTAACAAACGTGGATAGAGCCTTCCTAAATCTTCGTTCGCAAAGCTTAGCCATGATGATGATGATGATGATGATGATGATGATGATGATATAAAAATATAACCAAACACTATTTGGTCTTGGTTTTACCTTTAAAGCTTGCAGGAGCTATGATATTTTACCTAAAGAATACCACTTAGCTACTAGAATAGGACAAGATTCACCCCTGTTAAACAGTTTTCATAATGATTTGAAATAAAAATCTGCAGGAATAATAGTGAAACAATGAAGCCAACATGTGGCAAAGCTGATCAGCAAGATGTATTATTTAATATTTACTAATAACTTGAATAGATTGAATAATTAAGAAGATAAATAGAATTTAAAGTTTTGCCTAAACATCATATAAATGTATATATAATGATGCTATAAACATCATATAAATATAAATGCCTAAACATCATAGAAGTATATAAACTATATTGTCTTATATAATTTTCTCTCTCTTTTTTTTTTTTAATACAGAGAGAGAAGAGAAGAGAAGAGAAGAGAAGAGAAGAGAAGAGAAGAGAAGAGAAGAGAAGAGAAGAGAAGAGAAGAGAAGAGAAGAG